>NC_027748.1:12403678-12422790 GCF_000695525.1 Brassica oleracea var. oleracea
GACTTTAAATTACAAAAATGTAAGTTTTCCTTAAGTATACGACTAAAAACATTAAAATGACATGTATCAATTCGATGGTTGATTTGAAAGCTTTCAAAATCATATGGAAGATAAAAGTCAAAATAATTCAACTGTGAAAACAATACTGTTCACTTTTTTCAAGAATGTGTTCGATGGAAAAAATAAGGTTTTTATGTCATAATTTGTTTAATATCCAATCCGATCAACCCATGATGTATTAGTTATAGTTTTGTTCCATTATTTTTAATAAATATTGATCCGATTTATCGGAAAGAAATTATATAATAACAACAAAAATATGGCATATATATAAATAAAATGATCACATATATAAAAAAACTATCGATAATATATACAAATAAACTTACTCAAAGCGCAGATCTTATCCTTGTTTAATTATTATTTTTGCTGAGAAATCAAAGGAAGAAACCCCCGGTTATCTTAGTTAGTTTTCTTTTCACAATTGCTGGCCAATCAAATCAAAAGTGACATGTATGCGCAAAACTGACTATATGATGTAATGCAAAAACTATTCGCTATCGCTGTTTCTATCTTTTGTGGTAGATTGGCTATCTATACACATTCTAAAATTAGAACCCAACTTTCTTTTTATAAGTTGTAGCAACATATACAAATATGAAAATCAATGTGTAAAAGAAATGATGGGAAAGTA
The DNA here is from genome assembly GCF_000695525.1 of Brassica oleracea var. oleracea. Lineage (NCBI taxonomy): Eukaryota > Viridiplantae > Streptophyta > Magnoliopsida > Brassicales > Brassicaceae > Brassica > Brassica oleracea. The sequence goes on from NC_027748.1 coordinate 12,404,373, forward strand.
AGAAAAAGGGGAGAGTCAAAGATAAGAAAGTTTCATAGAAAAAAAACAGTGGGCAGCTTTTACTTTCCTCTAGAAACAAAAACACTCTTCATTTTGAGTGATTACTTTAAAGATTATTTACACCTAATGGCAAAAAGCTAGGTGCAAATTAATAATAACAGCGCCAAAATAATGTATTTGATTGGTTTTTTCTGTCTATTCGAACGATCTTATAGGATTTTTCATATTGTAACTATTTAAAAGAACATGACTTTTCAATTTAACATATATTTCTTTGTTAGATTCTTACTTTATTTTTTTTTTTAGGGGGGGGGGGGAGTTAAATTCTTAGAATGTAAAAGCCATTTTCTATCATTTGGTGTAATCAGATTAAATAACTTTAAAATATTTTTAATGCTTATAAATAGTGGCATATTTTAGCAATATAACACTTTCATATTGTATATATAATTGAAGTATACTGTTTTAGATTCTTATTTAGAAATGAACGTAGAGTTTGGTATTTCAATTTTAAAATTAATTTTCCTAAGACGTAAAATATAAATGAAATGTCTATATCAAATAGTAATATTGTAAATAAAAGAAAATATTATAGAAAAAAGTGTTAATGAATGAATGAAATCCCACATCGATGGTTGGAAAAATATTTAACTAATATATAAGAAGTTATGACCAATTCAATTATCGCCAATTGGTTTTAAATTGAAAACCTATAATAAACTCAAAATTAATATGATATCAGAGTCCAAATTCTAAACATTATAATGTTTTAAAGTTTCAAGATATCTGGCCGATAAGAGTTATCATCCCGATGAAAGGTATTAGAGATAAAGAATCTCACATCGTGAATTTAAAAAAATTAAATATATATAAAGGGTTAGAACCAGTTCACTTATCACCAACTAGTTTTAAGCTGGAAACACATGATATGTCTTAATCTAATCAGGTATCATAGCCATCCGATGATGGGCCACTCCGTAGATGTTTTTCCCACAATTGCCCACGTATGAGCATGAGAAAAAGTGTTAATGAATGAAGTTCTACATGGGTATGCAGTTGGAAAAATAATTAACTAATATACAAATGATTATGACCAATCCAATTACCGTCAATTAAATTTTAAGTTGAAAATTCCATAATAAATCTAAAATTAACAAAAAAAAACATAATAAAAATGAATATAATTTGTTATTTTAAGATAACATAACTATATTATTAAAATTTAATATATTAAATGAAAATTAAATCGGTGTGTTAGTATTGTCATGAATGTATGAGAACTCTTTATCACTCTTTTCAATTTTTACTTTTTTACATTGTTGAGATATTTGTTAAGATGCTCAGACAAAGCTCTTTTTTAAGAGCATCATTAACGCAAGGTTCTTAGTACAAGGTTCTTAGCAGAATATAAGAACCCGACTCTTAACTTTTAACTGAAAAAGTTAAGAGTCGGCTCTTAAAAAGTTAAGAGTCGGCTCTTAAAAAGTTAAGAGCCGACTCTTAACTTTTTCAGTTAAAAGTTAAGAGTCGGGTTCTTATATTCTGCTAAGAACCTTGTACTAAGAACCATGCGTTAATGATGCTCTAAAGCTTGTCTTCTTATAAAATAATAAGAATCATGCTTCAGATATGACAATCGCTTTGTCAATCCCCACAATTTTTCCTATTATTATCACACGAGACAAGATTTTGCAAGCTAATGACTTAAATACAAAGTAGGGATACAGCGAAAGAGAAACAATCAAAAGTGGATTAAGGTAAATAAGGACTCATTTTGTAAGAAAATAAGTACTCATTTTCCTTTTAGATTCGTATTAATAATAAACGCATGCTTCAGTTACCAGAAATCTAGTTCAACACTCTGATTTTGGATCTTCATGGCTAAGTGAAGGAGCCTGCAAATGGAGCTGCAAGAGAAGAGACTGATCAGTTAGAGGGGAGACAAGAACATGATCGGCTCAACTCAAGGTGCAAATGCCAGGGTCCATTCCCTTTGATAAACTAGAGCCAATTTTTTAATAGATATTGTAGCACATTTGAGCTAACCTAGTGGACAAGGAAGTACTAACAACTAAGTAGGGCTGCTACAAAGAAGGTGGGGACGACCAAATGTGTGTGTTTTTCTTTTTAATGTGCGTAAGTGTTATCTCTTTCTAAAATTTTATGAGAAAGAGAGAGAGGTGAGTAGGATACTGAAGGACCCAACAATGCTGCATTATAAAGGACAACCATTAGACATGGGTTGTTGTCGCAAATAGTAGTTCCAATTTAAATCCTCTTATTGATGCACTATAACCTGTTCATGCTTTTCATTTTCTGGCTCTGGCATTATTAGGTGGAGGAGGAAAGCGAGATTATTCTCTTACATAATCACACTAGAAACTGGGGGGCATACATGATCTGAAATAGATCTGTTTTTTCCTCTCATGATTTTTCTTAGAAAAGGACATTACTCCATCCCCAATTAATGACGATGAATGCATGTCCTCACTGTTTAAGTATGGGGTTTATGCCATTAAATATTATTATGACAAAGAGAAAAAAGAGAGCACGAGGAAAAGTTTTTTAGTCACCAAGAATCATGTAATATATGCCACAAAAGCTCAGGCAGGCTCATTTATAGTAACCAATCTCATACATAACCTATCTATTTTTGCGTCTTAGCTGGAGATGGTAATATATATGAAGTCATGAAGTCTATGCAAATAGATTTTTTTTGTTGCCGCTTAAAACATTTATGTGGCTAACATGGAAACGCATTGGATGTAACTGGAACCTCAACCAACACAAGGATCTTTTTCTGTGTCGGTTAGTTTGGTATTTTAACCAGTAGACTATTATATACAGTGACAAGAATTTATTATATTAAGTGTTCTAAATATAATATAATGACCACTAAGATGCTGAAAGTTTTAGATATTTCAAAACAGTAGCAACACATGTGGAGTTCCTCAAGTCAACTCAATCATGCAACTTTTAAACTGTTGAATAATAAAGGAAACGAAGGAAATCTTTTTTCTTTCTTATTCACAGATACGAGCGTTTAATCAAGAATTTCAAAGTACAAAACTATTTCGTAGTGCATTATGGCTTAATAGAGGATCTAGAAGTTTCAAATCTCCAATCATAGGATTTCCATTTTTTTTTTTTTGTTAAGTACGTGAATTTTCATTAAATCAATAATGATGCAGAGAGATACATTCAGCTTGATGAATCAAAACCTACTGTATCTAAGTCGCTACTCAAAGCAAGTGTGTCTTAGGGAGCCACAAAAAAAGCTAAAAAGAACCCACTAAAACAAACAAAGTTTCAATCCCAGCCATATGGATGTGATTAAAGCTTGACTAACATTATGGTTCAATTGACAACTATTAAGTTAACAGCAGACCACATCGAATAGATTGATGCCGGGACCTGCATCAAAACTGCACGAGTCCAAAGAGGTCACCGCCGGAGAACAGTCTGAGGGACCGCAGACCGTCCCGAGGACGACTCCAACCGTGGAACAGGCGAAGCAGGGTCGGCAAGTCCTGGTCCGGCCATTCCTAACCAGTGAAGTCCACTCCAGACGCTGCTAGCTCAAGAAGACGGCAAGCTGCACTCCTGAGAATCCAAACCGATGAGGAGGAACCAGCAGATGAAATGCAGGTGGAGTACTGGCAGATGGAAGCGGAGGTTTATACGGCTGAACTCCGGTCCCATCCCGCGAGAAGAGCACAAAAGGTAACCGGTTACAGAACATCAAGAGAGGCAAGGGACAGTGGCTATCAACCTTCTGAAACTTGAGAAGCGGAGGAACAAGAAGCTCCCATCAGCAGGCGGAAGAGGAGAAAAGACTCATCGAATGGAGTAGGGACATAGCAGAGCAACGACACGAAAGCTCTGAGTCAACCCAAACCCCAGACAGTTCTAAAACCTAACTAAGCGCCATGGTGATTGTCGAAGAACGAAACCAGAAAGAAATACCCGACAATAAGCTTCGATATCGTCTTTTTAACTCAGAACGAGAGAGGAAAGTTCTTGCCATTAGCAGCCGGAAGAGGAGCAAGGGGAGACAGACGAGGCAGCGACAAGAGAGGCGAAGGCAGCGACGCTCAGCCACTCCATCGGACCCTCCAAGAGAGAAACTGACCCAGATCCGCTCGAAATCAAACCCTAGATCTACCACCTAGACGGTGCCTCCTGCTCAGATCCGACTATCCACATCCTCGCCATCACTCTAGGGAGACCGAGGACACACTCAGTCACCACTTTGATTCGCCGGTTCCGGCCGCAAACCGACGAAGAACCAGAGAAAAAGAGCAAGGAGGATATGGAGAAATCGAGGCTAAAGAGGGGATGAAGCTGGACTCAGGAGCGATTGGGGTGGCGACCGACGGATAGAGACCCTCCGTCGGCCACCAGAACGAGAATCAGCGGTGGCTTTGTCGAGCAGAAGATGAACGGCGGGGAGAGAAAGAAAAGAGAGAATCCACTCTCTCACCTCTCTCTTAAAAATTATTTTTGAATGTTCATTTCCACTCATTCTATAAGGTGTGTGTATATACATACCTGATTTGATATATGTGGCAACCTAAGCAAGAACTTACGATAGCATGTGACGAATTAAAGTTGTTAAGAAAAGAAGCAAAAATTAGATATGATGGTTTGTGGGCAAATTGCATATATATAGTAGTTTTCCACTTCAAAAGTTGTTAACATTACTCTCTCCGTATTTAATACTAACACTTTGTTCCAGATTACATAATATTTTTTAAATTTTGAAGATAAAATTTATTAATTTTTAGGTTATATTTTTTTTGTAGGTTATTTTTTCATTAATCAAATTATAAACAAATAAATACATGATATACTTTTAAAATATAGAAAATAAAATGTTTTTTGTGTGTACAACTTTAAAACGTTAACTAATAAAAATGGATGGAATGTTATATTCAACGGAATGAAAAAAAAAACTTCTACAAGTTAGGTTTAGATAGTAAAAACAAACAAAAGAAGGTCGTGTTATCACTTAGTTCAACAACTTTATTTAACAATTTTTAGATTACAAAAACATTCAGATGCGCAAATTCCATTTTATATCGCCTCCATTTTTCGCTTAGAGTGTTTTAGTCATACCGAGATGCATAATCTACAAAATGCTTTTGAAGTGTGTTAGACCATACGTTGCCGCTTTAGGGTTGGACATACTCGTCGTGGAAATTCGGTAAAATAGTGCTACTAGGACAGTGATAATAGCAAGTCTTGGTGATGAGCTTGTTGGAAGCTTATTTTTCATGGTTAGAGTCTCCTAACGAGGTTTAGAATATGTTCACTAGTACTAATTAATTCACAATGACGTCATGGGTTTAAGGTTGTAAAGGTGTGTCAGCAGTGAGCACAAAATATTGCACAGTAATTAGATAATTAGTGCTTCTTGAAATCAAGAAGAAGAATACTGTAACCTTGAAATGGGAGGCTTCTAGGTTATTTTTCACTTTGTAGATCCGGGGAAGAAAAAGACAATTGAAATGAATGTGCGTGGGGTTATAGTGGATGTCTTACTTGTACCACACGGAATGGTCTCTAAAATTCTATTGGGAGGTGGTTCCTATCATGGAAACTGGTCAGTTAAAAGATCCAACGAAAGCTCGTTCGTACTGTACGATGCACCTCAATATTCACTTGGTCTCATACGAGGAAAGGTGAATTCATACACCAATCACCATTGTCATAGAGACAAAGTTGGTCGACTATTCGACTCTTGTGGCCTCCAATAACAAGCAGAAGAAAAACATTAATGCATGTTTGTATGTATACTTTCTGGTACAATGTCACATGTTCTACGTAAAATAGAAAATGTTTTCGACTCTTTATGATTGCAACAACAACCGTTCATTTCTTTTGTATAACATTTTGGTTTTCTTTTCATCAACAAAGAACGTCTACTAGGACTAGTTGAGTTTCATCATGTGAAGTCTCTTCATGCTTTGGTACGGACAATGGAAGTTCTGAATCAATAAACAGAGAAATAATTCATTTATTAAAGGGACTTGCTTTTAAAATGGAATCAATCACTTTGTATTGAGTATCTTTTGTAATTGCAGGTGTAAAAGAGCAGTAATATGAATTACTATGGACTAGAGAAACTCAGAAAATAAACCATTTATAATCAACAGGTAGGCAATTTTTCTCCTTGCATGTTGACGTTTCATAGATTTCCTCTGTTTTTTTTGGAATAAATGTTAAATTTTATTTATCCAAAACTTTTGTACATGTAATGTAACTTTGTGATTGAAATGTAGAGAATTTGACTAAGCTTCTATCTTATAAGTCATCCTCTTGTACCAAACCATACCCAAAGCCCTGCATCCATCTTATGATCGATCACCTTGTCTCTTGATAGTAGAGAGTCTGTTTCTGACATTTTTGTCAATGGTTTTGAGCAAAAGAGTTTTGTCAATGATTGATGTGTAGTTTCACTTGGTCATGTTTTATTTTTGAACTTAGCTTTCTTTATATAAAATGCAGAAAAAAAAGAAAATAATACAAGCCCATAAGCTATGGTGTTGTGTTTTCAGAGTCCATCAGAGTCAGTTATATTGGAGAAACATATTGAGGGACATAAGGCCCATAAGTGATAAAAAAAAACGAGGACGATGATCACGATGGAAGGGAAGTGGAACGGCGATCGGAGAGAGTCAAGCAAGCCACTGCTGCATTAGGTGAGAGGAAGAGGTTGGGTTAGAGGATCGTAATGATAGGATTCTGTCTCGAATCTGTCTGTCAAGAAGCCTCATAACCGTATCAGCTGAGCAGAAAGTTTGGCGATGGAGTCTAGCGTTACGTTCCATCCAGGTCCAGTAGATACACCCCTGCCAACAGAGACGTAGGAGCATACCTTTAGTCGTTCTTGGTCCAGTCGATTGAATCTGTGCCAGTGCCCGTTCCCACGACCTCTCAGGTTGTATTCCACTTGGTCATGTTTAATACTTCCTTAATGTTACGTTTGATATCTGATATCTATTTAAGTGGAGGAGAGGTATATTGATACATGGAAAAATATATAAATGATGAGCTCAATTCAAGTTTAAACCAAAGAGCAGGGCCCAATTACTACCAACTTAATTTCTCTTAAGATGTTCAAAGCAGAACTTTTTTTTGTTGCAAAGAATTAAATTTTACATATACTAAAAATTGAAAAACTAGTTACAAAGTAACCAAGTGATGGTATACTAATGACCTAATGAGTTATTTAATGGTTATACCTAGACCATTGTTTGCTCCATAGGTCATTATATTACGGGGGTTAGTATGAGATTTTGCTTTGAGATTCCTTCCTTGATTAGAAAAATACATGTATGAAATGCATTGTATTACAAGTAAATACGTAAAGGGAAACTGTTAGAAGCCAATGAACTATAAAAATTGGTTGAAACATGAAACTGAGCTTACACCAAAAAAAAACATGAAACTGAGCAGACAAGACAACTCCTAGTAAATGCCAAGACACTGAAGCTCTGCAATACTTCACACATGTAATAACGTTTGGATGTGACCATGTTTGTAACTACCTATCACTACACTCTACACACCCATGAAACAAAGGTTACTACACGATTCATAAATTTTTTATTCTAGTTTGAAAGCCCCAAGAAAAAATCTAGAGTCCTAGAAAACCTTAATTCCTTTTAAAGTTTCAAAACTTGTAAATCTTAGAGAAACATGAAAGTGTGGTTGGAATCATATTGTAATACTCATGCTGTCTGTTTACAAAGAAATGTTGCGTGGCTAATATCATCATCTCACCTTGCCTTAATTTGAATTAACCAGTGCAGTTTATTTTTAAATTATTGCTGTCACATTTTTAAATACCCTATGCTCTATTACCAATGCAAACATAGAGAAAGTTACAAAGCTATCTCAAGTAAAAAAAGCTCAGGAACTAAAAGAGAAGAAGAGATATTTGCTCGTGCTTATAATCTTGTTCTTCTTCTTATGTCAGTCCATTTTCACCTGCCACTTGGCATTATACGTTAGAGGTGATAACAAACAAAACGACGTTAGAAAATGGGAAGAGAATGGTACAACGGAGGCAAGTCCATTTGTTACTCTAAAAGCAAGAACAAATCCAATGAAGCTAACGGCTACATCACTGCTCTTTACCAACATTTCCATCATCACTACCAACCAACGTTTGATTCTCCCTCAAGATATCCAAAAGGTACGAGCCTTCTCTCTTTCCCTCTCTGTCTCTCTCTCTATAGAGACGTTTCTGCTGCTTGGTAAGCACAAGGTTTTAAGACAGTGACTAACATAGATGATTTGTTGTGTTACTGAAACAATGCAGGCTTGGTTGCACCAAGAAACAGCTCGGAGTTAACAGAGTCTACTCTATCAAAAGGAAAAAGATAGCTTCAACATTAATGCAGCTGATGGAGACAAGTTATTATTCAAATGCAGCTGAGCGGGAAAAAAAATCAAATCTCAGAGCTACTCTTTTCCACACATATCCTCTTATTACTGCAACTCACCTAGCGCCAAGAAACCAAACGTGGTGTCAAGACTCATGGCTCTTGATCTTCTTCCTGATGACTTAGGCCTTAGTAGATCATCAAGGAATCGTGTAAGAGGACATGGACTCTTTGAGAAGGGCTAAGGGACAAGATCATTACCTGAGAGCCCCATAGTCTCCTCTGCTCGGAGGTCTGATGCCCGCCTCTCTCTTCAGCTAAACAGAGAGAGTAACCATGAAGAGTTTGGACGTTGGAGACAAGATGAGGAAAGTTTTAAGTCCCAAACATAAGGATAGGGTCATCATTAGAAGACTTGGTAGGGATATAACAAACTTTGTAGATGGAAGGGAATGCAGATGCGACGATAAGCTCTGGAGCCTGGTCAGATGTACAAACACGAGGACTAGCTTCCTCAAGAACCCCCAAGAATCGTTACAGGACGAACCAAGTTCGATGGTTTCGAACATCTTCACGCGATGAAAAAGCTGGACGAAGAAGAGGAAAGGGTCGTCGACGCAGAGATTGAACGGCATATCGTAGACGCGGCGTTTAGTAACGCTATTTAGATTTGTGGCGGCGGCCGTGAGGACTTTGATATTCCAGCGTCTGCGTTTTATTTCTCAACGACTAACTAGGGACTAAACGATAAAATCTCAAAGGTGTAACAATGTGCGTTTCGCATATCGCGTTAGCAATCGCTATTATGCTGTAACCATCATCTGAAATTACCAAAATGCATATCATTTGCGTTAATAGTTGTGGGCCTTGCGACTGATTTAAAAACCATTAAATGTTTGGATTTAATAGCCCAATTTACATTACTATATCTATAAAGCAAAATCCTTCACATTATGCCCCTAACTTTTCCAATTAATTACAAAAATTTCTATTATCTTTTTTAATTGTTTTTAATGGTTTTAAGAAATTAAAAGCCCAACAAATTAGAAAGTAACATGTTTATGTCCAACTAAACAAAACAGCCCAATAATTTAAACAATTTATCCATCATTTTTTAATCTCATTTCGTGTATGTTTACTAACCCATCCATATTCGTTTGTGTTCTAACCCTATATCCTAAAACTCTATTCAAACTCTATTAACACCATCAAAAAACTATACCAAATATATTGAAGTTTATTAGGTCTTATTTAAAATTTTCTTATACGAAGTTGCCAAAATTTATTAAATATTATCTTTCAATAATATTAATTATACTATTATAGTATAGGGTTAGCATATTTCAAAATCATTGGTTTTCAATGTTATTGACCTTTTAAACAATCAATAATATTTAAATAATTAAATATTTATATTTAGCAAATTTAGTATAAAAATATAAATATAAAACGTAATAAATAGAAACTCATAGATTTTCGGATTCAAATCAAATAAATTCCAAGAATATTCTCTATAACATCCATTTTCGTAATTGCTACATACAATAAATTCAAAAGATAATATATAGAAACAAGATTTTCCGATTTAACTAAATTAACTTGATGAACACACAAAGAATATATTCTGTTTGACATGGTAACTGAATTTTCCGAACACTAATCTTAAAAGATAGAGATATTCGATAATAAAAAGAAGATCCCCCAACTTTCTCCCCAGGTTTCTCCTAAAACCTAAACATTCTCTTTTGTCGGTTTTAGGCAAGGTTTTAAAAACCGGACCGGACCGGCCGGTCGGACCGGTTCGACCGTGACTCGTTAAGTAAGCCGCACTCTTACACTATCCTCAATCTCATCATCTGAATCTTGCATTGCCACAAGATTTGTGACTGCACAATTGTAAGAAACGTAAGTATTGTTTAATTCGTTGATTTTCTTTAACCACAAAATTTGATAAAACAGTAATAATGTATTATTTTTTTGCTCTTGTCTACCTTTTATTTTAACTAGTTAATGGAGAAGAATGGTTCAGTGAATGAACCAGATTTAGGCATATTTTTTCTCAACGTTCGGTATGTTGAGAAGATAACATAACTTGGAGATAATTGACATTTTAACTAGTTCATTTATTTTTGATACTGCTTCTAGATATATATATATTTTTTTTGTAAAAGAACTGCTTCTAGATATTAGTAAATACTCATTACACTATATATATATATATATGTTATTATTATTATATATATAATAAATAGAAAACCCGGTTCGACCGGTTGAACCGGTCCGGCCAGTCATCCAATGGATACGCCGAATCGGTATCCGGTCCGGTTTTTAAAACATTGGTTTTAGGATACTTAAATCTATTTTGGGTTGGATTATAGAAAACAAAGATTGGTCGTTGATTTGTAATCCCAACATACCAGTAACCTTTCATGTAATTTTTGATCCTATAGGCTTTAAAGCTCAGTTTTTACTTTTTTATATTTTCGTTAGCATAAACATGGATAATTTTTGTTCTTATAAAAAATGGTTATTCTTATGAATTAATTTTAAAATGGTTCTTATTTTGTATTATAAATGCTAATTTTAAAATAAAAAATGTTGATAGTTTTCGGAAGTTATTATATATTGTAAGAGTTTTAAATATAATTTATTTTCATTAAAATCAACTTCATTATAAATAGATTTATAAAAGATAAGAAATATTACTATGTAAGATACGGATTTCTCAATACAACGAAATCACAAGAATATTATACGTTAAATATTTAAATTTAGCCGATTTTGTTCTAAAAATACAAAAGTGTGATTTTTAACCGTATTATCCAAAAAACAGATACCAAACCAGCACCAAATTAAACTCGAAACTTTATCGAGTTTTTAATATTTTTATCCCAATCAAACCGAGAGCTAAACTAATTAATCCGAAACCAAACCTAAATTCACAAATAATCGAACGGTCCCTATATTTTTTAATTAAAAAAAAAACAAAATCACAACCGAAACCAAAAACCAAAAAAAATAACAAATTACAGTCGAACTGAAAATTGAACGCACATAACTAAACATATTAGTGAACAAATAGTTGGATTAATAAATTTTTGAACAAAAAATATCCCAAGCGCGGGTCAAAATCTAGTAATGTATTAAAACAGAAGTCATAACCTTGATTCATGTGTGATTTTTTTAAAAATGTACCTACTAATGGACATATTCCCAGAAAGTTATGTTACATTTAATTTCTAATCTTATTATTTAAATTTTAGGTATACCAGAAATTTTTATTGGGTTATCAATAATTAGACGATCCATTGGATTTATAGATAGTATAAATTGAATAAATATAATTTAATGTTGTAATACTATACCTCCATATGTTAAATATTTAAATATTTGTCGATGTTACATTTTAAAATTATAAAGATTTTTTTAAAAATAATAAAAATCATATTATTTAACAATGATTAATCTTTACTAACTTAAATCAATGAAAACAAATTTTAAACTATATAGTTTATTTTAAAAATTAAGCAAAAGCTAAATGTTTAATTATTTACTCGAGAATATAAATTTATGAAGTGAAATGTTTAATTTTTTAAAAACTTTTTAAATTTGTGAAATGTTACAATATCTTTGAATATGACAATAAAACAATATTTTACTAATCTTTATATATATAGTTACGATTTTAATAATGAAATAATAATCCGAAAATATATATATATAAGAAGATACAAATACATGCGAAAGTTTGGAAGAATCTATTCAATGAAAAAAATATACCATAGACTTATTATATTATAAAATTTGATAGACACATACATATTATAATATATACCAATTTAGAATTGAAAACAAAATATTTATATAAAAATAAATAAAAACAAAAATTTGCGCGGTTGCACGGATCGAGATCTAGTTTTTCTTAATTCTTTTCGAACATCTTCACGAGATGAAAAAGCTGGACGAAGAATAAGAAAAATATTCTCTCGGTGAGCGTAGATCAAACAAAATCATTATTATTTTTTTTTTGAAACACATTCTAATTAATAATAAGAGATCTGGTTAGTTGGGAGCAATAACTACTCCATCAACTACCTGGGGTACAGATACATTCAAGGCAGCCTTGGCTAACCTATCAGCTTGTATGTTTCTCTCTCGAGCAATCCAAGCAAAAGATACAAATTCGAAAATGGTTGAGAAAGCTAATATATCAGCTACCACTCCATACAGTTCTGGACAGCAAGTCCCGGAGTTAATCGCGCTAATTAGTTGAGAAGAGTCAGATTCAAAGCATATCTTCCTGAGTTCCTCTTTTGCGCCTAATTTGACCGCTTCAAGCATTGCAAGTCCTTCTGCCATTAAGGCTGATGTTACATGAGACACACCTTTACTAAAAGAGTGGGATTCCGATGGAGAGATGACAAAACACCCGAGTCCCGCCGTTGTTCCCACAGGAGCCCACGCTGCATCAGATCTTATTGTCACTGTAAGAGGTGGGAGCTGCACTGGTATAGTGATTCTGGTCGATTTTGAGAGGGTGTTTCGCTCTTTTGTTTTGCACCATTCTCTTGCGATTACTAAAGCCTTCGACAGCGTATCTTCGGGTGAAGCTGAGTGCCCTTCAAACACAAATTTATTCCTCTCTTTCCAGAGACTCCACAAGATCCAAGGGGCCAGCGATCCAGATGAAATCCCTGACGGAGGTAAACATTTCTTCGCGCAAATGGGGAGCCATTCCTCTGCTAAATCTATCATTCCGCTGCAGTCCACTTCAGTTGCGAAAGGGCACTACAAGAAAACACGTAACTACCGACTACAACATCAGTAGTAAATCAGTCGCAAAATGTACTATCACGACTGTTTTGCGACTGATCAACGTTGTCATTAATTGTTGTGTCGCTAATTCAAAGAGTTGTAAATCAGTCGTTATTTTACTACTGAATTGCGATTGTTTTACGATTACGGTTAGTAGTCGCTATTTAGACGCAAAATAGTCGCAATATTTGCCGACTAACTTGCGACTAATACAAGATTACTTTGCAACTCATGTTCATAGTCGGATATTAGTAGTAAAATTACAGTCGTAAAAAATAAAAGTAAAAACAAAAAAAAATTGCAATAATTATTTATTAAATATAAATAAAAAATGCATTAATTATTTATAAAATACAAATACAAATAATATAAAATCTTATTTACATAAATAGATATAAATATTAAAGAAAAAGACAAAAATAGCACTAAATCAAGTTTATGTTCTCAAACTAGCACTCAAGTTCAAAAGTCACAAATATAGCACTTAGTGTTTTATCAAAAGGCACAAACTTAGGGTTTAGAGTTAAAAGGGTGGGGTTTAGGATTTAGGGTTTATGGTTTAGAGTTTAGATTTTAGGATTTAGATTTTAGGGTTTATGGTTTAGAGTTTAGAAATGAGGTTTTGGAGATAAGATTTCAAATTTTGAAAAATTGAAAAATTTTTAAATGATAAACTTAGAAATGTGCTATTTTGGTCATTTTAGTTTTTGAGTGCTATTTTTGTGATATAAACTTAGAAAGGTGTCATTTTGGAGATTTGACCTAAATATTATACATATATCTATTAGCCGGAGACAGAGACGACGGCTTGCCTCCTAAGACAACAGCGGAGTTGAGGAGCCATACACCGGATCTCCCACTCCTTCCAAACCGGTGCTCCCTCTCCTCCGCATTCCACGCTGCGAGTTGAGGAGCCACAGTGCCACACTAAAGCTCACTCTCCATCTCTGCTTATTCGTGACATCTTCTTCCTCTGCCGTCTCCACACGGAAGCTCCTCGTTCTTCTTCATGCTGTTTCACTCAGATCCGCCGTCGTCTGAGAATCTTCCGGTGTGAACATCGTCGTCTGAGATTCTTCTTCTCTCCGTCTATCTTCTAACCTTTCTCTGCCGTCACTCTTCACCATCTTCATCAACACATATTGAACGAAGAATTGTGCGAGAGATAGAGTGAGAGAGATAGTGAGATTGCTTCTTCTTATTCTCTCAGTCTGTATTGATTAATTTGTTGTTCATTCTGTACAAGAATGAAGATTGGAGTGTGCGAGAGAGAGATAGGGAGATACAGAAAGATCGTGGTGGGACAGGGGATAGATGTGAGTTGTAGAAACACAATCTGAACAAATCTGAACCATTGATGTTTTGTAATCAATGGTCTATAATTGCTATCCACCCCATCTTGGTTTCAACCAATAAGAAAAGAGGAGAGGGATTGCTATCAGAGTTTTTTTTTTGTGGACTATCAGAGTTTATTTTGTTCTTGTTTTAATATTAAACGGAGGAGATTTTTTTTTAATGTAAATATGAAATGTTAAAATATATAAAGTTATGGTTTAGGGTTTAGATTAAATTTTGGAAATAAATATATGATTTGAGACCAGATTTTTAAAGATTATAGCTTTATACTTCAAATCTAGAGCTTGAGTTTTAAAATATAATAATTGGAATATGTATTTATGTTATAAGGTCTAAGGAATATAGTTTAGGGTATAGAAGTTAAAAATTTAAAATGAATTTTAAAGAAAAATAGATTTAGAGTTGAAGTTTAAGATTTGTGTTTTGGAAGTTTAGATTTGAAGTTTATATTTAGTGGATGTATGATTTATGTTTGAAGCAAGAGTGTAGGGTATATAGTATGATTGAAGATTTAAGGTTTTGTGGGTTAGAGTTAAGGTTTGAGATTAAGTTTTGAAAAAACTAAATTTGTTATAATTTTAAGATTGGAAGTTAAAGTATAAAAAGATTATAGTTTAAATGTTTTTTATTAATAGTTTTCTAGTTTATGACATAAGATATATAATATATATGATCGATGTTTATATTTAATGATTATATTATGCTCATATCATTTTCAAAAAAATATTTAGAGTTTAAGTTTAGTTTAGTTTACATTATAAGACAGAAAAGATTAGATTTTATGGTTTTATATATAGGTTTAGTTTGGGGTTTAGGGTGTAGAAGTTTAAAATTTGAGTTTAGGTAGTTAATAACGACTGATTTGCGACTATATGATGTGGTCGGGACATGTAGTAGTAAAATAATCGTTAATTAGGGACTGTTTTGCGACTACGTGCTCTATACCTCAAATATGTTCTTAAAATTAGTGTATAGAGTAAGTAGTCGCAAAACAGTCGCTAATTAACGACTATTTTGCGACTACATGTCCCGACCAAATCACATAGTCGCAAACCGGTCGTAAATTAGCGACTGTTTTGCGACGTATTTTTTAAGTCGCAGATTTGCGACTGTTTTGCGACTAAAACGAATTAGTAACAAAACAGTTACAAAACAGTCGCTACTCAGTCGGAATATTTTGCGACTGCAAAATCAGTAGCAACATGCAGTCGGTAATGTCATGTTTTCTTGTAGTGTCTTTGCGAGCAGGGCCAGGTTAAACGTTTGGAAGTCTCGGAGTCCTAGTCCTCCAAGTGCTTTCGGCTTAGCCATTGAATCCCAAGAGACCCATGCCATTTTCTTGGTGTTCTCGTTATTATCCCACCAGTACCTCGTAACCGCGGATTGAATTCTCTTACAGAGTGACACAGGGAGTTCAAAGCACGTCATGGAGAAAGAAGGCACTGCGGATAAGACGCTTTGGAGCATCACTAACTTGCCAGCCGAGGATAGAAATTTGTTGGAATATCCCCGGGCTTTCTGCTTTATACGGTCCACAATGGCCGAGAACATATCACGTTTACGACGTCCAAAATGTTCGGGCATACCTAGATACTTACCAGTGCCTCCCTCCTTTTGAATTTGGAGCTCTTCTTTCACCATCATCTTGAGTGAGGCCGGTGTTCTCCGGGAAAACGTAAGTGCGGATTTCTCTTTGTTTATCGCTTGGCCAGAAGCCTCTCCGTATTTGTTCAAGATGGTAGTAAGCGCTGCACAATTTCCTCGGTTAGCTTCAAGGAAAAACATTGTATCATCCGCGAAAAGGAGATGGGTTATCCGAGGACTTGACCTCGCCACCCTCAGACCCTTGAGAGAGCCGTCCTCTTGCGCCCTGTTACATAATCCCGAGAGGACCTCGCTACACATAATAAATATGTAGGGAGAAAGAGGGTCTCCTTGACGGATTCCTCTACTCGGTACTACCTTCCCTCTAGGCAAGCCGTTAATGAGGAAGGAGTATGTAACAGAAGAGATGCATTGCATTATGCAGTCTACTAGCTTTTGGTGGAATCCCAACCGAAGCATGACTAAGGAGATAAATTCCCACTCGAGACGATCATACGCCTTACTCATATCTGTCTTAACAGCCATAGCACATCTCTGTTCCGCCTTTGACGTTTTGAGGTAATGCAAAACCTCATGTGTTATCAACACATTGTCTCCTATCGCTCTCCCCGGTACAAAAGCGGACTGATTTTCCGAGATAAGCTTCTCCATTAGCGGCTGAAGACGTCGGGTGAGTAGCTTTGAGTAGATTTTGTAATAAACGTTGCACAACGCTATGGGGCGATAATCAGAGACTTTTTGTGGGCTGTTGATCTTTGGTATAAGCCGGATGTTTGTGTCGTTTATACTGGCCGGCAACGGAGCCCCGTTGAAAAACGCCTGAACTTCTTTGACAATATCTGGTCCTATATCATCCCAGTGAGTATGAAAAAACCCGGCCGAAAACCCATCTGGCCCCGGTGCTTTATCTGCGTTGATTGAAAAGGCCGCCTCGCGAATCTCCGATGCGGTTGGTATAGCTGTGAGATTAAGGTTGTCTGCTTCTGACACAATCGGTCGGAGAGCATGTCTAACCGTTTCTTCCCTGTCTCCTGGCAAAGATAAGAACAGCTTCCGGAAATAATTATCGATCACTTGCACTATTTCCTCCTCCTTGTGAACCATGTGGCCATCTTCCCTTTCTAAGACAGAGAAGGAGTTAGCGCGCCTACGTGATTTAGTTATGGCGTGGAAGTAGCCTGTATTGCGATCCCCCAGCTTCAGCCATAATAGCCGGCTCCGTTGTTTCCAGTATTCTTCCTCGGCTTCATACGCTGCGTTTAGCTTTGAAGCAATGTCGTGGATCAGAGTAGTATCATTTACTGGACTAGACAGAGCTTCATCGAGCTCGCGTTTCTTTTGATCAATAATCGCTTGACTGTTTCTATGCTGCGTCTTATTCCAAGCTGAAATTGCGCTTCTCGTAGAAGAGAGTTTTGCACTGACCGGCACGTTTCCAGCCTCTTTCCAGGAGTCCGAAATGACCTTTATTGCTTCCACATTCTTACACAGCCGGCGATCATATCTGAAGCAACCTCGTCTCCTTCTCCCTCCATTGTCGAAGAAGGATACTAGCGGTTTATGGTCTGAGCTCAAATCCGCCTCAAGATATTGGCTCCTAGCTGACGGGAACCGCTCAGCCCACAGTGTATTGGAAACGGCTCTATCAAGTCGGCACCGTACTAGATGATCCCATCTTTTCCCTCTCCACGACAGCGGGTCACCAGAGTGATGCAAATCGAAAAGATCCCCCTCAGAGAAGAAGGTTCGTAGGTCCGAAAATGAGCCCTCTGGCCGTTGAGGTCCTCCTTCTTTCTCCTCATTGCCTATTAGGTCGTTGAAGTCGCCAGTAACGAACCACTCTTGCTCTCTAATAAGTGATTTTGTCACCATTTGATCCCACAGGAGATTCCGCTGGTTTCTATCCGTACTCCCATGAACGAAAGAAGAATAAAACTTTTTCCCTTCAAATTGAATGAATGTATCTATTACATTGGCATTTGCTTCTACAATTTGAAGGTCTAGTCCCTGCTTCCAGAATAATCCGAGTCCACCTGCCCCATGACCCGTTGGGGGGACCAAATGATGGCAGTCATATCTCAACTGCTCTACTTTCTTAAGCACTACTTCATCGGGATTTTTCGTTTCCATTAAGAAGATGATATCCGGATCGAAATTCTTTGATATCTCCTTCAATCTTCGAACTGTCCGGGGATTCCCCAACCCCTGACAGTTCCAGCTTAGTATTGCTAAGGAACGGGGTTGGACGG
>NC_027748.1:12424039-12438086 GCF_000695525.1 Brassica oleracea var. oleracea
AGATTCCAGCTCGAATTGGAATTGGAACGTTCCCAGGCCGAGATCTGCTCCTACGGGTGGTATGTCTGCCTTCCAGTGATCAGTAAAGAAAGGAATGAGCGTCCAAACTTTCTGGACAGAGGGATTTGTCACTCTGCCAATAATGGTTAGTGAGTGTTTCTGCTTTAGTGAGGTGATGTCCGGCCCGGTTGCTTTGATTCTAGCTTTGCGGGGAGCAGGGACATGTTCCAATACCATTGATTTCCCCTTCTCAGAGGAAGATAGACGCCGTTGCATCATGTAGCTACAACAGAGAGTGTTTAGTTCCAACGAGGGGTAAAAAACAGAGAAACTGTTAGAACAGAGGTGAGGCAGTCACCTTGAACAGGGAGACTTCGTGTATGCAGCGGTGTTTACTGGGATCTGAATGGTTGTAGAGTCTCCTTAAGCTTGTCTTGAGAAAGTGTACCCCAGTAACCACTGGTTAATCCTGAAAAACTTGAGTCTCCTACTTCAGGAGCCATCCATGGAGTCTGCCTGAGACCAGTCGTGCTTCTACGTCAACTCGTGTCATCCTTATGGCTTCAGGGCGCTGTTCTGGAGGTGCTGAGCGGCGGAGATGGTCCCTCCGACCCGGGTCGGGGGAAGAACCCGGTGGGTTATACTACAGCTCCGACTATTACCCAGTAGATAAGGATCAAAAGGGGAATAATTTGAAAAAGGTTTCAGAGGAGCAGTGAGATCAGTTCCAAAATAGGAAAAGACCTGCTGGATAAAGGGGAAACTCGTAAACTCGAGAAAAGCCAAAGACTTCTCTCGCTAAATGTGCCTGAGAGAGAAAAAGTTTAACTTGTCATAACAAAATCATTATTAAATAACTTTTTGCCGACAAGTTATATTACTATTAGTATAAGAATTAACACGCAAATAATACATACTCCATATATTAAGACTAAATTCTATTATATAAAAAAACTCAAATTTTCCACAAAGAAAAACAAAAACCAGATCTACTAAAGGGAGAAAAATAAAACATGTAGTAAGATAATTCTTATATATACACTACCTTATTCACGATTCATTCAAACATCGATCCCCACTTAAAACTATACTTGTCCGGACAATACGAAAACAAGAACCAGTTGATAAAGATACGAATATATCATTTTACATTTGACTTTCAGGGTGCAATCCGATGAACAAATCAGTTTCGACATCCGATATGTTCATGTTACCACAGTCACGCGAAGGTGCACTCTTCTCACTCTTCAGGCTCCTCGACTGCATCCACAAGGGCTGTGCTTCAAACTAAAACGATAACATATTATTTTCCATCAAATCCATGGAAGAAGAAAACTCAACAGTGAGAGTTGAAAAGTAAGGTCCGTGTTTAAATTTCATGCTTGTGCAATGTGGAATTAACGATTTAATGCATGTCCTTGTATTATGTATGTATGCGTGTGTACCATTTGCCGCAGCCTACTTCCCTCGTTGAAGACCTCTTTCTCTTTTGCAGTCTAATGGAGTAAAGTCACACATTTCACAAGGAGAATTAGAAACAAAATCCCTTATAAATTTAAACCTAATTAGTAATAATAGTACCTCTTCTTTCAGTTTCTCTATCTTATCTTCATTTAACTTAGCCTGCCAATATCGTAGAATCCGGAATCATAAGCTCATCATTTCGATTTCGACGAACATTATTGTGCAGCACATTATGACAGTATATATATATGACTGTAATTATGAGAATTATAAGTATTATTTATTTATGTTTTGTTAGAACTAATTGCATATATATATACATATACCTTTCTTGATCTGACATTGGTAAGACTTTTCTCAATTTTGGAAATTATCTCGTTGAGTTCCTCCACCGAACACGAATGATCTTGTCCCATCAGCCTCCTAAAGATGTTGTCGGAGTGTACATACGACCATATATTGCATATCAAATATCAAGAAACCATAGATAAGCAGTTCATATATATATAGAAAGATCAGACACTTACCGGCTATGACGTCGAAGAAGTTCAATCTTGTCAGCCATTATCACCATTTCATTCTTGAGCTCCTGCACATATTGCTGTTTCCGGAGATTCTCTGCCCCAAAGTACTCATTCCTATGTATCTCACATCTCTCCATCATCTTCTGCATGCTGTATACATTTCCAAGAACCTCTTAACTATTATTTATTAGCATATACATAGTTAATTTCCGAAAATTTCATGGTCAAGAAGAGCATTCACACATGCAAAATTCATGTTTTGTATACATATTTGTTCTAACCTGAAAATGTTAGTCAAATATCAAGTCATCTGTTCTAGTATTTAATTAATACACGTTCTAGTCACGCTTGACATTATCTCATGATTAGTACAATGGAAAACTCTGAATGATATCCCAAGCAGAGATGATATACATAGTGTTGAACTGAAGAGGAGATAGAGCTTGTACATTAATAGGGCAAGCTCTAGAAGATGTCCAGAAGAGTTCAATCAAGCTTCAGGAGTGCCATGAAGTATCTATCTTGTGAAGTTAAGTCCAGGAGGGACTTAGACTGATCTTAAGAAGAGTATGGAGCAGTTTGGAAGAGATTGGGCGATTGTGCAAGAATAGGGCGACCCAAGAAGGTGTTATGGATCGACTAAGGAAGAAGATAGGATGATGTGCACACTTAGGGTGATGGTACGGACCAGGAGGCCATACATCGATCGTACATCACCCACGGATCGACCTTTCACCCGGTTAACCCAAAAGAAGTATGTGCAAGGTTAGGGCGCGGCTTACCTAATGTGTGATGACCGTTGGAGTCTTGTGGAGGAAGGGAATATCCCTTAGGATCTATGTGGTCCAAGAGACAGGCTGGTAAGGGAAAGCTATTTTACTTTTACAGCCTTATCCACACACAGATGCATCTTGGCCATTAATTCAAAATGGAGCAATCTCACCCTTCCATCCAGCAAGTCCACGCCACTCCCTTTACAGCTTGCAACGGATCCACTTGACTCAATCTAAACCATCCAATTCAAACCAGCTGATCTCCACTCTTCATTTCTTATCCTTAGTTTTAGGGTTTCTAAGAGTTCCCCATGTATTTAAGCTTTGTGATGTCATTTGTATAATGTAAGCTGAGAGAGTCTCTCTTCTTCGTAAACTTGTTCTTGAATCTTATTCTCTTGTTACTAAGTCTCCTAATCTTGTTAATAAGTCTCTCAGTCTCTCTAATCTCTCATAATCTCCCTTAATCTCTTAATCTCTTAATCTCTCCCATACTCTCTCTGATTTTCTTAATCTCATTTCTATTCTTCATACTTCATCATACACAAATCTCTCATTTGTTCTTATATCACTCAAGCATTTGTACTCTGAAAACCTCATACATAGTAATGTTTTCATTATGTTTTCCACCTAGCCGGACGGGGTGCCAAACATTTGAGACATTGTGCATCTAATAATTTGAGTGACTTGGTTTCCTGTATTATATACTTAGTCATCAATGATACTTATGCACACTCAATTTAACTGTTAACAGATTTATTTTCTTTAAGTGGTCAAATCAATTAGTAGCCTCAAAATTATTAATGAAATGAACATTTGTACGTATTAGAGGTTTTTTGGTTGCTTATTTAAGCTCACTCAAATGTCGTAATTGTCAATTGCTAACAAAGGAGACATTAATGATAATTAGTAGTAGAACAGTTAACTAAAAGGCTGCAAATATATGGGTTGGCAAAAAAAATTTTGCTAAATGGTTGGCAAGTTGCTTTGTGGTTTGATAATCATTGGTTGTAGGCTTGGCCATTGTGGCATCATACCACAATTTAAGATCTTTTCGGATTTGGTGTAACCGTGTAAGAAATTCACTGACCTCTTAAATCAACATACTCAAAAATTAAGAAAACTATCTAGGGCTAAAGTTTGAGACCATGGCACAAAGCCATAAGATATTGTCTCATACATCATGTAGTTTTTTTTTTTAATAAAAAGAAAAATAAACGGTTTTTACAACTGCAGTTGCCTAAAAATTCAAACAAAACACCATCTATTAGGGACAAAGGTCTCACATCGGTAGTTGGGAATGGATCTTTAGTAATATATAAGATAGATGAACCACTCCATTTATCACCAATTGGTTTTAGGTTGGAAGTCCATCTAGCTTAACATGATATCAGAGCCCGATCCACATCGACCCGGCCTAAAGTTGGCCCTCGATCCTTCCCCAAACATTCCGAGATTGATACTTAAAGAGCCATCATCTCGAGGGGGCGTATTAGGAAGAAATATCTCACATCATAGTTGAAAGGAATCCTTAATAATATATAAGATAGATATGCCACTCCACTTATCATCAATTGGTTTTAGGTTGGAAGACTATCTAGCTTAACACCATCATTTCATCATGTAGTTGCATGTTCTTAAAACGGTCTAATTGTACATTTAGGGTATTTGTTATATGGCATGATCAGTGGATCACTGAGTTTTTTTTATATAATGAAAATAACGTGTCAAGTGGTTTCAGCATAAGTTCCAATGTATACTAGGTTCAAAGTTCAAGAACATTTTTTTTGGGAAACCCCTAAATCAGGGCTCGTGCTTGAAGAAGAACTTGATACTCCAACAAACACATTTAGTCAATTAATTTGGTTTTATTTTAATTTATTAAATAAAATTTCTTGGTACTTAAGAAAAAACTATGTGACTAAAGAAAACCAAAGCACTTTCAAAGAGCATATTTTGGGGAAAATCAAACCCAATTAAGAGCTGCAAATCTAGAAATCCCTAGTACGATTACTGAAAATAGTCTGACTACATAAACAAAACATCACAAATGACTGTATATATAAATGAGTTTTGGATTAAAAGGTTCATAAATGATAGATACTTTTTTGGTGTAAAAATGATAGATACTTACTCGGAGCTAGCGAAATCATATAATCTTCCTTTCTGAGAAAAGACAATGGCGGCGACTTGAGCATCGCATAGAACAGAAAGCTCGTGAGCCTTCTTGAAGAGACCTTTCCTACGCTTGGAGAACGTGACTTGTCTACTCGTCAAGTTCTCGATTCTTTTGATCTCGATCTTCCCTTTCACCATCTTCCTGCCATGATTAGTGATTCCTTAAGAAACCCTAACATCTGAACGATTGTTAACTGAGAAAGGAAAAAAAAATAGTTTCTTACAAGAATAAGGCGAACTTACTTGGATCTGAATCCCCAAACCAAGAAATGGTTTCTTGAGAGATCTAAAGCGTAGATCAGCTGTAACCCAAAAGTCAAAGTGAACTTCTCCAAGAAGAAAAATATCCCAAAATCTGAAAAAATAAAGAAACCTCAAAAACACTCTTTTACTAAATTGACAAGATTCGCTTCAAAAGAACAGAAGTCTATGTAAACCTAATCAAGCCGACCAAGAAAACAAGTCTTGCTTTACTAAATTGACAAGATTCGCTTCAAAAGAATAGAAATCTATGTAAACCTAAATTGACAAGATTCGCTTCAATCTTTGGTCTACCTCTCCTTAGTACTCCTTATGCAGGGGCTCAAACCCTAAGTCAACAAGTCTTGCTTTGCTCTCTGATGTAATAAGGCGCAGAATTATTTTTTGTTATTTTTGCGGATGGACTTTGATTATCCCACGTTCCCGAGGGCAAACGCAGAAAAAAGCATAAGTAAATGTAGGGCCGGGCAAAGAACCCGGATCCGAAGAACCGAACCGAACCCGATCCGAAAAAGTAGTACCGAACCCGAACCGAAATTGATTAAATATCCGAACGGGTTCAAAATTTTGGTATCTAAAGAACCGAAACCGAACTCGATCTGAACCGAAGTATCTCGAGTACCCGAATATAACCGAAATAGATTTATATACTTAAATATATTACTTATTTTTAGATTTCATGTATATTAAAAACATCCAAAATATATAAGATACTTTTAAGTTGTCTAAAATACTTGAAAATATACATACATTGTCAAAAGTAAATGTCTAAAATAGCTAAAATATATTCAAAACACCAAAATACTTGAAATATCTATTGATTTTCTATCCAAATATTCAAATCAAATCAATTTATATGTTAATTTTAGCTATTTTGACATATATTATACAAATTTATATGTAATATATTATTTTGTTTTATACATTTTGAGAAATTTTAAGCATATAATGAATATTAAAGTTTTAAAAATAATTTAAACAGGTTATCCGAACCCGAACCGAATCCGCAAAGATCTGAACCGAACCCGAACCGAAATTTAAAAATACCCGAATGGGGCTGAAATTTTTAAACCCGAAAATCCAAAACCCGAATAGATCCGAACCGAACCCGAACTGGTACCAAGTAAATGTTAAGCTTTCTGATTAAGAACTGCCCATAGATAGAATCATTGAAAAAGATTAATTAAAAAACCCCTATAGAAGTACGGAGAGAAAAGTAAAAAAAAATGAAAAAGACTTAGGGTAAACCTTTAAATTCACCTCTTCTCTTATTACCAATCAAAATGCCACCTAGATTAATAATAAAATAAAATAGATTAATTTTATTTAAAAAATTCTGAAATAATTGAAGAAAAATAATAACGCCAATTTTAATGATACTAACGCCACTAACTAAACCCTAAACTTTAAATCTATACCCTAAACCCAAATCCTAAACCCTAAACTCAAATCGTAAACCCTAAACTCAAACCCTATATCCTAAACCCAAATCCTAAACCCTAACCCCAATCCCTATATCCTAAACCTAAATCATAGACTCTAAACTCAAACCATATATCCAAACCTAATCCCTACACCTTAAATTCAAATCGTAAACTCTGAACCCAAATCTTATATCCTAAAGGTTTGGGTTAATGTTGATGTTGTTTCTTTAGGGTTTAAGATTTGGATTTAGAGTCTAGGTTTGAGTTTAGGATCTAGGGTTTGAGTTTAAGGTGTAGAGTTTGGGTTTAGAGTTTACGGTTTGGGTTTAATGTTTAGGATTTGGGTTTAAGATATAGGGTTTGTGTTTAGGGTTTATAGTTTGGGTTTAGAATTTAGGGTTTAGGGTTTAGGGTTTAGAATTTAAGATTTAGAGTTTAGTTAGTAGCGTTAGCGTCATTAAAATGACCGTTATTATTTTTTTGAATTATTTTAGTTTTTTTTAAAAAAATAATGTATTTTATTATTAATCTATGTGGCATTTTGATTAGTAATAAGAAGAGACGTGAATTTATAAGTTCACCTTAGTGGTGAACCTAAGTTTTCTTCAAAAAAAATGTAGGTTCACCCTCTAGGGTGAACCTTTAAATTCACTCCACTCTTTAGGACCAATCAAAGTGACACATAGATTATTAATTAAAAAATATTAAATTAAATAAAAACTAGCTATAAAAAATAAAAACGCTAATTTTAACGACGCTAACGCTTCCAGCTAAACCCTAAACCCTAAATCTTAAATTCTAAACCGTATACCCTAAATTCTAAACCCAAATCCAAACCTCTAAACCCAAAACCTAAACCCTAAACCATAATCCTAGACCCTAAATCCAAATTATATACCCTAAACCCAAAAACTAGACTATAAACCTAAACTCTATACCCTAAACCCAAGTCCTAGACCCTAAACCCAAACCGTAAATCTTAATCCCAAATTATATACCCTAAACACAAAAGCTTAACCATAAGTCCAAACGGTAAATCCTAAACCCAAACCGTAAATCGTAAACCCAAAACCTATACCCTAAACCCAAATCCTAAACCTAAAACCCAAACAGTAAACTCTAAACCCAAACCCCAAACTTAGATGCTGTAGGGTTTGGGTTAAGGTTTACGGTTTGGGTTTAAGGTCTAAGACTTGGGTTTAGGGTTTAGAGTTTAAGTTTATAGTCTATTTTTGGGTTTAATGTATATAATTTGGGTTTAGGGTCTAAGATTAGGGTATAGAGTATAGGGTTTGGGTTTAGGGGTTTGGATTTAAGTTTAGAATTTAGGTATATGGTTTAGAATTTAAGATTTAGGGTTTAGGATTTCGCTGAAAGCGTTAGCATCGTTAAAATTAGCGTTTTTATTTTTTGTAGCTATTTTTTATTTAATTTAATATTTTTTAATTAATAATTTATATGTCACTTTGATTGATTATAAAGAATTGAGTGAATTTAAAAGTTCACCCTAGGAGGTGAACCTAAGTTTTGTTCTTACAGCAACAGACCTCCTTATCAACTTTGATGGGCCTTGATAGTAATTAAAACTTATAGTATATTGTATCCGATTAATAAGTTTCAACTTTCAAGAAATGTTCACGAAATCGCAATGCGGTCGCAAGGCTTTCGAATTATCTAGTAGACGGATTATACGGAGTCTAGGCATGGCCTAAACATTAACAAATTATTAATTTATTTTATGTGTATTTGACATTTATATAAAACTAGGAGTTTTCCTGCGCCATACGCAAAAATACTAATTTTTAACATAACATTTTTATTTCAAAAGAAATTTTTTATTTATATTTCAACATTATTAATTTATATTTTAACTTTAATAGTTATAAAAAATCATAAACGTATTTTTGTAATGTTGTTTTTTTTTATTTGGTATAATTATTTAAATTTGATTTGATTTAATTTTTAATAAAGATAAAATTAGATTTTATAAAAATAGTTTTAATTATATTATTGTGTTTAATGATTATTTATTTTAAATATATATATATCTTCCCATCTAATTTTAAATATATAGATATATATATATATATATATATATATATATATGTATATATTTTATATATAAATATAAATTCTAATAAATTTGAGACTTTGTTTGTTTTAATTAAACTGAAAAATATTTTTGTTAATTTAAATGATGAAGATGAACGGATAAATTTAAATAATGTTTAAATATTTGACTATCAATTTTTTTTTGGATTAGTGTTATTTTATTTAGTTTATTTTTTATTAATGTGAGATACATATATACATATATATTATTATTTTAATTGTGATATATGAATTATTAATATATTTAATAGTTTACCATAAATAAGTATTTATATGGAAAATTGACATTAATGATGATATATGATTTATTTTTATTGCCATATTTAAAATCTCTGCAAAAAAAATTTAAATTTTTATAAGGAAATTTTACATCTCACAATTAATATGATGTCATGTCACTATTTTCTAAAACCATGTCATCTAGTTTAAGTGCCATGTCATCTTTTTTTCAGCGAGAATGATTATAGTGACGACATGTGTATAAATCACTTCGATAATATAGTCTAGGGGATATCATAGTTCTTAGGTTTAATTCTACAATTATTTTGATAAATATCAAAATTAACAAAATAAATTAGACAAAGTTCTGGATTTGTACAATTAGACAAAGTTCTGGATTTGTACTAACGTTATTAATTAATTTAACAAATAAGCCGATTTAGATCGATATAAACTGATTAGAAATAGTTTAAACTGGTTTAAATCATAATTTTAAGAGAAACGTTTTGGATAGAAAAAAATTGTTGTCTAGGCTCTGCTTGAACCATGCTCAAGACTAATGTTCTAAAAATTGCTAGACGGTGTGGTTAGGTTTCTTATAGAGGATTATTGTTTAGGCGGACACTTATGCCGATTTTTTAAACGCTTTGAAAAAATCATTTCGCTCATATCCGATTTGCCGACTAGGTGGGTGCCAAGGCGCTGCCAATGCTAATTTTTAGAACACTGCTCAAGACTATTAAATCACAGAGTATTTACACGTTATATATAAAAGAAAGACTACATATTTAGGTAATTGGTCTTCCTTCAATATCAACTGTTCTTTTTTCATAAACACAATTGTGCCTTGCCGTTTTCCACGAGACCGTGAGTATAATATATGTGTGAAAATCATTAATTGCATATACATACATATTGGTGTGATAGATGGAACAACAATGTCTTGTTTTTTTCTTCTAGTATTTTTAGAACCGACCAGACCCAGGGTGGAACCGAAGTTAACTGTGAACAAGAGACATTGCCTAGTTAGGTTGATGGTAAAATCCGACAGAAATTAAACCAGATAAAAACTGCATAAAACCGACAAAAACCCAAAAACCAGCAAACCATTATTAGTTTGGAACCGGGTTTGAATATTAAATATAAAACTTTTAGTTTTACTTTTAGTTTTAATTAGACAATTACTTTTATTTCATAAAAAAAATTTATTTAACAATAGGTATTATCTTATAGATATATGATTTTTCAAAAGAGTTTTCGGAGATTTTTAACTTCCATAATTTTACCTTTTAAGACTAGGGAAAATTGTTTTTTTAGAACAAAAAAATGATAACTATGTCTTTTTAGATTAATATCTATTTTGTGTCATTTTTTCCGGTAATACCCTTTACTATTTTTGAAAATAAATTTAATAACTAGTTTTACAAAAAAAAAAGGAAAAATAGTAACTATTAATAAAATATCTATATGAACTTAGTAGTATTTTTTTCAGTTCAAAAAATGTTTAAATAATAATTTTCAGATTATATTCTAAATAAAGTAGAAATGACATTCTACGAAGTAGAAAACGAAATCCATTTTTTTCATTGAATCTACAATATTTAGAATATGCGATCTACGTAAATAAGAGTATTCTAAAAATATTTAGAATACACATTCCGCACTTAACCTAAAATCTGCAGAAATCAAAATCTACACATTAATATAAATCTAAAACACGTAGAAACCGGCTTCTACAGATTTACTGTAAATCTAAAACATGTAGAAATCAAAATCAACACATTACTATAATTCTAAAAACCTGTAGAAACTGATTTCTACAGATTAGCTGTATTCTACGGATAAGAAATCAGTTCAAAAAAATATGGAAAAAAAAATATTTTAGAATATTCACTTTCATATTTTGAAAAAATCGATTTAAAAAAAAAACGAAAAAAACGTTTCATTTATTGTTCCCAAAATTTTTACAATTTTTTTTACAAAAATTCCATTGATTGTTCACAAAATTTTTATAAAAATTTTACATTATTTCTACCATGATTCATATCTATACTTACTTGGGCACATGATCGATAGGTCTACAAATAGAGATCGATCGATCCATATGAAATCGACATTTGCCGATCGAGTGAAATAGACCAGGTCGATCAGTATATGGTCTGTGTTTTTTTTTTGTTCTGCATAATGATTGGGATCGATCGATCTCATCGTTCTGCTGATAAGGGATCGATCGATCTCGCTTTATCGAGCACATTATCCATTATATTAATTACGAAATTTTAAGGGTATTATTGTCATTTTGAAAATAATAAGCCTAATGGGACGTAAAGTATATGAGTTTCGTCTAAAGGGACATAGTTATCTTTTTTTTGCTATAAAAAAACAATTTATAAAGTTATTACAAGCTACAAATATAAGTCCGTCGAATCCAAAAGTTATAAAAAAGTACAACTTAGTGATTTATTTTTCACTTTATTTTGTATTCCAATTGATTTCTATTAGTGATAATTTTCCTTATCGTTTCATGTACTTTTGAGTTGTTAATATTATTTGTATTTTATTACACAATAGAATATAATTCAAATGTCTCACTTTCTAAACTTTAAAATTATGAAATGTTTTAGTTGATATTTTCTATTGAATTTATATACATTTTCACTAAATATTATATTCATAAGTATTTATGATATTATTATCAAACCAAGTTAAACCCGGTTAGACCATATGAAAACATGACCCAAAAGTTTTCCGATTCAATTATCGATCTGGTTTTAAAAACATCAGTTCTCTTCTTTTTTTCCTTCTTCTACCTTTTCATCCTTGTATTTCTATTTTCACTGAACTGATTTCAAATCATACTGCCTAATTCTCCATCCGGTTAACAAAAAAAGTCTTGTTTTAATATTTGGTTGCTTCGTAAGCTTCTCTTAGAGCATGTTTATTGGGGTAGTTTAGGAGGGTTGCTTAGGTAAATTAAGATTAAAAATAAATGAAAAACATGAATTAAGCAAAGGGGCGTTGCCTAATTAGCACCGCGAAGCGTCCGTCCCTCGGCGCCACGTGTCGGAGCTTCATTGGAGAGAGGAGAGAGAGAGGACACGGGCTGCGTCTCTTTTCTTTCTTTTCCTTCTTTTCCTTTTTTTCCTTCTTTCTTTCTTCCTTCTCTCTTCTCCGACGCGATCAAAAGGCGATTTCACTTCTTCAAGGTGGATCTACTCAACGAAACGGTGTCTCTCTCGGTGGATCTTGTCGGCTAATGAAAACGGCGTTTCTCTATCGGTTGCTCTCCTCGACCAAGGAAAACAGCGAGATCTCCCTGGTGGTGGCTCTTGGAGAGGAAGCAAATCGGTGACTGTTGATGCTCAGACAAATCGAAAGGTAAAGATTAGTTTTAATGTTTGAAAATTTCAATTATGCATGTCTTAAATAATTTCAATTAGATTGTTCTCTTTCATAGTGAATCATAACGATTTCAATCCTCTGATTTTTTTTCTGTCTTTGTGTCTTGAGGTGGGTTGATCAAGAGACATGATCGAGGCTGGATTACCTTTCTCTTTGTCAGAAAAAACACCCACGATAGTTCATGAAGGTAAAACCTCTGTCTTTGAGTGAATTGGATAAATACTTGATATTTGCTCTGTTGAATTGGTTAAACCGTTGTTTATATTGGTTGGTGTTTTGTGAGTTCAGTTGCGATTGTATTAGAATTTTATTGTTGTCTGAAATGAATTTTATTGCTGTCTTGAATTGGAAAAGCATGTTTGGTTAACTTTCTGTATGAGTTCTTGTTCTTGAACCGTAATAAATTGCATTATGTTTGAACGATATAGGAGGTGTAGTGTAATGAATGCGTTAGGTTAGGGTTGTATGAAGATAATAAATTAAAAGTACGGTTGTGTTAAGATAATAAATTGAAGTTTTGGTTTGATAGATATGGATGGTGTAGTGTGATAATTGTGTTAGATATATGTCCACTCGGGTTTGGTTGTGATCAATGCTTCTCTTCCTTCTATTAAACTGTGTCCTTCTCCTCTTTCTTGAACAACCTGAACCCCACTTCCTCCCCTTTGTTCTTTAATTTATCTCTTCTTTGCCATCCTCGGATATGGATTCCAATCCATATAGACAGAATCCAAATTTTGTTGGTCTACTAAATAGTCAACAAGATATTGCCTTTGGTTCCTATGAAGATAGTGTCGAGCTATCTTCAAGCCAAGTTCCTTTTCTTCCCACTCAAGGTAAAGCTGATTCGGACTTCGTTGGAAACACTCCTCCTGACCGTAAAGAACGAAGGAAGTGGACGCCTTCGGATGATATGTTGCTCATTAGCTCGTGGTTAAACACGAGCAAAGATGCAGTGGTTAACAATGAGCAAAAATTAGGCGCTTTCTGGTCAAGAGTAGCAGCGTATTTTTCAGCGAGTCAGGTCTCTGGAGGTGAACATAGAGAGGCAAATAATTGTAAGCATCGATGGCACAAGATAAATGAACAAGTTTGCAACTTCTGTGGAGCCTATGAAGCTGCAACAAGGGAGAGAAGTAGTGGCCAGAACGAGAATGATGTGGTGAAACGTGCTCATGAAATTTTTTTCAACAACTATAAGAAGAGATTTCTCCTTGAACATGCTTGGAAGGAGCTGAAGAACGACCAGAAGTGGTGTGAGCTTTCATCTTCCAAAAACGCAGGAAGCTCAAAAAAAAGAAAGGTTGATGAGGACGGGGCAGATTGTTCAAGCTCTCAACCAACTGAAACAATGCGTCCAGAGGGTGTTAAAGCCGCTAAGGCCCGTGGTAAGAAGACAGTGGTTGAGGAGAATGAGTGGATGGAGAATGCGGTCAAGGAGTTTCAGTCTGTGGTGTCATTAAAACAACAAGACTTGGTCTTGAAAGATCGCTTGTCTAAGAACATGCTTCTAGACAGTTTAATTAGCAAAAAAGAACCTCTAGATGATGAAGAACAAGCCCTCAAGAAGAAGCTCATCAGTGACTTGTTGTCTAATTAGTTTAAGTCTGTTTCAAGTTCTTTAAGTTTGTTGCTTGGTTCTCTTTTAGTTTGTTGCTTGGTTCTTTAAGTTTGTTGCTTGGTTCTCTTT
>NC_027748.1:12438338-12450282 GCF_000695525.1 Brassica oleracea var. oleracea
TATTCCAATTCCACAAGGGCCTAAAGCAGTTTTATTTGCTGAAAGTCAAGAAGCTGCCCGAAAAGATGTCGAACGTGCTTTCGGAGTCTTGCAAGCTCGATTTGCAATTGTTAAAAATCCGGCACTTTCTTGGGATAAAGTCAAGATTGGAAAGATTATGAGAGCATGTATCATACTCCATAATATGATAGTAGAAAACGAACGAGATGACTACACTCTACACGATGTTTCTGATTTTCAACAAGTAGAAGGAAGCGGAAGTTCACATGTCGATCTCACATATTCAACAGATATCCCTACTAATATCGCCAATATGATGGGTGTTCGAACAAGAATTCGTGATAGACAAACACATCAACGACTAAAAGGTGATTTGGTTGAACATATATGGCGTAAATTTGGACATGATCAAGATACCAACTGAGTTTCGATGTCTCTTTCAAATTATTATCGTTTGTTTTAGTAATATTTGTTTTCATGCTTTTATGTTTCTATTTTAAAATTTATGTTTAAAATGTTATGTTTAACTATGTTTAATTTAATTAATAAATTTTATCTTATAAAAAAAATTTATGTTTAATATTTTTTTTTATTGTTAAGCAACTTAAGTTAAGCAACTACCAATAAACCAATATCATTAAGTGTTTCTTAAGATTATCTCTTATCTTTACTTTAATACTTAAATATTCATTAACAACCACTTAAGCAACACTAAAGGTTATTAGCAATAAACATGCTCTTAGCAACCAGCAACCAGATTGGTTGACAAACATGGCATCATAAGTCATAACATGGGAGTGGTGAATTTATTTAAATTCTACGGTTGAGTTTAGTAGTTAAGATTTAAATTTTGTATATTAATATAAAACATATTATAAAACAGAATTGTAAGCTACAATTTTGTTCAAATAATTACTTTATGTCAAAAACCCACATTGTCGCCTCAGCGACAAAATCATTCTACATGTTTAAGATTTTTTTCTCAATCTTACATTAATTACATCATGCTTACTTCCAAGCCTTGGAATAAGATTCACACCAAAATTGTTATCCCTTTTATTTTCACACTAAGGGTATTCCGGTGTTTGTATCTTTTATTTTTAATGAGTTAAAAATTGTTTTCTGATCCATTTAGTGACAATAATGTATTATTTTGTTTAGAAACTGCTTAGGTCAAAGAAGAATAACATAAGTGGTTTTACTGATCGGTTCAATATAGAATAAATAGATGATAGTTGCACTATAGTAAATATAGTTGAACTTAAAACATAAAGTAAAGTAGTTGTTCCAAAAGGAAAACACGTAACTACATGTGTTTGTTTTGTGATTATGTTGTTTGATTCTTTGATTTTTGTGTTATTCACATGTGTATTTTGTTTTGCTGATATTGTGTTTTTTTTTTAAATTTCATTTTAAATTTTGATGTGTTACAATTATTTCTATATTTATTTGGTTTATTTTAAACTTTCTGCAACCATTGGTTCTCAAATTATCTCATTTTGATTAATAGTAACATAATTTCTTGTTTTATTTGGTTGATCATTTACAAATATACAGAAGTTAAAATGATATTTATGTGTATTTTTAAGTACTGTCTATTTGTTATTTTTTCGTCATGTTTTCTTTCTCATATTATTTTGTATTGTGTTTATTTTAAAATTATTAGTAATATATGTGTTTGATTTAAGACGTACATCTTTATTCACTGAATGCGAAAAATGGGTAGGTTTTAAATATTTGATTGAATAAAATAATCTAAGATTTTTTTTGTTTCATTCTTCGTTTTATAATCTTTCTAAGGTTTTCCGCATTTTTGAGCAAATATATTCTTTTATTTTGTTTTTTGTTTTCTTAACTATTTTTTTTATAAATCGGGTTTAATTATATTTATATATTATTGTGGTTTTCCATGGATATTTTGTTAATTTCTTACATAAATGATGACAAAAAATGAAAACGAAAAAATTCCATGTGATATTCTTTTTTATTAAAAAATTGTTTACCTTGTTTTGATGTAACTTGAAAATAATATCTTAATTAAATTGATTGACAGACTTTTATGATTTCTTCCTATTTATTCTTGAAATTTATACATTTTAGGTTCTATTATGGTATTGGCATTTGTTATATATTTTATCTAATTTTAACTTTTTATTTGTTATTTTGATAATTTATAAGGGCAATTCTCTCAAATAGCTCTTTTTAAGTTTTTGTCACAAAAATAGTCCTAAAAAATAAAATGACCAAAATAGTCCATTTTTATTATGAGAATTTTAATTTTAATTTTAAATTTTTTTTTAAATTTGAAACGCTATACTCAAAACCCCACCCGTTAACTCTAAACCATAAGTCTAGATTAGTTAACCCTAGGGTAAAAATATATTTTTATCCTTTAATAAAACTTATTTTGGTCATTTTCTTCATTGAAGATTATTTTTCTGACAAAAACTTAAAAATGGCTATCTTAGAGAATTTCTCAACTTTTATAATAAGAAATAGAGTAGGGGTGAAAATACTCTAAATGTATAAAATCATTTATAGTTAATACCAATATTTTATAAATAAAAATCTATACTAAATTTGAAATTAATTTTCTTTTAATTATTATGAGAGTCGACATATTGATATTAATTCCCTATTTATCTTGATATATATGATTTTGTATGTCTTGACATAATTGTAGTCCTAACTATCATCAATTCTGGTATGTTAGGCTTCACATGAAAATGTAGTAATTTTCTGAAAACCATTTTTCTACCTCGCATTTAGTCGCTGATTTATTGTCATAATTTTTATTTATGAAAATGGGAGCATAATCGAACAATGAAATCGTATAATACCAATAAGTAGTGAGACGATTAGCTTAATATTTATTCGGGTGAATACTGATAAGTAACTAATGCCGGTTGATGAGCTGAAAGTGAAGCTGGCATGGCATTGTGTAAAGGTGGTACAGTTGGTTGATCGTTACAATCAGTTACTAAATATTATACAATGTACTCATCTTTAAAAGAAATGATCCATTCCTCTTTTTCTTTTTCTTTTTTTCTTGATACGACTTTTACATACATGTAGAGGTTTTGGAAATGCATCAATGAGCTCCATCATCTCTTCCCCCGTAAAACCAAATAAGAAGAAAATTTGAGGCAGTGACTCTGCAATCTGCACAAACGTATTTAAAGACAACAACGCAAAAGAACCATGATGCCGGAGACTGGAGGTCACATACTCTCAATGCTATTCAGGTCAAGTTATCTTAACTGTATCCCACAATGAACACAGGTTCATATCTTATGTACAGAACATAATTTAGAGTTTCACCAAACAACGATATTAGTCTGACATCAACTTGCAAGAGTCAGAGAGAGTTGTTTCGGTTTTCCGAATGAAGCTTATATATGCATTGCTAGAGGAATGTGGATCAATCAAAAGTCGTAAAATAATTGAAAAGTGCATTTTTCAGAATGGTTTTGCCATTTTAACATTTCAAAATCAACGAAAAGATTTGTAACATTTTTCTTTTGTACTGTGTACTATAAACATTATAAGTATATATGTTATTTATAACTATGGTTCTTCTGAGAAACATTAACATGTACTTCAACTTCACGATCAATGCAAAAATTCCAAAGAAATGTACATGCATCATCAACCTAACAGCAGAATACCTGCGACGTCAATTAAGACTACATACTACCATGGATTCTCAAGTCCATTCAAGATCAATAATCATTTCTATTGTCTATACTTACAGAACCGAATGCAAACTTTTGGATTACCAGAAGTTGAATTTTATTCTATTATTTTTTGTTGCATAATAACCGAAATAAAAGGTAGAGCGGTGAGGTTGTGTAGCATACCACAAATGGGCACAAGGGGGTGACGAATCAAAGAAGGGGAATGGCCACCTGCACAAACATATACCACACCTGCTATACTAATATGTTCATAGAATCATGTAAAGAAGGGTAGATAGAACAATGACTGTTAGCGGAAGGGGATTCAAGCATGAAAAATTCAAGAGATACAAAGATACCATCATCAAAGTCATCATTACTGTAATTATCATCATGTTTTACTGTTGTCTATGCATACAAACTCACCAGGGAGCTTAAGAAAGTTTTACCGAGGAGGAAAAAAGTGTTAACTGAGTGCTTAATCACAATGAACTACAATACATATATATATATATATATGTTTGGTCAGATTTAAGCATTTCAGAGACAACTTCCAAATTGTGTGACAGTTTCTTGGGTTAAAACTTTAGAAAATCGAAACTGAAATCTTTGGATTTGATAAAAGGGTAAATAATGAACCAGAACATACCATTTGTAAGCAATTCAGCTCCCGCACAAGTCTGCCATTTAAAAACATGTTTAGAGACAGGGAGAAACGTAAGCAGTGAGCACCTAACATATAGACCACGGAATACTTAAAACCAGGAAACACTTACTTGAAAAAGAATCTGATGGATGTAGCCCAATGTAGACACAATATCTGACGTGGAGACCTGTTGTGTCTCTCGTGTCCGTTAGAAGATTTAAACATTTTCAAGTTTTAGCCCTCCACGGGAGGGCTGTACACGACCCTTGCTCTTCATTTACAATACTGACGTCGTTCCGACAGTACTCACCAAATTTTAATATGTATATGGACACCAAGGCTTTGGGAAAACCGATTTATTTGACTGTTAAATTTTTCTCATTAATTAATATAATCAAACATCTTAGACCATTGCAAATGACTAAAGCATATAGTACCATGACAAATGGAAATTACGAAGTTGGAAAATCTCCAAACCTTAGCAAAGAGAAACCTGTTGAAACTGATATTAGGTAAAACCAATCAATCGAAAAGAAAATTGAATGTTAAACTAATAAAAGTAAGCATCAATCATAAGAAACAGATATCAGAGAACCGAGCGTACCCCTCCAGGCGTAAAGTTAGCATAAGACGCTGTGCCCCAGGTAGACGGTCCGTTATTGTGCTCCTTATTGCACGAAGCTCACCCATAACATCTAAGATATCATCGTATGTACCCAACATTAATCGTTATATGAGAAAGCAAACACAGAAAAAAAAAATCTGAATTAATATTCGGAAGGTGTTTCTCGGTGTTTGCGAGCTCAAGTATCTGTTCATATGGTCGGAAGCGGAAATGTTCTGTCGGAATTATCCTCGTAGTGGTTGCTAACTTTTAAAAGCAGTCCCCTCATTGAAACGAATGGAGACAGGCCCATCAGAAAGTCTGAATTTCGGGTTGCTGCGTGTGACATTGAACCCACTTAAGGTGTACACCGAGCCTTCGGTTAAACGACCCCTAAACGTAAGTTGTATAGTCTCAGGAACAGACCCTTGGATAAGCGTCGACTGTTCATATGAAGAAAAGGCAAAAATTAAGAACAGTTAACAAATCATGAAAGACTTATATTACGTGATTGTAAAAATTAAAGAATTTTCTAAATATCAAGAGATTGAACCGAGAAGATAATTATATTAGTGGCAAAATATACTTACATGCTCATCAACCAATAACATCTCAACGCTCATCAGCTGTCCCCTTTTGTTGATTTTTTCGCTTCCCAGAACCTCAAGAGACGGACCTCCGCCGTGTTGGAACATCTCCCAGCCCTCAAATCAGCAAGAACAGTGTATGAATTAGCCATCGGAATCGGTTGCTTGGAAATCGAATGTTTTGAGTTGGAGTTTCAGATTTGGTTTGAGTTGGAGTTTGCATGATAGGAAGGTGAGGTATATATAGCTGGAGATCAAGGCAGTTTCAGAGTTACCGAAAAGGCTCACCGAAATCTTAATGAAAGAGGAGTGGATTAATCAAGGGAAAACGTAAAATAAATTACGGATTAAAGGATATATGAGACGTTACGGGTAGGAAAGGGAGTGTGTTGTGTCGGTGAAACCTCGAAGGTCAAGAATCGCTGCAAGAAGAAGAACACAGAAGAACCCTAAATTTATGTCGGCTACAAACGACGCTGATCATCTGGGCTTAAATTGGACCATCTTTAAAACACACATTAAACCCACATCACAAACGAAGCCCAAAGCCAATTCACATCTTTATCACGCGTGAAATTCACTTACTCAACAAACGGACATAAAGCAACGGAAAAAAAATCACGCGCAAGTTAAACAAGAACGCGTGAGATACACTGACCACCTACCGAGTCAACACGTGGCAACAAAGCCCCTCCCTTCCCTCTCCAGAGTGCCGTGGACAGCCTAAAAAGGCAGATACTTCAGCTTTATAGTTATAGATTATCATACAACCATATTGGATTACTTTCCATCATATTCAAGGGGCGCCATAACAAATGAAACAAAGATGTAATTAAAACTTTGACCAACAAGAAAAGATAGGAATACAAATCTAGTTGTCCAATTAGGAATGTATCAGTTTTTGTTTGAACCAATCATATATAATAAAATAAAAATCAGTAACAAACAAAAAAAAAAGTTAAGGATTTTTGCTAAAACTAACCCACAACTTGATTTTAATCCCAAACTTGAATCAAATGCAAAATTAACCTAAAAGCCTAGTGAAATTACAGCTCAACCCCTTGTGACCAAACAAAAAAACAGAAGCCATTTTTACGAATATAGCCCCAGTAAATCGTCTGAGTCGTCTGAGATGTTGGAAGTCGTCTGGACGACTGAAGTGTAAGTCGTCTGGTACCAGTTTATTTTAAAAATAATTTATAAATCTTGTAAAAAAATATTTTGATGCGTGAAAAATAAAAAACAAGTAATTATAAACAGTTTTAAGTGATATAAATTAAGATATGATAAAATTGATTTGTTTTGAAGATAGATGAGTGGAAGTAGTGAATCATGAAATACTTTGGTTTAGGAGTTTGGCAAACATATGTTGTAGTATTGTATGTATTGTTAGGGTTAGATTTTGGAAAACTAAAATGTTTTTTTCAAAAATTAGTTTTCACCTATATGTGTTTATTTATGTGTATAGTAAACACTTTTCAAGTTTGATTTGGTTTTATGAAGTGTTTAATTAGATAATTAAGTTTAGGGGTTATGTTTAGGGTGTGGACGACTTATATTTCAGTCGTCTGTTGAATAATTTACTCGGACGACTTACATTTCAGTCGTCTGGTGAAGAAATTAAAACAGACGACTTACATGTAAGTCGTCCAAATATTCCCGCCTAAAATTTTTTAAAAAAATTATTTTCCCGCTTAAATAATTTAAACCAGACGACTTACTTGTAAGTCGTCTGGAAAGTCTTCTATTTTAGTTTCCCGCTAAAAATATTTAATTTCCCGCTAAAAATATTAAACTCTTCTGGACGACTTACATGTAAGTCGTCTGTTTTAATTTCTTCACCAGACGACTGAAATGTAAGTCGTCCGAGTAAATTATTCAACAGACGACTAAAATATACGTCGTCCGAGTAAATTATTCAACAGACGACTAAAATATACGTCGTCCGAGTAAATTATTCAACAGACGACTAAAATATACGTCGTCCGAGTAAATTATTCAACAGACGACTAAAATATACGTCGTCCGAGTAAATTATTCAACAGACGACTGAAATATAAGTCGTCCACACCCTAAACATAACCCCTAAACTTAATTATCTAATTAAACACTTCATAAAACCAAATCAAACTTGAAAAGTGTTTACTATACACATAAATAAACACATATAGGTGAAAACTAATTTTTGAAAAAAACATTTTAGTTTTCCAAAATCTAACCCTAACAATACATACAATACTACAACATATGTTTGCCAAACTCCTAAACCAAAGTATTTCATGATTCACTACTTCCACTCATCTATCTTCAAAACAAATCAATTTTATCATATCTTAATTTATATCACTTAAAACTGTTTATAATTACTTGATTTTTATTTTTCACGCATCAAAATATTTTTTTACAAGATTTATAAATTATTTTTAAAATAAACCGGTACCAGACGACTTACACTTCAGTCGTCCAGACGACTTCCAACATCTCAGACGACTCAGACGATTTACTAGGGCTATATTCGTAAAAATGACTTCTATTTTTTTGTTTGGTCACAAAGGGTTGAGCTGTAATTTCACTAGGCTTTTAGATAAGACATGGCTGATTTTTGTTTCTCCGACTGATTTAGTGATCATGAGCTGGCTGAGTTATTTAATCTACAGCTGACTTATTGGAGGTATTATGGCTGGTTTTCGTATTTTCAGCCGTAATGAGCTTGATTAACAGTAAACTCAGCTTAATTACAGCTGACCTATTAGCAAAAGATTAATTACTAGAATATCATTCATTTGACGGCTAAGTTATTTGAAAATACAGCAGGCTTAATGTTTTCCAGTCTAGTTTCTACTGATTTATTAGCGAAAGATTAATTAATGATATAGTATTCACCCTGCGAATGACTTACATTTGTAGTTATGGCTGATTTATTAAGGTGAGTTATAAGTTCGTTTTGTTGCTGCCTTACCGATTTTCCATGTCATCAAAATTTATTTTCCAAGTCATTATTAATATTACGACAGTCAAAATTAGGGTTTATGTTAAAGACGTCGTGTCTTGTTCTTCATCTTCATCTTCTTCTTCATCATCATCTTTTTCTTCTTCTTCTTCTTCATCTACCTTCTTCTTTTGATACCCATACCTGATATTTTGAAATATCTTCTTCATTTACTTTTATTTTCTCATTTTTATTATTTTCATTCATCTATTTCTGAAATCTTATGAATCCGGTAATTATTGTTTTCGCGACGACAAAGACATAAAATTGAGCTAGTTAAAAGGAAGGCGGAGAAACAAAGTAGGCAGAGAAGACGAAGTTGACGAAGAAGATGACAAATTTAAAAGCCGTTTTGATATGTTCGACGAATCGAACGATGCCTTATCTGAAGATGATAAATTCAGTTTATACAATGAGTCTCCAACACAAGACAAGGATTCACCAAGGCTACCTCATAAGAAGAGACCTCACAACATTTTGATGACTGGATCGAAAAGGAATCCATAGGTTAAGGTTGGAGTTATGTCAACGAATTGGATGAAATATCAGTTACTAATTCGTATTTTGGCTTAGTTATGTATAAAAAATGCATGAGTTATAACAACGAATTGGCTGAGTTATCAGTGACTAAAATTAATGTTTCGGTTGAGTTATGTATAATTATTGATGAGTTATGCTAACGAATTGGCTTAGTTATCAGTGACTAATTCATGTTGCTAACTTACTAGACGGGCATAGAGATTGTCGTCAGTATAGTGTCTCGAGATTAGCAAAAGTTATGTCTGATTATGTACAGATTCACACGCCTAGTAAAGGGAGCAATAATAATTGCACTTACACATGAGTTATATTTGCAATTAATACACCAATATAAATTATATTTACAACTGTCTAATTTGTGATTTCGATGAGAATGA
The DNA here is from genome assembly GCF_000695525.1 of Brassica oleracea var. oleracea. Taxonomy (NCBI): domain Eukaryota; kingdom Viridiplantae; phylum Streptophyta; class Magnoliopsida; order Brassicales; family Brassicaceae; genus Brassica; species Brassica oleracea. Next base: position 12,447,759 of record NC_027748.1, read on the forward strand.
TAATCAATAGTCATAATTTAGAATCAAAATCTTGGGTTTTTTTAGCTCATTGTGGAGAGAAAGTGAGAGATATGTTGTGTTTAGTTCACAAGAATGGAAAAAGAAGAAGGGTAAATCGATTTTGGGAGCATTAAGAGCTTCAAATTGGTTGTTCATGGTGGTTGTGGTATTGATGACAATAGCAATCTTATAATTACTTGAAGATGATGAGGGTGAGAGAGTAAAGATGTCATTTTCGAAAGAAAAAAAAATTGATGGCATTTTCGTAAATTATATGAATTTGTGGGGTGAATAGGGCAAAACCAATTAAAAAAAAAAGTTAGTTTTGTGTTTGACTAGGTCAATTTTGCAAAAAGCTCAAAAAATTATTCATTGAAAAATCAAAACTTACCGAAACAAAAACAAACAATAAGAAAACAAAGAAGAATAAATTAAGGGAGAAAATATGTAAGCATAATGTACAGAAAACGACAACATATTTTTAATTTGTTATGAAGTAGGAAGGTTGATTTGAATTTTGATGAGGAGACCCGGGAAGAAATCATCCGGGTCATGGATATGCGGGTTACGCTCCACGATAAAGGGGTCGCCGCACTTGTCGCTGATGCTATGAAGCGTCTCCCCTTCCTCAACCATATATATCTCCTCACATGGCCTCTCCATCATTTGCTTCCCTCTCCAAACCTCACAGCTTCTTCTTCCCTTCGTCTCCATCGCCGGAAGATTATCTTCACCATCTCCCAGGAGCTGACCGTTTCTGACCGAGCCCGCCAGTGTTAGGACCAGCAGTGCGGCCAGAGAGTAACACAGGACTGTGTTTGATCTCGACATCATGAATATGGTTCCAACAGGACACAGAGAGGGAGGGACAATTTGTAATGTTAGAAACAAATGTGTTTTGTTCTTTTTCAGGCGTGAGACGTGTTTGTATATACCCATACTATAGTTATCACATATATATAGGGGCGGACGAACATTATGCGGTATAGGATCACGTGTCTTCTACTTCTTTTTTCTTAATTAATTTGAATGATTTTGATTAAAATCTTCCTATTTAGTGAACATAGAAAAGTGCCCCTGGTCTAGATTTTAATTTTAACTTTAATACTGTATTCTGACTAAAAATGTTTATAAATCCGCCCATGCATATTGTTGAAAGTTAAACTTGATTTGGATCACATTTTGGGCTAATAATTTACTAATCATTTTAGTCCAAACTTAGTCCAATATCTAGAATCATCCTCCACCTCCTTAGAATAAAAATCTAGATATTCTCATAGAATTATCTAGATAATTATAATAAAAAAATCTTAGATATTATGGTAGAATTCTCTAGATTTATGATTAAAATATGTAAGATATTTTGTATTTTGGAGGCTATAAATACCTCCACTCCCCTTTCATTTTGAATCACCAAGAAATAAACAAAGCTTGTAACAAGTAATAAAAATCTTCTTCTAAGTTATAAAATCTTTATTCTTCACAAAATTTCTTTCTCTTCAAACACTTTAAACACTTTCTCCATCTTTATAAAACTTTTCATTCCAACATATTTTTCTTTCTTTTCACACGATAACGTCTCTAAACACATTTCGAAACACATCTAGGGGAGTCTTCTTTTATTGCTGTTATACTAAAATGTAAATGATAGATATTAAGTTTCTCGTTATAGGAGAATGTATGGATCTATATAGCTCAAGTAGACTTCATTGATTCAGAGAAGGAGAAAGAGCGATTTAACTATGGCGGAAAGGAGCTTTTGTTTCTTCCTTTTTTAGCTATTTTATATTTTGGAAAGGAATATTAGATTCCATGATTAAAAGAGAATAATGTGTTGATATGCATATTTTGATTGGTCAAGGGAGAAAATAAATCTTTAAGTCAGATATTTATAACTTTAGAATAATGTTAGTGGAAGGAAGTCAGATGATCGGCCAACGCCGGTTTTCATTTCTATTTTTATCTATTAGTTAAATTACTTGAGATATTAAATTGTTGTAGAAAAAGTAGTTCATACGGAATCTTATCTATTAAAATAGAAATAATAACTTATTTCATGTGTAATTTTTTATTAAACCATAATTTAATTTTTTTATTAAATGTATTTTATTAACACTAATAATATATATAATTTTTGAACTATTTTAATCATAATATCTTTTGATATATTTTCATTTTAAATATAAATATATTTATTTAGTAAATTCTAACAAATCTATTTAAAAATATTTTTACAAGACCTTCATTTTCAAAAATTGTATTTAAATATTTTCACTAATTTCAAAATTATTTTTGAAATATTATTATACATTATATATTTAGTTATCGTTTATAAAATGAAAAATAAAATTCTATCCTATTTTTATATAGGGGGATTTACCAAATATGACTCAAAACTTGATTTTGATTGCAAAAGTATACCCAAACTTGAATCAAATGCAAAAGTAACCCAAAAGCCTTGTGAAATTACAGCCACCCCCTTGTGACCAAACAAAAAAACAGAACTCATTTTTACGAATATATC
>NC_027748.1:12452554-12471177 GCF_000695525.1 Brassica oleracea var. oleracea
TGTTGAAAGTTAAACTTGATTTGGATCACATTTTGGGCTAATAATTTACTAATCATTTTAGTCCAAACTTAGTCCAATATCTAGAATCATCCTCCACCTCCTTAGAATAAAAATCTAGATATTCTCATAGAATTATCTAGATAATTATAATAAAAAAATCTTAGATATTATGGTAGAATTCTCTAGATTTATGATTAAAATATGTAAGATATTTTGTATTTTGGAGGCTATAAATACCTCCACTCCCCTTTCATTTTGCATCACCAAGAAAAAAACAAAGCTTGTAACAAGTAATAAAAATCTTCTTCTAAGTTATAAAATCTTTCTTCTTCACAAAAATTCTTTCTCTTCAAACACTTTAAACACTTTCTCCATCTTTATAAAACTTTTCATTCCAACACATATATGTGTGGTGTAGTAATAAGCAATCACTATAGGCACCATTGATTAAATAATTTCTCAATGTTGGTTGATTAATCAAGCAGAAGTCACTTAAAAATAAAGAAGCAGTATTCTACTTACAAATTACAATCATAATTAAACTTAGAAAATGATAGAAACGTTATGGCCATGAAATCCATGATGGGTTAACTTTTGGATTTATCTAAAAACAATTTGGATTTATCTAAACTACTTTGGATTTATCTCGTGTTATTCCTATGGACCCTTGGATTTAACTATTTAGTCATGATATATACTCCTATACAATAGGCATATGCAAAGAATCGCACCATCCGGTTAAAGTGTAAGAGAAGAATTAAAAACGTATCACTCCACGGTAGAAAAGTTCATCGACCATTTTTTTACAGAACCAGAATACATATAAATTCTAAAGCAAAATGTAATCCTTCACACTCGAACGCCGCGTCGCTAGACTTTTGTTTATTGATTTACCAATTACCAGCAAGTCGAGTCTTTGATCGGCTTAATTTCGAATCCTTTATATCGTCATATTTTAACTAAAGCCAGTAGGTGATTAATGTTTTTTTTTTTTTGTAGGTGGGTGATTAATGTAGAGTCGGCTGTTTGCATCTCAACGGTCTCGCTTTCGAAATGATTATATTACACCATATTCTTGAAAATAACTTGTTTCTTCACTGTATGTATTGTATTTTTCCGCAAGCTTTTTTTTTCTAAACAAAAGACTAGACTGCAAATTTACAAAATGAATCATGATTTCAAAGATTTTCAGAATCTGAATTTTGCAAAGAAAACAATACTCAGAAGTCAGATTTTTAAATACATTTTTTGAGAATTTTCTTTTAATTTAATATTAAGAATATATACCAACTTTGCATCATCTCAGTTATCATCAAAATACAATATAAACATATTCCAGGAAGTCGGTATTGTGGATTACTTTCGGTTATATTTCTCTTTTCTGTTAAAAAACTTTCAGTTATTTATATCTCAATTCTTTGAAGATCACAATAATACGAAAAAGACACAAATAACACGCACCCTGTGGGACAGATTCAGTCCCTCCCGTGTAACTAGCGCCATATAGTTTGGTAAGGTGTTGTGCTTGTGACATCTGGAAGTTTCCTTCGTATTGATTGGAAATAAAGGAAACAAGAAAATATTAGAAAGAGATATTATTATCTATTTTTGCTAAATGGGTCGGCCGACATACAACTTGGTCGGCAAATAAAATACATATGTAATAAGAAATAAGAAAATATAGAAAATACAGAAAATCAAAGGAAGCACAACAAAATGGCGGATATGTAATGGGAAAGACTACACAACGCCAAACAGGCAAACACTGTCAACAAAGGCACAAAGCCATTGAATATATGGAAGAATGGAGAGGTATAAAAGAGGAGGAAATGCAGAGGTTAAACGCCCCATCAGCAACAACCGGAACATCAAATGGAAACCCCCACCACAACAATGCATCAAGTGCAATACATATGGCGCTTGGAGTAAAGATAGACAGAGAAGCGGAGTAAGTTGGGTGAATCGAGACCATATGGGAAGGTTGCTATGGGCGGGAGCCAAGAGCTTTCAGAGACTAGGATCAACCAATATATATATATAGAAACGGAGGCAGTAGCACTCAATTGGGCAGTTCAAACGATGCGAAGTCTAGGGTACAAGCAGGTAATCTACGAAACTGACTCTTTGGTGTTGCCAAAAATGATCGCAGGAAGTGAAAAGATATGGCCAAAACTTAAACCGATCATCCAAGACCTAACCCAATCACTTTCTGAATTGCCAGGCTCCATTGTGTAGTACTATCCTGTGAGAGAGTAACAAAGTAGGTTTTTCGTCAATGTTTTTAAACCAGATCCGAACACTGAACAGACAACTTACACTGGATCGTCCATCGCTGGTGAACCGCAAATTAATAAATGAATTAATTTTATTATATAATAATATATTAACTAGAAACTAAAGTTTAATATTTTCTAAATGTTTTTAAAAAAATAAAATAATAGTTTGGATATGTATATTAATTATGTTTAAAAAACATTTAAAAATACTTAACTTTAGTTTTTATATTTATATTTTCATTTGACATACAAAATATCAAAAAATAGTTTATACTATTTAAAATTTTCTGTAACAAGGTAAGAGTTATGACATTTTAAAAAATCAAGGCATAAAATTCATAAATATTTAAATGCCTAATGTGAATATTAAATTAAACTTCAAATCCAAAATAAACAAAAAGTAAAATATCATTGTAATAAATTGTCAATAACGGAAATCAACTAATTTTGTTTTTCTCTACCATCGTTCACTTCATTTTCTTCAGGTGACATAGTGAAATCTTTATCAAAATCTAAAAATCACAAATATAAAATTGATGTTTGCGGATGTGGGTGGTTGCGGTTTTAACCGGTTTTAAGAGATTTGTACGATTGGTTATGCAGTTAGAAATTGGTGCATTTGCGGAAAACTTATGATTGGTAAACTATCAAATGCAGCAGCGGTTAAATAATAAATTAACAATATTTTTATATTTTATATAATTATAAAAATATCAAAAATCATTATATTACAATAAATAGAAAATTATATTTAGAAAGTCATAGTTTTAAATATTTAAAAATTATAGAAAATATTTTTATTTTAAAATTTTAGAATATGAATTAAAATATAATAGATATATTTTAGTATTTTTATAATTCCAATTTAAATTTTTTATCGAATATTTTTATTTTTGAATTTATGAGGTTTAGAGCGATTTGAGTTATTGTTGCAAAACGCCAACAACCGCTACCAACCGCCCGCTACCAAATCGCTCTAAACCGCTTCAAACCGCTCAAAACCTCATAAATTCAAAAGCTGGTTCCAGCTAGCGTTTGCAGTTGCGGACGGTCGTGGAAGGATAATTTTTTTCTTTAAAAAAAAACAATATAAATACAAAAATAAAAATATTTAATAAAAAATTTAAATTGGAATTATAAAAATACTAGAGTATATCTATTATATTTTAATTAATATTATAAATTTTAAAAATAAAAATATTTAATAAAAAATTTAAATTGGAATTATAAAAATACTAGAGTATATCTATTATATTTTAATTAATATTATAAATTTTAAAAATAAAAATATTTTCTATAATTTCTTTCTTAATATAATTTTTATATTTATTATAATATTATGATTTTTGATATTTTTATAATTATATAAAATGTAAATATTGCTAATTTATTATTTACCTTCAAGCACACCAATTTATAACCGCAAAACCAGTTGTACAAATATATTAAAACCCTAGAAACCATAACCACCCGCATCCACAAACTCACGTAACCGCAACTTCTGCGTTTGAACCATTCATGCCCTTAGTGTATGTGTTGGGTTTTCTTCGGTTAAACTAACATTTTCAATAAACTAAATATAATAATTTTGTCTTCCCGTTGTAAATGCAAAAAAAAAAATTTGGTAAAATGCAATATTTTGTTTCGCGTCAAAACCCAAAATCTCGATAAAAAAGACAAAATCTCATTTCCTATCAAGAACACAAAATCTCATTTTTTCATCAAAAACACAAAAATTTCATTTTTCCGCCAAAAAACGCAAAACATGTTTTTGCCCAAAAAAAACAAAATCTCATTTTTCCCTCCAAAAAATGCAAAATCATGTTCTTTAACCAAGAATGCAAGATCTCATTTTTCCACCAAAAAGGCGAAGTCATTTTTTTTGCCAAAACGTAAAATTCTATTTTTCGGTCAAAATGCAAAATCCCGTTTCTTCACCAAAAACACAAAATTCTGATTTTCCACTAAATACACAAAACTTATTTTCCCGCCAAAAACGCGAAATCACGTTTTCCGCCAAAACGCAAAATTTCATTTTCTCGTCAAAAACATAAAATCTCGTTTTTCCGTCAAAAACATAAAATTATATCATCCACCAAAAATGTGAAATCCCGTTTTTCCGCCAAAACGCGAAATCTCATTTTCCGCCAAAAACGCGAAATCTCATCTTCACGCCAAAACATGAAATTTTATTTCCCACCAAAAACGCAAAACCTGGTTTTCCGCCAAAATGCATAATTCCGGTTTTCCGCCAAAAATGTAAAATCTAATTTTTCGCCAAAAACTCAAAATTTGGTTTTTCTGCCAAAAATATAAAATCATGTTTTCCGCCAAAAACTTAAGATTTTGTTTGTAACAAAAATGCAAATTTTATTTTTCCTACTAAAAACATAAAATCTTGTTTTTCGTCGTAAATAAGTAAATTAATATTTATATATGTAATTTAATATAAAATTAACAAACTATATTAAAGTATTAGGATATCCGCAAGTAACCTAAAATCAGAGGGTTGATTTCGGGTTATCCTAACACTGTAGGGTTTTATTTGGGGTTTTAATGGGGGGGCTTTTTCGGGTTAGGTGGAGCAGGGGTCTTTTACCCATGACAACATCCCTAGAAATGATGCCTTACGTTGTCATAAAGTATTAGAAATGGCTGGTCCCATGGGTAGAAACTAGAAAGAGATTAAAGCCTTGTTTGAACTCTTTTTAATTATAAGAAAATGATCATTAATTGATATTAGGTTGGAAATTTGGCTTCATTTTATGAAAATTCACATACTTAACAAAAAAAAAATCATCTTTCGAAAAATATAGTATCAAAACACGATTCATGTAATCCTATTCATAATCTATATGACCCCAAGTTAGTTTCATCAATCTTTGCCCAACCTTATAAAATTAATGATCACAGAGTCATCGTAATATTTTTTTGAAATCTTAAATGATATATAACAGAGATACACTAATTCACTTCTCAGCAATTTTTGGTTTAGTTGATTCTATATGATACACTAATTTCCGCAGAGATATATGATGTTAGTGATTAAACCAGATATCAAATGGATATGAAACGCAACGGCTATATATGTTCTTCTACTTTTTGGAACCACAATCAACTGTACATTCAATATATCTTCAACAATACCAACGATGAATTTAGATTGTGGAGTTAAAAAATTTACTTGATAGTCTTAGGTTTAAGCAAGAAAAAAACACATCCGTCTTATTTGTCAACTCTTCAACTATATATTTCCACTAAAATACAATATAATTAGTTCAAAACTAGGAAATCAGGTACATCAACCTCAAATTTCTAGTAGTTCAAATGTGAGATATATTAATATTCAAAGAGGTAGGAATGCACCGTTAAAGAAAATGGATAGTCATGAAGATAATGATTGATTTGAGTTAAACTTTGGTATATTTTTTTTTGGTTTAGTTGATTCTATATGATGCATGTTGTTATGATTATATGTCAATAGGTCTGTAACTGTCTTGAGCTCTTCAAATCATCAAATACAAACAATATACCATCTCTTCTTATTTCCTCCTCATGAGCTCCCATCTCTTCTTATATATATATATATTATGCTTGCAGAAAAAAGGTATTTGACATGTCTTTTGGAAAAGAAAAATGAACTTGATTCATTTCTTTTTGTTCAGATCGATGAATATATTTTAGGCTTAGACGATATTCTCTATGTGACCCTTAATGACTGTTGATTGAACTTCTATGTTCTAGTAAGAACTTTAGGTAATAGGATTGTTCATATCTTGTTTATTCAAGTAGAGATAACCTAACTTGTCGTCGAAGAAAGTTGTTGTGGGCTTTTTGGAAAACCCGGTGTAGTTGTTCTCCATTTTCAATGAGCAAATGCGATGAATCACTTTGAAGAGTTCGTTCTTGTGTGTGATAGGTTGGGAGGCAGAGTCCTCGAATGGCATCCACTGCACAATCAAGAAAAACTTGAGAAATATTGCGAGGAAAATGTTTCAGATTCAGAATCAGAAGTAGATGCTACTTTAATTACTTGAGCTGCTTCAATCTCTAAGTCCTGCTTTTGGATATCAAATAGGTAGGTCGCAACAGACAAATGAAGAATAAATCTGATTTGACAAAAAATGACTCGTGGGTTTGACTGCAAGCAGATGGCTACAAGGATTAGAGGATATAATAACTAATAAGCATCAAAATAATAAAGTAGCGGATGTAAGTACCAGAAAGCTAGAACCTCCAAGAACTCTGTGTCGATCTGAGGATAAATAAATTGAAACATTAGTTAATATACATATTGATTTACAGTTAATTAGATAATGGATTCTTGCTTACGCCTGTTTCTTCTTTTACTTCTCTAATGGCTGCTGCAAAAATATCCTCTCCCTATACACAAATGAGCAAGGTGGCATCTCCAACAAACATCTAAATACGATTGAAAATTTATTGCGACAAAGAAGTTGAAACACACCTCGTCAACTACACCTGTTGGGATCTTCCATACACCTGATCCGCGTAACATACCATATTTTTCCTGCACTACAAGAATCTGCCCATCGTCTTAATTTAAGATGTTTGTTAAGTTTCAGGCTTATAATTAAAATTAATTCTTATATATTATTCTTTCTCAAAAGACATTTCTTATATATTACTCAAAATTTAATCATTTTGATATGTAATATTCCTAAAACACCCCTACCAAAGTAAATGCATTATACAATTAATTTCGGTTAGATCATGCAAGTTGGATTGATTTGGTTCACGTTTGAGATACTATGTTAAGTTTCATGTGTTCAAAACTCAAAATCATTTGAAATGAGTAGTTATTATTTTTCTCCTTAGTCATTACGATACAATGTCACTTCAAATGTATCATATTCCTAACATCAGTCATTAACCATCTAGCTAATTAAATGTTAATGCTAACTAATTTTGACCAAGTACTATAAATGACATGGGTAAGATTTTCAACCTCATGGTGATAGCAAAACACCTATGTTTTTGGAACAAGTTAGTAAGTAGTAACTAGTAAGTACCTCTTTGTTATGGTTTAAAACGACAGCACCAACACGAACACGATGAGAAGCATTCAGAGGAATAGTACTCTCAGATTCAGGAATCCAGTAAACTAGCATCAGGTAAGTTGGCTCAGCGTGATGGTACCGGAAACCTTCCTGCATGGATTATTATTACATACTACACGTTATCTCAGGACGTGCGAAATTTCATCTCAAACCTGGTTTAGCAAATGTATATATATATATATATATATATATATATATATATATATATGTCTTGAACACGCTGACTCAGAATTAGGATTTATATGCATCACCTTAACTGCAGGTTCCACGAGGTTAACTTGTGAGAGAGGCAAATTTAACCAGACTCCTTTTTTACCCTGAAAATGTAATAATTCAATTTTACATAATCAAAACCAACATATCATCACCCTAGAAGAGGGAGATGCGCGTGACTGATCGTACTAGCACAAAACCTGTGATCGCCACTGCGTGAACGAATATCTAAGCGTTGCAACGAAGCACTTGGGATCCGTAGGAGTTGTCATCTCCACGATCACTCCCCCGTACTCATCCTCCACAAACGGAAGTACCTCCTCACCGATCTTGTGTTCTACTACTCCATTAACCATAGGAGTCTCGTGGTCAGACATGCTTTAAATTCTTAAAAGCTTTTGGGATTTAAAAGTCGTCGAAAATTGCTTCAAGTAGTCAAGCAATGGAGACGAAGAAGAGGCAAATTAAGAGTAGAAAAAAAACAATAAAGGGGAGTGTGGTTTCAACGGGGCAAATGATTTCAAAATGAGGACACTACTTATATAAATATTAGTGGGATGAGTTTGGTCATAAATCATAGTCAGAAAATTCATAATGGCGCACACATTAAGTTGCTCCGCCCTTTGGTGGAGTGACGCGGTACCAGACGTCACCTTTGACGACAGAAAAATATATGCACTGTGTTACTTAAAATATACTTATTTGTATTGGAATTAACTAAGAGAATTTGCTTATTGGCATCATGCATGCGACGTGTTTCGACTTCTTAGCTGATTACGTAAAACAAAACCAACCTTGTCGAGTGCAGTGAGACTAGACTACTTTGGAAGGGACTGGCCAGGGCAGTGAGACTTGGATCCACAAACAGAGAAGCCAATCCAATATTAGGTCCTAAAACATTAAAAAGGAATTCGCCCACCGTGGGGCTCGAACCCACGACCACAAGGTTAAGAGCCTTGCGCTCTACCAACTGAGCTAGACGGGCTAGTTGTTTAGCTAAAATATGAAGTTAATATTTGTATTTTATTTGTAGAAACCACTGGCTCTATCTCAACTTCAACAATTATTTGACAAACATTTACAACCAACTCTCAAGTAACTCTTGTATCCATACTAACGATTCTCAGGAGACGGTATAAAAAAAGAATTAAAAGACACTCGGATCAGAAGAAGATATGTAAACAATGGCGAGGAACAAGGGCTCTGTTCCAAACCTTAAGGATGAATAGCAGTTGGTTGTGTACTCCACTTCCATACTTTAACTTGACCAGTTCCGTCACCGGTGAAAAATATGCCCCCGGGACCTATCTGGATCGAACGTATCTCTTGCTTTGCTAAAATCTTACCCCTTTCGGTAAACCTTGCATAAGAGCGAACAAAACAACTAAGCTTTTGCAGAGGAAACAAACATCAATGAAAGGACTTACGATGGCAAGTCATAGAGGTGCAAGGAATTGTCGTTGCAGGAGCATAACAACACCGGCTTGGCTTCTGCATCATGCACACCACAGAGAGCTAGCACGCCCTGGAATCCAATCAGCCGTTGAAAACTCATTAGTTACATATATATATATATTGAACCCAAAGAGAGGATAACATTTCATGAAGACGCAAGGAAGTGTACGTATTCTTCTTTGTGAGTGTATGTCACTTCCAAGTTTCCACCTTGAGTAGCAGCCCATATCTACAGCAGAAACAAACACCCCAACAGTTGGGGATAATGTCATATTCAGGATTGCTAAGAAGTTAAATAGAACTAGGTTGAACAAACTTCTAGCGAATTTAAAACTAACTTTGACAGTATTGTCCAATGAACATGAGAGAAGGAACTGATCCCAGCAAATGAGAGACATGACAACTGAAGTATGTTCTGTAAGCGTTTGTACACACTGCAGATTATCCAGGCTCCAAACCTATCGGAAAACGTATAAAGCAGACATCTATTAGCTCAAACAAAAAACACAAACTGAAGTTTTTAAATTCACACATGATAAGCACTACTTTACTTTAATAGAATTGTCCATGGAACCGGAATAGAGTCGGTTAGCTCCAACATATAAAGAAACAACTGCAAGGGTGTGGCCCGTGAGTGATGCAGCTGGATCAAAACAGTTAGTGGCAGTATTGTATCTCCAAACCAAAATAGAGCCATCCTGCAGAGAGAGAGAGAGAGAGAGAGAGAGAGAGTGATATATCCTTATACTAACTTCTCACTTACCTAAAATCAAACAGACCTATACATTTCTATACCACATATAGTATGTCCCAATCAAAAATACTCCAGCATACACATGACACTCAAGCACAATTCTAACTCTGTCCGAGAAAGAAACTATACAGTCCAGTAAAAAGTATTTACTTGTGTGCCAGCGAACAACAGATCAGTACCAACAACCAGTGAATATACTTGGCCAACAGGTCCAGTGAGACTCAGGTCCACATTGGTTTGGATATTCCACGCCTGTATATATAAATAAGCATCAAAAATCTATATCTGGAACAGTAGTATGCTAGTGAATTGTATTACAAAAACTCACCTTAACGAGATTAGGCATGCCAACCAATAGCCAGGGGCCTTCACTAATCATGCAACCAACTTCCCCACCAGGATTGAGTACACCTGTACACTATGTCACAGGAAAAAAAAAAAAAAACAGATCTAGACCGATAAGCACGCTTATAACTAGTCAATCAAAAAGCATTCCGTAATTCAAACATGTGTTTTAAGTTCAACAGCTAAACTACATAAACAGGGGTGGCTATGCAGTATGAGAGAGACACATCCCTTTGTCCCAAGTCCCAAGTTCTAAGTCCTAACCAAACAATGACAAGTATCCATTGAAGGGACAACCACTATGGAATGAACTCTAAAAGGCAAATCAAAACCTGTCCAGAAGCACAATCCCAAATCCGCAGAGTTTCATCCTTACTCGCAGTGTAAAGCTTATCAGAACCTGAAGGCAGAGCAATCCCAGTGACAACCTTGCCCAAAAAAAAAAAAACAAAACACCGTCAAACAAGAACCCACCAATCATCCAATCAAAAACTACCCAAAAAAAGGGCATCACCTTTTGATGCCCATCGAGCTGAGTCAACAAGGAGAAGCTATCCCCTTGGCTCCAACAATGCAAGTACTTGCATTTATCACCGTAAGGACAATTCCCATCAGCCCAAAACTTGCAAAGCTTCTCCGTCTTGGTCACCGTTCTGTTCCCACCGAACCTCCCCCAGGTGTTGTTACCGCTCCCGGGGCCTCTCCGGTGACTCGAACCCGCGAAGCCAGAGTCATCATCAGCGATCCTTTTGTTGTTTGTAGAAGACGACGACCCGGGGAATGGAGCTGGAGGCGGTGATTCTCGGTGGAGGAAAGGGCAAGGGTAGCGGTTGCAGCGGCCGGCTCGCCAGTGGAAACAGACCTTCTGGTTGGAGGCGCCACCGAGTCTTTGGAAGACTCTCTTGTCTCCTCCGTTCATATCTAAATCCATCGAATTGGGTGATCGTCTCTCTCTATCTCTCTTGCAAATCAGAAGACTGTTGGAGAGATAAGTCCGATCAATAAGTAAAGATTAAATCAAACGCGAAAGTGTGTACCTTTTTGAAAAGTATAAATAATCTTTCTCTCGAAATTGATTAATGGAAGAGGATGAAACCGGCTTCGCTTTTTTCTTAATGATCTTCGGATCTTTTTTTTTTTTTTTTTTTTTTTTTTTTTTTTTTTTTTTTTTTTTTTTTTTTTTTTTTTTTTTTTTTTTTTTTTTTTTTTTTTTTTTTTTTTTTTTTTTTTTTTTTTTTTTTTTTTTTTTTTTGTAGAGGGAGACAAGACGTGAAGAGAAGAATTCGATACCCCTGCCTGCGTCAGCTCAACATATCTGACCATTTGTAATTTAATGTTCTTGATAAAAAAAAAAAAAAAAATATATATATATATATAACACAGAAGAGAACACCACATTTATAGTCATTTTTGTTGTTGTTACAGATTACACTTGTATAACAACAATCACTTGAGTATAAAAACTTGTCATGGAACGTAGAGAGTAATTAAGCCACTCAAAGGCCAGACTCTGAGTGACATCAAGTTAAGCTGATATGATCCCCTTTTGTGCCACCAATTCACAATTGACTTCCATGCTCTATGTATTAACAACAGCAAGCCTATGTTCGATGAAGCCTCAGATCAAAGCAAGAAGCCCACTGCAAAGAGCAACTTTCAGTCTAGTCAGTGTGTCTCAGCTAAAGCCAAGGATGTGATCAACGGTCAACACAAAAATATAGTACTGCGTACTACTCCAACGGCTACAATGCCAGCTCTGACCACAACAATTCGATTGTCTTGGCTCATGTGCTGAGGTGTGCTAAAGGATAAGATCTAGATTGAGTATAAATAATGTATGACATTGTAAGATGAATAAAAGTTGAAAAGTTCAGATAATACAAAACACTTTCTTCTTCATTTGTTTCTCTGAGATTCACATGGTATCAGAGCTGCAGTCGATTGGGATCTATAAATTTTCTTCCGCTCCACTTTGTCACACCTCTCTCTCACAAGCTGAAACATGTCACTCCTCGTAACAAAAAGACAAAATCATCCACTGCTGAAAAACCTCAGTACATGGAACAAGCGGACAACATCATCCAGCCTTTTCAACTTCACAACAAGAACTTGTCTACAAGCTTCAGAGAGTTAGATGAGGCTGTTTCTGGGTAAAGACAAGCTACCTAACTGATGCCGCCAACAGCTCCGATCTGATGCAAAGCTGGCAAGAGTAAAGCTGCGACTTTTTTGATTCCACAGAGCTACTTGACTTATCTAAGGTACTTTCTGACCATTCTTCAATGGATAACGTTTGGTCATTGCTTGAGAAGGATGTTAGTTGGCTGGCTTTTAGATTCTTAGGTATGGAATCGTGAGGTTGATTGAGTAGGTTGTGGCTAGTGTCAGTGATGGGTTTATTCTTCTGATTGATGCACACAAGGTGTTTGCTATAATGCCAAACAGAAAGTTACAGTGGTTAGTTGGCTAATGGTTAGGAATCTAGAGGGTGAAGTTACGACGATGCTCGTTTGTTAAGAGATGGGTACATAAAACAAGTAATTCAGTGAGAGGTAATGGTCAAAACATACCTTTGGGGGACTATACTAAGACTCTTCAAGTACAAAAGATACCTCTGAGAGAGCAATGATAGATCTCCAAGTATATATCAAATGTCTCATTTGGTTCTACAATCTACTGTTTTTATCTCCACATCAGAAAGCTGTCTACATCTTCATGTCTCGAAGTCACCACCATTTGCATCTTCAAACTTGTCATCTTGCTTCCACCGACGCCAAGTTTGCGGGGGAGTATTAGAGTTAAGGCCCAAGTCAGTTAAGCTAAGCCCAATAGCCATGTTATAAGGGTTCTTAGGTTTATGAGTTTCATATAAATAGAGCAGTGTCTTTGTGTTACGGTAACTAAGGTTGTAGTTTGTGCAGCGAAACCTTATCTTTATAAAATATCATTTCAGAATCATTGTGATCTTGGTGACAATCCAAAGTTCATCCTCTCTTTACTTTCTTGCTTATGAATAAAGCTCTATGAGCTATTAGTCTATCAATAAAGCTCTTTAGAACACAAATCTATCTTATCTTCAAATGTTCACATGGTATCAGAGCCATGGAAAAAAAATCAGATCATGTTTCTTCTCCATCTCTGAGTATTACTCAGTGTGTGACCCTAAAGCTTTCGTCTTCTAACTACCTGTTGTGGAAGACACAATTCGAGTCCTTTCTCTCAAGCCAGTGCCTTCTTGGTTTTGTCAATGGCGGTTCTACACGACCTCTGCCTACGATCTCTACAAGGAATGAAGATGTTGTCACGGAAACAGCAAATCCAGAGTTTGCTAAGTGAGTTCGCAAGGATCAGTTGGTCATGGCCTGGTTCTTTGGGTCTCTGACAGAAGAAGCTCTCCGCTCCGTGTACGGTCTTCACTCAGCTCATGAGGTGTGGATCAGTCTTGCGCAGAAATACAATCGTCTCTCAGCCACCAGGAAGCTTGACCTGCAACGAAAACTTCAAGGTATGACCAAGAACCAAAAGTCGATGTCAGAGTATCTAGGTGATATTAAGAGTGTGTGTGATCAGTTGGATTCTATTGCCTGTCCCATTACTGACCAAGAGAATATATATGGTGCGTTGAGAGGTCTTGGGAAGGAATATGAATCCATTACCACAGTGATAGAACACTCCATGGACTCTGAGCCTCAGATGACCTTTGAAGATGCGGTCTTTAAGCTCGTTAACTTCGCCGACAAGCTTCAGGTCTACAGTCAAGTTCGTGAAGCAACTCCTCATATGGCGTTTAACACTGGAAGAGGTGGTTACAACAACCGTGGCAGAGGTTACTACAACAACAGAGGCGGTGGTAATCGTGGCAGAGGTTCAGGCAGCAGCTAATCCACTCGTGGTCGTGGGTTTCATCAACAGTTCACTGGAGGATCTCGGCCTACTTGTCAGATATGTGGCAAATATGGACACTCTGCGTCACGCTGCTACAGCTAGTTTGATCAGGACTACCAGACACCAGACAACATTCACAATGCTCTTGCAACAATGAAGTTGTCTGATCAGCAACAATACAACGGTCACGAATGGTACCGTGACTCCGCTGCTACCGCACACATCACCAACAACGGCTCACAGCTTCACTCCTCTGAACCATACTTGGGAAATGACCAAATCATCGTTGGAAATGGAGATTACTTGCCTATCACGCATGTCGGATCTGTTGCTTTGCAAATCCCGCAAGGTACATTACCTCTCAATGATGTTCTTGTGTGTCCTGCTATAACCAAGTCATTGCTGTCTGTTTCCAAAATCACTACTGATTATCCGGGTGAGGTCATATTTGATGATGTATCTGTGTTTATAAAGGACAAGGTGACAAAGCAGGTCTTAACTCAGGGACGAAGACATAAAGATCTGTATGTGCTAAAGGATGTCCAGTTCCAGGCTCTCTACTCCAATAGACAGCAAGCTACAAGTGAAGGGATTTGGCATCAGAGGCTAGGCCATCCCAACATGGATATTCTTCAGCATCTTGCAAGAAATAAAGCCATAGTTTTCAATAAAACAAGTCCATCGCCTGTGTGTGATGCTTGTCAAGTAGGGAAAAGTTGTCAACTTCCATTTTCTTCTTCCGGTTTTGTATCAAATCAACCTCTTGAGAGGATACATTATGATTTGTGGGAACCTAGTCCAGTTGTTTCTGCTCAAGGGTTTAAATACTATGTTATTTTCATTGACAATTTCTCAAGATATACTTGGTTCTACCCTTTGAAGCTCAAGTCAGACTTCTATTCTGTTTTCATACGGTTTCAAAACATGGTTGAGAATCAACTACAAAAGAAGATAAAGCAGTTTCAGTGTGATGGAGGTGGAGAGTTCCTCAGTAAACAGTTCCTCTCTCATCTTGCTGCTTCAGGAATTCAACAACTGGTGTCGTGTCCCCACACTCCACAACAGAAACGGTCTCGCAGAGCGGAAGCACAGACACATAACTGAGTTGGCGCTTACTATGTTGTTCCACAGCAAAGCTCCTCAAGAACTGTTGGTTGAAGAGTTCTTCACATCTGTGTTCATTGGTAACCTCTTGCCTTCTTCAGTTCTGATAGATAACAAGAGTCTGTTTCAAGTTCTAAATGGCCACACACCAGTATATACTGCTCTTCGTGTATTTGGCTGCAAGTGCTTCCCGTACCTTTGTCCCTACATGACAAACAAACTGGATCCTAAGTCACTATCGTGTGTGTTCTTAGGCTACAATGAGAAGTTTAAAGGATATCATTGCTACTATCCTCCAATCAGAAAGGTTTTTATAAGCCGACATGTTCTGTTTGATGAACATGACTTTCCTTTTGCTAATTTGTATAGCAAATACAATCGAGACACAACTTCACCATTGCTTGATGCTTGGCGATCTGCCTACATAATCAAGAATGTTGTTCCAACGTCTGAGGCGACTACTGAAGAAGCTCTGCCCTCTCGAAAATCTTCAACTGTTCCAACACAAGCTACTGCTCAGCTTCAACAACAGTAAGCCGATCAGTCTCCAGCTTCAAGCCAAGTTTCTGCATCTTCTGATCAGAATACTCCAGAGGCAGTTGATCAACAGGTGCAGGAACATGAATCTCCAGAGGAACAAGTTAGTCATCCAATGCCAACCAGAGCTAAGGATGACATTGTTAAACCAAATCCTCGTTATGCTTTGGTGACAGTCAAGTGATCATACAGAGCCGAAGTCAGTAAAAGCAGCCTTGAAAGATCCAAAATGGAAAGCTGCTATGGATGTTGAAATGGGAAACATGGAAGAAACATAAACTTTTGAGCTGGTGCCACCAGAGGAAGGTCAAAACCCTGTCGATTGTGGTTGGATTTATAATTCAAAGTTGAATGCAGACGGCACAGTCTTGAAACTCCGAGCAAGATTAGTCGCCAGAGGTAATCAACAAGAAGAAGGCTATGAATACATTGAGACATTCAGCCCGGTGGTACGCACAACAACAATCAGAACCGTTCTCCATGTTGCAGTGACAAAGGGATGGTCACTAAAGCAACTAGATGTGCAAAATGCTTTTCTACATGGCGATTTAAAAGAAACGGTTTACATGAATCAGCCTCCTGGATATGAAGATTTGAGCAAGCCAGGGTATGTATGCAAACTCAAGAAAGCAATATACGGTTTGAAACATGCACCAAGGGCCTGGTTTGACAAGTTTAGTGATTTTCTCCTTGAGTTTGGCTTTGAATGTAGCTTTCCTGATCCATCTCTGTTCATCTATCATCACGGAACAGATGTCATATATCTTTTAATCTATGTTGATGACATGATTCTGATAGGAAACAACAACACTTTGCT
The DNA here is from genome assembly GCF_000695525.1 of Brassica oleracea var. oleracea. Lineage (NCBI taxonomy): Eukaryota > Viridiplantae > Streptophyta > Magnoliopsida > Brassicales > Brassicaceae > Brassica > Brassica oleracea. The sequence continues at coordinate 12,469,022 of NC_027748.1, forward strand.
TGACAAGTTGATGGTGAGTCTGAATACAGTGTTCAAAATGAAGGATATGAGCGTTGTTCACTACTTTCTTGGCATACAAGTGCATCAAAACAATGACGGTTTGCTCATGAATCAATCTAAATATGCAGTTGATCTTCTGATCACTGCAGGAATGGCAGATTGCGCTCCCATGCCAACGCCACTTCCTCTGAAGCTTGATTTAGTAACTGGTCAAGACGAGCTGTTCTCTGAGCCATCTTACTTCCGACGTCTTGCTGGAAAACTGCAGTACATAACTCTTACAAGACCAGACATGCAGTTCTCTGTCAACTATATATGTCAACGGATGCACTCACCAACCAAGTCTGACTTTCAGCTCCTGAAAGATTCTTCGGTATGTTATAGGAACGTCTGAGATGGGCATTCACATCAAGAAGAACACTGATTCCACACTTATGTGCTTCAATGATAGTGATTGGGCCGGTTGCAAGGAGACAAGAAGATCAACTAGTGGGTTTTGTACTCAGGTTGGCTCCAATCTGATATCGTTGTCGTCTAAAAGACATGAGACGGTGTCCAAATCCTCAACTGAAGCAGAGTACAGAACAATGTCGCTGGCTGCGTCTGAAGTTGTGTGGTTGCAGAACCTTCTCAAAGTGATGGGTCTTCAACAACGAGTAACACCTTTGCTGTTGTGTGACAATCTGTCTGCGGTTTGTCTGTCTGCCAACCCTATGTTCCATAAGCGAACGAAGCACTTTGATGTGGACTATCACTACGCCAGGATAAGAGTGGCGCTCAAGGCACTTGAGGTTAAACACATTCCTGCTTCATTACAACTTGCGGATGTGTTTACTAAATCTCTTGCTCAGGAACCGTTCTTCAAACTGCGAGCCAAAGGTGTCTAGCTTCCTCCGACTCCAAGTTTGAGGGGGAGTATTAACAACAACAAGCCCATGTTCGATGAAGCCTCAGATCAAAGCAAGAAGCCCACTACAAAGAGCAACTTTCAGTCCAGTCAGTGTGTCTCAGCTAAAGCCAAAGATGTGATCAACAGTCAACACAAAAGCATAGTAGTGCGTACTACTCCAACGGCTCCAGTGCCAGCTCATTGTGTGACCACAACAAAAAGATTCGATTGTCTTGGCTCATGTGCTGAGGTGTGCTAAAGGATAAGATCTATACTGAGTATAAATAATGTACGACGTATGATGAATAAAAGTTGAAAAGTTCAGATAATACAAAACACTTTCTTCTTCATTTGTTTCTCTGAGATTTACACTATGATCAGAGCATACAACGATCTGATCATACTCTGGACTGTGTTCAATCTGTGAGTGGTTGATTAAACTTGTCTTTTCTTTCATGTTCAACCAGTAGCGACCATGGACCCTTAATAAAAGATGTAGTTTTCAGCCCATTTTTGAAATATTATAAGTAGCTCGTAGTTGATAGCCTTTAAACTTTGTTGTGCTTTTAGCCCAATTTTTTGAAATTTTTAGAGCCAGGCCGGCGTTCAACTCACTCTGAAGTTTGAACTAAAACGTTTGCTCACTGCTTAAGCGGAGGAGGAATCACATATCTGATTTAGAGACAGTAACAGATTTGTCAAAACCATACAACAAGATGAGAGCAGTCCAGATCATTAAACAAATATAGGGGCGATCTTCGGTAGATACAGGGTTATGGAAACTCTCTGAAACATGGATATACAATGGGAAATCGGCCAAAAAAACACTGAACTTTGCGGAAATTGCCAAAAGAAACCTGGACATATGGGCTAGCCAATAAAATCCTGAACTTTTGTTGACTTTTCGGGTTTATTAAGAAACTTACGATTGACTGACCAGATAAACACACCGTTAACCGAGTTAACTGTTAATTAAGCGGACGTTAATTTTGGGTGTTAAAGTATACGACGTCGTTTCATCACTTTGTCTGAATAAAGACAAACGACGTCGTTTATATAGCTGTGTTATTAAAAATATGGGTTTCCAACGGCTCGAACTCGTGTACTCGGGTTTAATGGTAGGGGTTTTTGCCACTGAGCTAGTGGACTTTGCAATAGATTTACGAACACAATTTCTTTTATTCTTCGAATCCGAGTTAAAGACAAATTAATGATACGACGCGTTTTACATTAACTTTTTTATTAAAAAGATGGGGTTCCATCGACT
>NC_027748.1:12472194-12500344 GCF_000695525.1 Brassica oleracea var. oleracea
CATCATAAACAACAGACAACGAAAGCATTCAGACAGAGACCATCATAAACAACACACAAGCATCTAAAAAAACCATCTTCCCCACGATGCCCATCGTGATGGTTGAGCTTGTGAGGATTGACCTTCTGAAGATTGATGAACTTCCCATGGTGATGCTTGAGCCTTTGAGGATTGATTTTGTGAGGTTTGAGCTTCTGAGGATTGAGCTTGTGACTCGCCAAAGTGTAGTCCCTGCAACATATAAATGAATTGTTAGACACAAAAAAACAATGAGAAACTAAGACCCTAACCTGATATTTCCTTGGTCTGCATCTTGGTTTCTTAGGTGGGCTCTGAACAAAAGCCTTCCAACATGTATTCTTGTAGTGCCCTTCTTCTTTGCAATTAGAGCATGTCATTACCCTGTTCGCATGACTCAGCTTGGTAATAGACACTGTCTCATTGGTTCCATTCTTTCGATCATGGTTTTTAGGCCTACCAGGCTTGCCATTTCGATTAGGTGGTGGAATCACACCTAATCTATTGGTCCGAGGCCACTCTATCATCCCATTTACAGGTTTGATCCCAAAACTGTAAGTTTCACGCCACTTAGAGGTTGTGTAGAAAGGAGCAACAAATTCAGAGAGTTTTCTTCCCACGCCAAGGATGACCTTAGCAGCATGGATGCATGGAATACCATTCATTTGCCAGCTTCGACATGCACAAGTCTCATTCTCCAAATTCACCACATATGACTGGTCTCTATCATCCACCTCAGTCTCTGGCCCAAATGCCCAACGCAGACTACATTCTTTTGACTTCTTCTCAACCCTGTCTAACTCTTTATGTGTTTTCGGGGTGAACCTAGTCTTCCTGTCCTTAGCCATCTTAGACCTATTGTAGTTCCTAGTCATACATTGACGCCTTATCTCCTCTAACATGTCTAGCAGAGGTTTCTTCCTAGGCTCCCTGATGGTCTTGTTGAAGGACTCACACAAGTTGTTCAGATTATCATTGCAGTAGGAGCCTATCTTGAAGAAAGCTCTAGACCAAGTCTCTGGCTTTGTCTTTATCAGAGATGCATGTGCGCCAGGATCATAGTTCTTAAGCTCGTCCATGTTGTAGTTGAACATACCAGGAGTGTAGCTCCTTGCAATGAACCAGAAGAACCTCTGTAACCTTAGATCTTTTCCACCTTTCCTCCAGTTCTCGTAGATATGGCGACAACACTGTCTATGCTCAGCTTCTGGAAGGAGGGTATGAACTGATTTCACTAATCCCTACAAGATCAGAAAAAAAAAGAAATCAGAAACAAGAATCAAACATTCATTGAGTATCATGAAAGCAAAGTGTTTACCTTTTGTTTGTCAGACATTATAACAAAGCCGTTCCCATTTTCCAATCCCAAATCCAAGGCCAAACGCTTCACAAACCAATCCCAGTTTGTATCATTCTCTATCTCCACTACAGCCCAAGCAATAGGGACAATCCTATTGTCTCCATCTCTTCCAACCGCAGCCAACAACTGTCCCTTGATGTCCCATTTTTTACCATCTCCTCACCATTACAAGAGAAATCCCCAAATCGATTTGAGAAATTAGGGTTACATTCAAACACGGGTTTCATTTTGTTTGATTGAAATCAAACACATCTTTTGATCAATAAAAATAAACATGTGTGATAATCTTCCGAAAAGTCCACTAGCTCAGTGGCAAAACCCCCTTAGGACCACGAGTGCACGGGTTCGAGTCCAGGCAACAACAATTTTAATTAAGCAAAACGACGTCGTCTTGAGATGTTGTGTTTAACAAAACAACTGAATGAAACAACGTAGTTTCACTACACGACAATAATTAACGGTGAGTTAACACTGTCTTGACTGTCGGTTAACGGTGTGTTAATCTGGTTAGTCAACCGTAAGTTTGTGAATTAACTAAAAAAATCAGCAAAAGATTAGGGTTTTATTGGTCAGATTCGAATACAAGCTTTTTTGGCAATTCCTACAAAGTTCAGTGTTTTTTGGCCGATTTCTCGATATACAATAGAACCAATGTTTTTTATTGGCTAGGAGAGCTTAATGGCATTTGAAAGTGAGATTAAAAAAGTGGTTAAATCATCAGTTATCCTTCAGTTAAAATTATTATAAATATAAAAAACAAATCTAAAATTTAAAAAGACAAATAAATATATATATATATTCCGTACCTAATCTTATCCAAAATATCTAAGAGCTTCTTCTTCTTCTGGCTAGGGCTTCCACGCGACGACGGCTGCGAAATAATTCAATTTCATCATTTCTACAGGTATATTGATTGAGATCGTCTCTAGTTTCTGACTCTCAGCGATCTTAGATCTCATCTCCTGCGGGTGGAAATTTAGAACGAGTGAATTTAGTTCAGATCTGATGTTTCTGTGTTAAAAGTCTCATGATTGTTCTCGTTCGCAATCCTTCGTGATTTAGTTCAGATCTGATGTTTTCACCAAAGCCATTTAGATTAGATCTGCTGAGTCACGCCTTTGCTTGTGCTCCTTTTTTTTTAATTCTAATATTGTGTTGTGAATTGTCTTTGGTTTGAAGGATTTGAGCTCCAATTGTTATACAAAGTTTGAGTCTTGATGCAAATTGTATGTTATTAGTTTTCTTTTGCTTCGATAATTAGCTTTTGTGAGAAGTCTGCCATTGATGTCGTAGTGATTCACAATTTTTATTAGATTGGTACGCGAATAAAGCAGTCAGTACGTACATACACTGTGTTGACTGTTGATTGTTCTTTTTGGTGCTTTTTTAGATCGTACTTTGTACTTGCATGTTCTAGGAAGCCTCATTAATACCCTTTTATTTTTTTTACATGGTGACTGGTGCAGGAATCATGAAGCCAGTCTTCTGTGGGAACTTTGAGTATGATGCTCGTGAGGGTGATCTTGAACGCCTCTTCAGGAAATACGGCAGAGTTGAGAGGGTCGATATGAAAGCTGGTAAGCAAGTCCCCCCACTTTTCTTTCCTTCTTCTTCCTTTCACGTGATTTGACCTCAATGCGCAAGCAGTATCCGTAAACCACTAAGTGCGATGTGTCAAAGCAAAATTCAAATGCATGTCATGAAATCCATTTCCACGACATGGCACTGGAACACTCATTCCCTCCCTCCCTGCCTCCACACAGACGCACTCTTTTGCACAACATCTTCCTGGCCATGTCAAGGCAGCATGCCGCAAAGTACCTCAGAGGATAGAGATTAAAAAAAAAAAATAGAGTAAAACCGCCATACTCAGCATTTTCTTTGGCGCAGGATTTTTAATCTTGGGATGCCTATACTCCCACCAGGCCATGAATGGACCGTAAGGAAATCTATCACACTGTCCCCCTAAAACGAGTCACTTTCCTTCCGCAAATGGCACTGCCATCTTAATTACATTTCATTCCTCATGACTTTGGTTGGACACATTCCTCTCCCATGGAGCACTCTGTTTTCATTCACATTCCGTCTTGACTACCACATTTTCAGTTGTTCCTTGACATATATTATTCCACAATACAAGGTCTGTTACTGCTTCACTGGTTATTTAGTTTGTAAAGGCTGTTTGATGCCTCTGAAGGAGAAAGGATTTGTCTTCTTGTTTGCTGGAGGTTATTAACTTGTTTTACATTGCTCACTGCTCGTGGACTCAGTTCTTTTATATTTGTGGCTTCTTCTCCAGGGTTTGCTTTCGTCTACATGGAAAACGAAAGGGATGCTGACGATGCAATCCGAGGGCTTGACCGCATTGAATTTGGGCGTAAGGGACGCAGACTTCGTGTTGAGTGGACAAAGGTAAGAGACTGACCTCAGTCTGTCATTTTCTTTTCAGGGTTTGTAATAACCTTAATGGCCCTGTCTGTGTATAGGGTGAACGTGGAGGTGACAGAAGAACTGGTGGTGGTTCAAGAAGATCTTCATCCAGCATGAGACCTTCCAAGACTCTGTTTGTGATAAACTTCGATGCGGACAATACCAGGACCCGGGATCTAGAGAGACACTTCGAGCCATACGGCAAAATTGTAAACGTTAGGATCAGGAGGAACTTTGCATTTATCCAATACGAGGAACAAGAGGATGCAACGAGAGCACTTGAAGCTACAAACAACAGGTAGGTTTTAGCTCATTTACCAAATGCTTTCGTTACTTAAAAGACTCACAATCTGCCTTTGTTTTTTTCCATTCAGTAAGCTGATGGACAAAGTGATCTCGGTGGAGTATGCAATGAAGGATGATGATGCAAGAGGGAATGGACAGAGTCCAGATAGACGCCGTGATAGGTCACCTGAAAGGAGGAGACGATCGCCGTCTCCTTACAAAAGAGAGAGAGGGAGCCCTGATTATGGTCGAGGGGGTAGTCCCGTTGCTGCGTACAGGAAGGAAAGGACCAGTCCTGATTATGGCAGAAGACGTAGCCCGAGTCCTTACAAGAGATCGAGGCGTATGAGTCCAGAGTATGGTCGCGACCGCAGAGGCAATGAGAGCCCTCGCAGGAGGGAGAGAGTCGCAAGTCCCAACGAGAAGAGAGAGAGGAGGAGCCCTGATGATAGCCCGTTTAAGAAGGAGGAGAGCCCGAAGAATGGAGGTGGTGAAGTTGAAAGTCCAAGGAGGGAGAGGTCAAGGTCTAGCCCTGAGAATGGCCAAGTCGAAAGTCCTAGCTCTATAGGAAGAAGAGACAGCGATGATGGTGCAGAAAGCCCGATGCAGAAGAGGTAAGCTTGTCAAATTAGTTAGCAGCTTGTTTATATAAAAATGAGATAATGAAACTAACCATTGCTTTGTTTTTTGTGGGTTTCATTTGCAGCCGGTCTCGTTCGCCTCCAGCTGAAGAGTGAATGAAAGTGGATCCAACCATCTCTATCAAAGTAGAATGTTGTTGTCAAACTCTTGTGTCGTGTTTATTATCTGTCTCTTTATACATTCGAACTCGGATCTCTTTCATTGTCGGATTGAAAAACTTGGTCTTGTATGCTTAAAATCTTCCTTACTCTTTTTTTCGTTTTTATCGTATCTCAGTTTGAAGTCCAATCTTAGACAAAAAAACAACATATTTTTTACAAATAATATCCGTGGGAGAAAAGATATTAAAATATTGTGAAAATAATAATATTGTAAAACAAAAGACACGTTTATTTACATTTTTTAATATTTTTAAACTAAGCATATGGCCGATATTATTCGATGCTTGAATATATATATAAATTCTTTTTGTGTTTCTAGTTGATATATATATATTTTTAGATTTAATTTTTGGTTAACTCCCTCTACTGGGTTTCTGATTTTGGGAGTGGTGCAAGTCGACTCTACTTGATTGAAAATTTCCGGGTTTTTATTTGATTTAATAAAGTTTGTTCCTTTTGGTAAGTTTACGCTTTAAGATTATGTTGAGGCTAGTTCATATTTCCTCGTCTGGACTTTAAAAGTGTAATGAAGTATTCTTCCATCCGTCTCTAGTGCTGCATCGAGGAACGGTTTGCTTGTACTGTAGTTTATTATCCTGCTCGTTTTGTTTTAAAGATTTGTATCTAGTAGCTGATTTGGTTTTTCAATTGTGACAACCGAGTGCTCAGGTTTTGAAAAACCAGCTGTTTCACCGTGATTCTTGGATCCTGTACAGTTGAATATCCGATACACACCTCAGTTTGATCGGTTGAATTAGACCATACCTCCTTAGGATTCGTTTTGCCTGGCTCTGATTTAAGTCTCAAGCTTGTCATTTTTTCTGAATCTGTGGTTTTGGTCTGTGTCTTCTCTCCTGGGGCGTGAACAAAGCAGCTGTTGGCTCGGAAGCTCTAAATATGGAGAGGAGTGGTGGCATCAATAATATGCGTCTCCCAACATCACCAATGTCCTTCCCCTCAAGTAACATTAACATCCCCGGCTCATTGGTCCTCGATGGGTCTGCTTCAATACAACACTTGTCTCCGCAACAACAACAACAAGCAGGACAAGGTTCAGTACCAATGGGAGAAAACAACTATTCACATATTGATAAGAAGCCTAGATTAGATGTGAAGCAAGAGGACATGTTGCAGCAGCAGCAGTTTCTACATCAGTTGATCCAGCGTCAGGACCTCGCAGGAAGGAATCCTCAGTTGCAAGCTTTGCTTCAGCAGCAGAGACAAAGACAACAACAGATTCTTCATTCCAACTTCAGCAACAACAGCTGTTGAGACAGCAACAAGGCACTCAACAGATCATCCCTCCTATTGCTCGGAAGATGATGATGTACTTGTATCATCCACAACAACGACCTGCTGTAAGCTAATACTATCTTATTCTAATTTAGAAATTTCATCACATCTGTTCCAAGTTCTCCCGTTATTGATAGTCTGATGCCTTTTTTTTTTGTAGGAAAATTGCATTACCTATTGGAAGAAGTTTGTGGCTGAATACTTCTCACCTCGTGCAAATCAACGCTTGTGCTTGTCACAGTACGCAAACGCTGGGAAACATGCGCTTGGCATGTTTCCACAGGCATCTCCGGTCAGTCTTTTTCTTAGCTGCGTGTGTTCTGATTTTTGTTTGGTGTTGATTATGTTCTCATTTTGTTTGCAGGATAAGTGGCAGTGTGATCTTTGCGGAACCAAGTCTGGAGAAGGATTTGGTAAGAGAGTTGCTATTCTTGTGCCGTCGCTCTAAGCACAATGAAGCAACTTCCATATGCTAAATCTGCAGAGGCAACTTTCGATGTGCTTGCCAGACTTAACGAAATCAAATTCGCTAGTGGCATCATTGACGAGCTCCTTTATATGGACCACCCTCGAGAAAACAGATTTTCCAATGGACTGATGTTGTTGGAATACAGAAAAGCAGTTCAGGAAACTGTACATGAGCAGTTTCGTGTTGTCCGTGAAGGCCATCTTCGCATCATATTCTCTAAAGATTTGAAGGTAGTCTCTTATTCGAAACTGTGACGTTCCTCCAGTTATATGTTTCCCTGTTTATTCAGTGAACATGAAAAAGCAAAGAAAGAAATAATCACCACTTTTGCTTCTTTCTAGATATTGTCTTGGGAGTTCTGTGCCCGAAGAGCTTCTTCTCCGTAGACTTATTGCTCCGCAGGTCCTATTCTGATGACATGACCTTTGCGTTAATTATTAGAAACCTTAAACTTTACTCAAAATTTCTGTGGTCAAGTGCTATAAAATTTATTTCCTTAAACATTGTGTATGTGTTGATCTTATGGTTTCCTATGAATATGAGCAAAAAGTCTGTAATTATACCTCTGAACAGATGTTTAGACATTATGCTACAATTGTGTTCGAAAGTGTGTTGAAAACTTATTATCGGTCATGCAGGTGAACCAGTTGCTTCAGGTTGCTCAGAAATGCCAGACAACCATTTCGGAGAGTGGGTCAGAGGGGGTCTCTCAGCAGGATTTAAAGTCAAACAGTAACATGTAAGTTGACCCATAATATTTGATTTTGCCTTTCATGTTGAGGCATTTTGTTACTAGTGCACTTTATCATTGTTGGGTGCTATTTTGTGTCTCCAGGGTCTTGGGAGCAGGACGGCAGCTGGCGAAGTTCATGGAATTACAGTCGCTGAATGATCTTGGCTATCCAAAGAGATACATAAGAACTCTACAGGTACTCTTTAGCTGCTCTTGTTACTCTTACTTTTGTATTTGAAGTCTTATGATAGTGAGCCATTGTGAGTGGCAGATATCTGAAGTTGTCAAGAGCATGAAGGATCTGATGAACTTCACCGGCGATCACAAACTCGGCCCTATTGGTAAGTCTACTATTCCCTTCTACAACATTCTTCTTGCATGAGACCCAAAACAAGGTGGCCTCTCTGGTCTAGCTCTCACTTGAACTATACTCCCTCAGTTTCATATTATATCGTTTAAGGTTTTTTCGCACTTATTAAGAATTTACTCATAATTAATGTATTAGTTTGTATGTATTTGCTAATTAATGAAGTTAGAGAATATGAATTGAAAACTAGAAAATTTGACAAACATTTGCATTGAAAATATAAAACGACACTTAAAATGAAAACAAAGTTTAAAACGCCTTTTGAATGCTCTTATTCTGATTCTCTGACTGAATATACATGTATTGATGCCCTTATGCAGAGGGGTTGAAACGTCTTTTGGAGCAGACGGCGACAGCAAAGCTCCAGAGACAGAAAATGCAAGAGATGGAGCAGTTGGGGAATAGTGGAGCGATATATGGGTCATCTCAAGCTCAGATGGCGCTGACTTCAGGAACGATGAACGACCTTACTGGAAACAACAACAACAGCAATCAAACTCTTGGTCGTGCAGCGATGAATGGCTCGGCTCAAGCCGCAGCAGCTCTGACCAACTACCAAAGCATGCTTATGAGGCAAAATGCCATGAATAACCCAAACTCAAATACGTGCAAGCAAGATGCGTTCTCGAGTCAGAACCCAACCCCGAACTCAAACCAGAGTCCATCTTCTTCTTCCCATCAGATGCAACAGCAGCAGCACACCATGAATGGAGCTCCCAACATGCTTCAGCATTATCATCCTCATCATCATTTGCAACCACCACATGGTAACAATCAGGAGCAGTAGATGCTTCACCAGCTGTTGCAGGAGATGTCTGAGAACAGACCAGGTGTGCAGCAGCAACAGGCCTTTTCAGGTCAAAGTGGTGGGAACATCAATGCAGAGAGAAACCCTTCCACTTCTAGCATATCAGGAGGAGGTCGAGTTCCAAGTCGCAACAACAGTTTCACAGTAGCCTCAAATAACAATCTTCATTTGTCAAAAGATGTATCAGTCACGGAGCTATCTCACGGTTTCTCAGATGACGGCTTCTTCAACAACAGTGATATTTATGGTAGCTTGTAAATATCCGAACAGAACAGAGGCACTTCTTCTTTGACTTAACACACACTAAGAGTTTTAAGGACCTTTTTTTTTCTTATTTAGGTAGGTTTGGTCTTTGTATAGAAATCAAAGAGACATGAGACAAAAAAAGGAAATTGTGATTTGTTGTAACTTATACAGGCATTGATGAAATTATAAACTATGGTTTCTGCAACCACTTTCAATAACTCTTCAACTGCTTTTAAGTCGTAGGACATTATTATGTTTCAGTTAAGATTGAATTGTGTGATCATTATTTTTGGGAAATTTATCCCCGGAAAATTGTTTTTTAGAGCAAAAAAATAATAACCATGTCCCTTTACACTAATATCTATTTTGTGTCATTTTTGTTTATAATACCATTTACTATTTTTGAAAATAAATTTAATAAATAGTTTTACAAATAATTTTTTTTTTTGAAAAATAGTAACTATTGATAAAATACCTATATGAACTTAGTGGTATTTTTTTCAGTTTTAAAAATTTTTAAATCATAATTTTCAGATTCTGTTCTAAATATAGTAGAAATGACATTCTACGAATTAGAAAACGAAATCCATTTTTTTCATTGAATCTACAATGTTTAGAATACATGATCTACTTAAATAAGAGTATTCTAAAAATATTTAGAATACACATTCCACGCTTAACCTACCGATCTAAAATCTGTAGAAATCAAAATCTAAACATTAATATAAATCTAAAACACGTAGAAACAGACTTCTACTGATTTACTGTAAATCTAAAACATGTAGAAATCAAAATCTACACATTACTATAATTCTAATAAACTTGTAGAAACCGATTTCTACAGATTAGTTGTATTCTACGGATAAGAAATCAGTTCCTAAAAATATGGAAAAAAAATATTTTAGAATATTCACTTTCTTATTTTTTTTAAAAAACTGTTATTTAAAAAAACAAAAAAAAAACGTGGTAGCTTTCTTCTCACGCGGTTTTCTATACTCCATTGATTGTTCAAAAAATTTTCACAAAAAATTCACATTATTTCTACCATGATTCATATTTATGCTTCATGTGGTGTTTGAAAATTGGTCGTAGCTTCAGGTTGAAGTTTTAATGTTGATGAAAAGAAAGGGGGAAGGTTACTTGCTTTGGAATTGAAATCATCTCTCGAAGAGTTACAAAAAAACGTTATAGAGGATTTTGGTTTTGAAGAAACGGATGCCGATTTGGAGTTGAGTTAACTTCCTATTGGGTTGATTAATTCATCAGAATGTATTCTAGGGTTTTGTAAGAAGCATCAGTCAACTAAATCGTGTGTTAGCTATAAAGCAAAGCAAGGAAATCCAAATAAGGTCGACATTGATCTTAATAAGATGCCAACTGATGCAAGTACTTGTGAAGAGAAGGAGCGAAATCCTTGTGACATTTGGGCCGCTTCAAGTATTGTTAAGGGGGCTAAGCATAGCGAGAAGACGAAAGGGAAGATGAAGCAAAGCGAGTTTGATGGAGATGATTATGATGTTGACAAGCATGACGAGAAGAAGAAAGGAAATATGAAGCAAGATGAGGTTGATGGAGATGATTATGATGCTGCCAACATCAACTCTGAAAAAGAAAACAGAGAAAAATTGGCAAAGAGTCCGTTGGTCGAATTGGTTAAGACGGGATATCTTTTCCTCAATAAAACAGTTTTGAAAGCGAGGTTTGAGTTATGTGCAATGAAGCATAACTTTCACTACACAGTTACCAACTCCGATAAATCAGTTTGGTGTTTAAGATGCGCTGATAAGGTGTGTTTTTGGGGTGCACGAGTAGAGTGTTTGAAGGGATCCACATATTTTATTATTAAGAAGTATGTTGGTGTACATTCCTGCGCACCTTCAAGCAAAACCAGTGCCGGTAAGACAGCTTCAGCGAAAACGATAGGCGGTCTTATCATGCATAAATATGAAGGTATCAAGGAAGGGCCTAAAGCGAAAGATATTGTTCAGATTATGCGTAATGATTATGGATGTGAGATCTCTGATTCTTTAGCATGGGATTCCCGTGAATGCAGTCAACGCTGTTAGAGGTATTCTAGAGGAAAGTTATGAGAAAATACCAAAATACTTGCACATGCTGCGAGAGGCCAATCCGGGTACACATTCCTCTTATGAGACTGACGTCAATGGTAGATTTCGATATCTGTTTATAGTGTTTGGTCAATCGATCAGAGGCTTTAGCAAGGTCATGAGGCGTGTCATTGTTGTCGATGGAACGTTCTTGAAGAGTGAATTCAAAGGGGTGCTACTGGTTGCAACTGCTATAGATGGAAATTCAAATTTATATCCTATTGCATTCAGGATAGTAGACTCTGAGAATGAACAGACTTGGGAATGGTTTATGAGACAGTTAAAAGTTGTTGTTGCTGGTGATAATGGTTTGGCTTTTATTTCAGATAGACAAATGTCAATAGCGAAGGCACTGGAGAAAGTGTATCCGCTAGCGAGACATGGTATTTTTATTCATCATTTGTTGAATAATGTGATATCATATTTCAAGGGGAAGGGATTAGCTGGGTTGATTTCTAAGGCTTCGAAGGCTTATAGAGTGGTTGATTTCAAGAAAACGTTTGCTCATGTTTGCAATATCAGTCCAGCAATTGGAAATTATCTTATGGAAGCGGATGTCAAAAAGTGGGCTAGATGTCAATTTCATGGATACATGTATGACATTAGGATAAACAATTCTGCAGAGTCGATAAATTATGCGTTGCGTTCGCCGAGAGAGTTTCCCGTAATTCCTATGTTAGACAGTATTAGAGAAATGCTGACACACTAGTTTTTTAAGCCTAAGAAGTTTATTTCGAAGCACACCCATCGTTTGACCATAGATGTGGAGGAAAAGATCGATAGGAGAATCGAAAAGGGGAAAACTTTCAGAGTTTACCCTGTAACCGATAGCAAGCTGCTTATTAAAGGCGATACAATTGACTGCTTTGTTGATTTGTACAAACGGACTTGTTCTTGTGGGAAGTACGACCTCTTGAAAATCCCATGTAGACACGCAATAAAAGTTGTTTTCTTTGTTGGTAGAGAACCATATACATTGACTGATTTTTTGTATACCACGAGAGCTTGGAGAGAAGCTTATCAAGAAAGCATAAATCCCATTGCAGTTCCTGAAGATGATTGGTCCGTCCCACAAGTTGTGGAAAATTCTGAAGTGCTACCGCCTGAGACAAGAAGATCTCTTGGAAGAAATAGAAAACGCAGATATGAAACTGTTGAAGACAAAATCCGATCATCACAAAGATCGCAGGGGGGTCAGCTTCGCAAGTGCAGTAGATGTGGTCTTGGTGGTCATAACAGAGCAACTTGCAAGATGCGAATATAGTCGATTTGTTTGCTGTGTTTTTCACAATGTTGTGAAAGTTTTTCAGACTTCATTTTCTTGATTTCTAGTAACTTTGTTTCAGTTTGTGACAACTTTGTTTCAGTCTTTCAGACTACATTTGCTTGAATTTTAGTAACTTTGTTTCAGTTTGGGAGAACTTCGTTTAATTTTCATGTTGTATTAACTTGGTTAGAAGATCTGAGTCAATCGATCCCTTTAATCAACTGTGATGTCCAATCCGTCGGGATTGATCGATCCGTAGACTAACCGGTCGACCCGGCCGCTCGATCCTGATCAATATGCAGAACGAACAAAAAACGCGGACTATCTTTTGATCGACCTGGTACAGTTCTCTCGATCGGCAAAGCTCGATCTCGTACAGATCGATCGATCGATCCCAGACTCTGATAAGTCTCTCAGATTGATTTCCCCACTTGATTTGAACTAAACACGATTTAACTCATCAAAATAGAGAGAATAGGATCAAAACATACATTTATCTTCTTCTTCATGACTATACTTCATAGAATGGTAACTCACTTTAGGTTATATAATTATTAAAAGTTATAATCCAAACTGAGTATAGAAAACATGAAAATAACCCAGATCCGAATTCGAGATACACAGAAAATAAAAAAAACGGTGTAATACTATGGAAGATATAACTGATACTGGTCATTGGTGGTCGTCAGGACTGCAGCTCCTACTCTGTCCTGGTGCTCGTCTGCTCCTATAGAGGCGTGAACCTCGCTCTGCATCGGCTGCTTCATCAGATGGTTTATCTCCTGCGTCGTCTGCATCCGTAGCATTAGTGTCTAGAGGTCTAACAACATCAGGAATGTCTCCAGTCATACCAGCAGCCTCTGAAGTCTGTGGAGTGCTGCAGCAGGAAGGAGGAGGTGGACATCTAATCTTTGCAAGTGCACCCCACATGTGCACCCCACACAGTCTGCATCATCGTCGAGAGCTTGACTAATGTATCGCCAGTCCATGCAAGCTGCTGCTGCTGTGTACCATCTAATGGTGGTGCTCCAGAATCAAATACTCCATGGAAGGGTCTGGAGTATGATCGACTGAGATATCCGGAATGGTGTCATCCTCACATTGCGTCTGCGTAGGACCCGAAGAAGAGGAACCATGACGACGTTTTGAAGCTGGTGGAGGAGGCGTGTAAAGAGCTTCAGCAGGAGGCATGAACTCCATGTTCTCCACATACGTCCGAGACGTAATAGCGGGCTGTGGAAGCTTGCAATGAAGGATTGTCCCATCAGGCATGGTAAAATGGTAAATTTTACCACAGAGTGGAAGATCCTGGTGCTTAGGAAGAACTAGGCATCAAATCTGTCAATCGTATCCACACAAGGAGTATCAGAAAGATCTATATCATGGTGCTTGAAGATCCGAGTAAGTAGACTGCCAATAGACTCATCCAAAGGCTTCTTGTCAACAAGACGAAGACCCCTAAACTTCCTTTCAAACAACATCTGAGCAAACAATGCTCCCATGTTTACCGAAAGCTCTGCTAGAGGTTCATCTGTAACGTCATACGTCGGCCTGAGAGCTAATGGCAGCCCGCAGTGAATAAGCTGCGCTTCATCCTCCGTAAGTGATCATGCTTCTGACTTTCCTAGTAGAAGATGACCCATATATTTTGCTACCACTCGCAAGCCCGGGTCTCTGAGCATTGCAAGTTTAGCTTCCTGAGATACATAAGAACTGTCTGCAATCTTGCCCCACAACAGGTAAGCACAAGGGAACTTGGGCAAAGAGCATGCCTCATGTCGCGTCTCAAACCCGAAAAGTGTACACAGCTCGTGTATAGACATCTCATAAAGCAGTCCTCTGCATAGGGATGTAAGTTTACCTTCGCTAGCAACCTTGTTTAGCTCGGACTTGTAGTGCAACTCAACTGAAGAGAGGAACTGTATAACCAAGTCTGGATATATGGGTTGGGGATTGTAGCCAAGAGTCCCAAGTCCCATGTTTTTCCACATCTTTTTGACATCACGCATAATTCCCAACTCCTTTGTAGTGTACTCACATATGAACTTTGTTGGTTTCAATGTCATCCGCTGCAAACCATTGTAGAGAATGCAGTGGTAATCACTCCAACCAGCATAGTAGTCGCGGCTTGCGTAGGATGCAAGTTGTTTCAGCATCTTCTTACTTGAGATATGTGCTCCATGAATTGTACTGAGTTTAGAGAATGAAGTCAATGGGTCACGAGGTCAAGGGGCTGCTTCGCGAGGCTAATCACTTCCGGGCTGAGATGAGCTCGAAGCAGCTGTTGTGTCACGTGTCTGTGTTGCCGATGGTGCTGCTTCCTTGGTCTTTTTCGGTGCTCTTTTTTCACCATTTTCTGCAAACAACCCTTAACAAATGAGTTCTCAAAGGTAAAACCGAGTAAATTGGCATGGACAATGATTCAACACCAATGCAACTCAACAACTAACATTAAATGATCATCAATCTCACTCTATTAATTCCAAATTTCGGATTTTTTTTTTAAGAAGTAACCATAATTTCTTAAATCAAACTAATTAAAACTACGAATTAAGGCATGGGCTATATGGAAAATCGTCCCTAATCATCACCCTAACACACGGTTTAAGCCAAAACAACTTAACAAACTCAAAAGTTTCACCTTTAGCTATTTGAATTTCGAGAAGTGGAGATAGAGTTTTATACCTTTGCAGATCGACCGAAAGAGTGGAAGATTCGGAAATAGCTCACGAAATCGTGTGGGTTAGGCTCAAGAATCGTCCAAATCGGAGTTAAATCGAGAGAGTTAGGGTTTATGAACTTGGGTTGGATCCCATTCTCTCAAGAAAAATCGGGGAAGGAGATAAAAGTGAAGGCTTTGATCTAAGTCTCTCACGATTTATGAGTAAAATCGTGTTAGTCCGGTTCAAATTAAGTGGGTATCAAACCGGATTTAACCGACGAAAACCATGAAATCGATTTGATAGACTTATCTGGGTTCAGGATCGCTCGATCTCACAGACAGATCGATCGATCTTCATGCGATCGAGCTTTGCCGATCGAGCGTACTAGAACAGGTCGATCAAAATATACTCCGCATTTTTTGTTTTTTCTGCATAACGATCGATCTTCACGAGATCGGGCTTTGCCGGATCGACCAGTTAGTTTTCGATCGATCGATCGATATAGACAGATCGGTTTTGCAATTATTTTTTCAGTTTAGGGAATGTTTTGGTTTCTCAATTGTTAATGTTGTCTTTCATTTTGTAAACTCAAGTATATAGCAAAAATACCATTATAACATAAACTCTTATGTTATAACATAAATTCCTAAAATCATTCCAAAGTAAGTCTAAAAAAGCACAACTAACAATAAATCATAAATCATAAATCATCAATCTCAACATACTCAGCAGGCTTACTACACTTAATAGGCTCATACTTTGACATTCTCTCAATCAATTCTGGATCATTAGCTGCTTCCCACATATCCCACATAATCTTTATCTGAGCTCCCCGGATGTTATCATCACTCACCAAAGATATGTCCAACCCAAACACGTGGCATTCGATGTGTTTTATAGTGTATACACCACAATGACAGTTAAGTCGGTTAAGACCACTCATAGGTACATAGGAAACAGTGTACGGAATGATGATGAGATGCTTCTGTACTGTCAATGACTGAACGATCTTGACAATCCGAGGAAGAAGATGCGCGAAAGCTTCCACTTCCTTGATTCTTTTTCTACCCCCGCAATCAAACACCTAGATATTTCTAGTCACAAAAATGATGCATAAAGCGATCTAATGGTTGCAATTGGCCCAGACAGGAACGTACATCCGATCCACATCGACATTCCACAACATCCGTGTTCTTCCATGAGATGGCAGTCCACCTTTACCGTATTCCAGTAATAACGGATCCATAGTGTACTTCTTAATACCCTTACAAAAATTATGGTAATCCTTAGCGATAAGGTCGCTGAAGACGCATGTCATGAAAGCAACACGGTATATGTTCCATCGTTTCAATGTTGTTCTTTCCCGGAAGACGTACATTACAGCATCAATTTCCTACAAAAACAAAGACAAATCTGTAAAGTAAACATTTATATAATAGCTAACATGTTATAGAAATGAGCGGTTGAATGCTTACGTAGTTTTTAAGTCAACTGCTTGCAGACATAATACGTCCGGCTAGTTCACCGTCTAACATAGAAGGATCAATCTGTATAGCTCTGTAAACAAAATACAATGGTAGAGATGTCAATTACTAAGAACATCATCGGAATGATATATACAAAGTAATAACATACGTTCGTGTATTTTGCCAATCCTGCATCTTCTTAAAATCTGCAGGATGCACAAACACCAAGCAGCGATCAGGGTCATCTTCGCCGTCTAGCTCCATATCTCGGTCATCTAATCGGATCGCTGGCTTTTTCAATGATTTTGGAAGTTCCAATGAATCTGCTAGCTTCTTCAATGATTTTGGAAGTTTCAACCAATCCAAAGAATCTGCTGGCTTCTTTAATGATTTTGGAAGTTCCAACAAATCCAATGAGTCTTCGACCTTAGCTTGAGAAGGATCCAAACTTTTAACAAATGTGTCTAGTAGAAGGTTCTTCATGCAACTTTCCAAAAACTATTGTGTACCCATACGAAAATCACTAGCTGATGATTGAATAAAGTTTGCACGAGGTAAATTGACACACAAATCAGCAGTCTTTAACTCTTGTTTTTTACAGCCTATTGACAAACACAAAAGGATATTAAACAAACAAACATCAACTTAAAACTACATCCATTGCATAAACGTCAAGTTCCAAATACAAATTACACATACAAACTTCAAGTTCAAAATAGAGCCATTATATAAACGTCAAGTTCCAAATCCATAATAAACATACAAACTTCCAAATACATATTACATTAAATAGAGCCATTACATAAACGTCAAGTTTCAAATACATATTACCGTCTAGTTCCAAGTTCCAACAACCTAGCTTCAAAGACCTACATTTCATCGCCTAGTTCCAAACTTCCAACAACTTTTAACCCTTTCTCTTAGTAGTTACTTTTTTCTTTGATGGAGTTGTGTCTTTTTTGCTCGTGCTAGGGCCAGTGTTGATTTTGGTCATGGTAGGACCGCTTGCTTGATCACTCTTTCCCACCAATTCAGTCACCACTAAAGTTGTCCTGAGCTGTGTAACCTCAGCCTCAATTTTCCCCAACCTGTCGATTACAACTGTCTCAAACTGCTCAGATCTCTCCGAAGCTGTCCTGAGTTGTGTAACCTCAGTCTCAATCTTCCCCAACCTGTCCGAGAACTGCTCACAGAATTTCTCCCCAAAAGTAGTAAAAGAAGCTTGTACCAGACCCTCCAAGAAGTTTTTCATATCTGTGTCAATGTTCCCTTTTGATGAAGCAGCTAGTTGGCACAAGACATTCTTCTTCCTTGACTCTGCTCCTCGGTCCGCATGCTTTCTCTTGTTTCTTCCCGAAACATCAGTTGTGCCATCAACATTCTCTGCAACATGACTATTCTCACTCCTCTCAGTATCAGCTACTTGATCCTCTCCTTTCTCTTCGCCAGCTTCCTTAAATTCGGAGCTTGTAGCTTCTTTTACTCCCTAAACATGATTGTTCCAATCATGTTTTCTATTGATCATATCCAAAATGCGATCCACTCTTTCATCTTTCTTCTCATCCTTCTGTACAAAATCAGTTGCCAAAAGGACCGCTCCATCTATGTGGAATTCCATGAATGAATGCAAAATCCCCTAAAAACAATCAAATCATTAGTAAAGTGAACAAGACAATCGAAACATTTTTATTAGAAAAATATATGCATACCTTTTCTGGGAATAAGTTCTCAACGCCAATGATATCTTCATAAAAACATTTGCACATCTTCTCCAATTACCACATAGAGGACCTGTAAAATTTTTGCTGACTTTTGTGCCACAAATCTCTCCTAAAGCAGGAAGAGCTTCCATTATCCAAATCTGGAAACCAAACAAGAATCTTTCCATCAGATACCCCTCCTTCTGCTCCAATTTATGCCTTGTTTTATCAATCTGCTTCAGAAGGAAATCAAACGAGTACAGACCCCATGGATAATTCTGAAGCTTCTCTAAATCAATCGCCAACTTCATGTACAGATGCGGGATATTCACCTTCTCATCCCTCCCCATCACCACACCCATAATAACGCAAAGATAGATCAGTCTCACCCTATTAACCCAAGTCCATGTTTTGCTCTCTTCCAAATGCTTCTTTTTACGATCTGCAAGTTTATTTTTCCATTTGTCTTTATCTGTTTGCTCCAAAAACCATCATCATCTTTCCATGTCACTAACCCACTATTCTTCTCTCGCTTCACTTTCAGACCAATGACAGCATGATACTCTTGCAATCCAAAACGCAGAGGCCTCCTAGCGAAGGTGAACCACTTCTCATATCTCTTGCTTGTCATCAACTCCTTACACAAGAAAGAGTGTACCAACCTCACCGAAACTTCAGATCATTCTTCTGGATAACTATAATATGCGAGAAAATGGGATCTTTCATAACTTCATCGAATTCTGGCTCCATTTTTTCCTTTAGCAACTCGAGAAGTTTTAGTCGGCAACTATTATTAATCTTCTTAACCTGAGGTTCCAACCCCTCACCGTATAAACGACTAGGCAACTCCAACTCCATACCTGAAAATTGAATACAATACAACACAATAGCTATCAATAACAAATATCACAGCTCAGTTAAATAATGTCTCTGAATACTCTATCAATAACCAATGTCAACAAAACCTAAAAGAATTAGCATTCTCACAGTATCAATTTCAATTTTCGGGTGTTTTTTTTTTTTAAAGAACAAAACCTAAAATTCCTAAATCTATCCCAAAAATATGATTTAAGCCGTGGGTTGTGTACAGAATCGTCTCTAATCATCACCTTAACACATGATTGAAGCCTAAACATCCTAACAAACTCAAAAAATTTACCATTTTCCTTTCTATTTTCAAACTCTAGAAAGAAGTGGAGATAGAGTTTCATATCTTTTTAGAACGAACTAAAGAGTGGTAGATTCGTAAAAAGCTCACGAAATAGTATGGGTTAGGCCGAAGAATCGTTCAAATCAGAGTGAAATTAAGTGAGTTAGGGTTTATGAACTTGAGTGTGTTAGGGTTTATGAACTTGAGTGAGACTTTGATTTTCTCCCCCTTTGTTCGTGAAGGAGATGAGAATTATGGGTTTCATCCCAAAGAAATCGAGTCTAAAGAGTTGAAATCGTATTTGGTCGGTTCAAATCAAGTGGGAATCAAACCGGATATAATCGAAGAAAACCAAGAAATTGAGTTGGAATGCTTTCCTGGGCACGGGATCGATCGATCTGAATTTAGAGATCGGTCGATCTATATGAAATCGACCTTTGCCGATCGAGTGAAATGGATCAGGTCGATCCGTATATGCTCCGCATTTTTTTTGTTTTGCATGGGATCGATCGATCCGTACGACCATGTAATTTAGGATCGATCGATCCCGTATGATCGAACTCATTATTTATTTTATTTAAAAATTACAGTTTTAAGGGCATTATTGCCATTTTGAAAAAAATTAGCCTAATGGACATAACGTACGTGAGATTAGTCTAAAGAGACATAGTTATCATTTTTTTGCTCTAAAAATATAATTTTCCCATTTATCTATTACCATAATTCCTACTAGTGTGTGGAAAGTTTATACTATCCCTTAATGCTAATGTTTGACGGTAAAATTTACTGCAGAATAATTATTTGGAATAAAATACTTTATCAGTGCAAAAAAAGATTCTGTTTGGGTTATGGAATGGGTTAATTTGAGAAATAAACAATTTTAGAAACAAAATTAAGAATATATTATTGATTTTGTCATAATTAGATTTCATGGTATTGTTTTAGACAACAAAGTAGTAATATAATATCTATCCTATATTTGAAGCCAGATCAAAAGTTCAAACTGGAGTTGAAGAACCAACATATTACACAGCTGAAAGGGAGTTTTGAGCACCTCATGCAAGTTTGTCTGCCATTATATTTTTTGCTCTGAAAATATGTTGGAGTGAGAAATGAAGAAAAAACGCCTTACATTCTTGTATTTCGTCCAAAAGGGGTGCGAAAACTGGCCATTCAGTCGGTGTAGACATCATCTTCACCAATTGAGAACATTCTGTTGCAAACATTACCTAAGTGAACTATAAAATCTTCATGCATTCCATAACTCATATCAATGTTTTACATTCAGCATGTAAAGGTGATAGGCTGTGACGGATTGTCATCAATCCCATGATCTTACTAGATGTCTCCCCTGTAAAAGAAAACCATCCTTGACCCAAAAATTTATCATGTTCCTTCCATGAGCCATCTAGATAACACCAACCCACAATATTATCTTGGTGATCTTGTTCAACAAGATAAACATCTCCTGGTATCCTCAAATCAGTAGTTTGCGCCTCAACCCATAAAGTTGCCTCTACTTCTCCAACACGTAGAATCTCTTGTGGGTTCCCATTCTGTATTCCTATAAACTTTTGCATTCTGATTTTTTCATATATACCATAGGATCCAAGGAAAATAGCTAAAATCAAACTTCTTAGGTAGTCTCCAAAAAAAGATAATCCATATTCGAAAAAATCGATGGTGTTGGGGATCCAGCTGGATTCGAAGGAATTTTAGACAAAGCTCAAAATTGCAAGTGGACATTCAAAAAGCACATGATTAATTGATTCCTCATAGAAAGATATTATCAACTACACTTCTATTCTATAATTTCCAAATATAATTGAATACAACAAAAGAGAATAGTATATTAAATTTGGGCAGTAAAATAGAATAGTAACTATATTATCTTTAATTATTATTATGAAAGATAAAAATTATTAGAGACAAAAGAGCAGGAGGGAAAAGAGAATACATTGCAAAGTTACATTTCTATTTTATGTAGATGAGTAATATAAAATAGAATATACTGCATAAATTCCGATTTTCACTGTCGCTTGTTTGATCGTCATCATCGAGGAAGATGGCTATATATTTTCGGCGACTAGCAACTAACTTTCTCTTTTCAGAACAATTAATTGTCTTTTCATGGTGGTCGTGACTGCGGTGGCTATGATGATGGTGGCCAGGTGATTACGGAAGAGGTGATTGTGATTACGAAATGGTGATAGTGGTTACAAAGAAAGATGTGGTTGGTGAAGAAGTGGTGGTTGATATGATTATGGAGGAGGCGGTGTTGGTGATTGCTAATGAAAGAAAATACGTTTTTTTCTTTTCAACCGATAAGTAAGGATAATATAGTATATATTTTAGAAATATTAGAGACTTTTTATTTTTTTAGTTAGATTCTTAATTACATTTTATTTTTTAGTCATTTGGAATCCACTAAACTTCAGTAGTTAATAACCCTTAAAACTATTTGCTATAAACATATTGCCATAAAAAAGGCATAGAAATAATAAGTAGATGATTGGTTGGAGCATAACGGTGGAAATTTTACCTAACAATATATTCTTACAATTTATTAAAAAATGTTATAGAAAATAGGGTTTATACAGTTATTTTTGTAGTTTTAAAACCAAAATAAAGTATGAGTTAATTTTATGATTTGTAAGTATAAATTGAAACTATAAACACTTGTTACAAACCAACTAATCACCCCTAAGATTACTTGAAAATGTTATAATCTAAGAATTCATCATACAATCACCAAAATAAGAAAAAAAAGGTGCTAAAATGCTTATATGGGTTACAACAAATCACAATTTCCTTGACTGGTCACATATGTCTAGTTTCAATACAAAGACCAAACCAACCTACATGAGAGAAATAAGCCTAAAAACTCTTTCTCTATGTCAAGTCAACGTAACAATGCCTTGGTTCCGTAGGGATCTTACAAGGCACCATATTTTTTTTTTTAACACAAACTTTCATTAATTATAACAAACGAAGAGTTAGGTGAGAGGCATAAAAGCTTTAACCATACAAAGAGCCTCTTTGGCAAGAGCATCAGCAACTACATTTTGGTTTCTAGGAATCCAAAAGAAAGAGACAGAAAAAGTTGGAGAACAACACAGGTTGGCTATGTCTGCAAGTACCCCATGGAGCTCCGATATGGGTTCCTGTTGGTGTATAGCTTTGATTAGCTGAGCAGAGTCAGATTCCAGTCGGCAGATAGGAAGATCGAGGGAGCGACAGGTTAATAGTGCTTCTCTAATGGCCAGACCTTCCGCCATTAAAGGGGAAGCAACATGCCGCATCACTTTCTTCTCTTGTTTCAGGGTCGTAGATGATTGCACTGTCCATCCAAGTCCCGCTATCTTATCTTCCTTTCGCCATGCGGCATCAGTGCGAATCATACTGTCGGCCCAGATAAAATGTTGCTCGCAGGTGCAGCAGCCGTATGTGTAGAAGAACCCTTCTCATTAACTTGTGTTTGTTCCCATTCTCTTGCTGCTTTGATTGCAAGTGTGAGAGCTTCTGTAGGTGTATTTGAGCTCCCGTTGAAGATGAATCTGTTGCGTTCCTTCCATATAGTCCAGAGGATCCATGGGAAGATAGGGATGGATACTAGGCCAGTTGGTGGGAGGCAAGGCTTTGCGCATAGAGCTGTCCATCTCTCTTCTAAATCTACTATTCCTGTAGGATCAAACCCTGTGACAAAAGGGGCGGCTAGTCATACCTGTTGAGCAAAAGGGCAATGAAAGAGTAGATGAATAATAGATTCAGAAGCTCCACAGCGTTTACATCGGGGGTCAACATCAATATGTCTCTCGACGAGACGTTCTCCTACAGGCAAAGCTCTTTTGAGGATTTTCCAAACGAAAGCTTTAACCTTAGGTGCTACTTTTAAGTTCCACACATTCTTGTGCCAGCGGGTTTGAATTGTGGAGATTGGTTCCCCTGTATTTTCCTCAAGTGCGGTCGCAAAGTAATAGCCAGACTTGGTGGAGTAGCTTCCTGTTTTTGTTCCCAGCCATACTAACTTGTCAGCAGCATTAGAGACACTTGGTTTTAGGGACAGTATATCGTCCTCATACTGAGGGAGGATCAATCTTATTTTTTTGATGTTCCACTCGCCATCTAAGCTTAAGCGTAAGTCCGCAACTGTGAGATTCACGATGGCTTCCGGTGCTGGTCCTTAAGGGCACTTCTGGGTGGAGAGATCGAGCAAGGGATCATACCAGATGTTGATGTCCTTTCCGTTTCCCACCATCCAGCCTAAGTTCTTCACCAGCAAAGCTCGCCCAACTAAGACGCTTCTCCACCCATGCGACGCCGCAGAGCTTATTTCACAGCTAAGTATATCTCCATTCGAATAATACTTACCCTTCAGCATTCTACCCAGTAGAGAGTCAGGCTTTTTGAACAATCTCCAGCTCAGCTTTGCAAGGGCGGCTTCGTTGTATCTTTGGAAGTCTCGGAAGCCAAGGCCTCCAAGAGCCTTTGGCTTGGTTAGATCTGACCAGGCGATCCATGCCATTTTCCTTTTTCCCAAACTGTCGTCCCACCAGAAGCGAGTGACGGCTGATTGGATTCGTTTAATCAACGAGACCGGAAGCTGGAAACAGGTCATAGCATGGGAGGGTATAGGAGACAACACACTTTGGAGCAAAACTATCTTCCCTGCCGTAGAAAGATATCTGGTGGACCATGAGCTCGCTTTTTATTTGATTCTATCGACGATG
The DNA here is from genome assembly GCF_000695525.1 of Brassica oleracea var. oleracea. NCBI lineage: Eukaryota > Viridiplantae > Streptophyta > Magnoliopsida > Brassicales > Brassicaceae > Brassica > Brassica oleracea. Next base: position 12,496,091 of record NC_027748.1, read on the forward strand.
GATGAGAATATGTCTCGTTTCCTTCGGCCGAAGTGTTCCGGGAGACCTAAGTACTTCTCGACCCCTCCTCCTGTTGGATACTCAGTGTATCTTTTACACAACTCTTAAGCTCAGGTAGTGTTCTTCGGGAGAATGTTATGGATGATTTATCCACGTTTATGGCTTGTCCCGAAGCCTCGCCATACATCTCCATAATCTTCTTGAGGGCTGTCGCTGACTCCTTAGAAGCTCGGACAAAGAACATTGTGTCGTCCGCAAACAAGAGGTGGTTGATCCGGGGACATCCCCGTGCAACCCGGATTCCCTTTAAGCTCCCTTCTTCCTGTTTTCTGTTACAAAGACCCGAAAGTACCTCACTGCACATGATGAAAATGTACGGAGAGAGAGGGTCTCCTTGGCGGATTCCTCTACTCGGTAAAACCTTTCCTCTAGGCGAGCCGTTAATGAGAAAGGAGTATGTAACAGTCGAGATGCATTGCGAAATTAGCTCAATCCAACGGGGATGAAAGCCAAGTTGCTGCAGCACAAGGGAGATGAAATCCCATTCAAGTCTATCACAAGCCTTGCTCATGTCGGTTTTGACCGCCATCGAGCATCGCTTCTCCGCCTTTGTTGTCTTTAAATAGTGAAGGACTTTGTGGGTTATAAGAACATTATCGGAGATCGCTCGGTCGGGAACAAAGGCTGATTGGTTCTCGGATATGATGGCATCGAGGAGAGGTTGCAGCCGCCTCGTGAGGATCTTCGAGAAGATCTTGTAATAGACATTACACAATGCTATGGGCCTGTAGTCGGCAACACGCTGAGGGCTCTTGATTTTCGGGATGAGACGGATATGGGTGTCGTTAATGCCTGCTGGAAGTCTATCCATCACAAAGCAGCTTTGTACCTCTGCAACAATGTCTGCTCCGATGTCCGGCCAGTGAGTTTGATAGAATCCCGCTGGTAATAGGTTTTTTGCCTATTGCAAATGTTGTAGTATAGTGGGGTGAATGTCGAACCAGTCCTAGTGATGTGAATCAGTGAGAATACAAGTCATTTCTTAAGCTAAGCAGATTCAATAGTGGTGAGTGTGTGACAAGTAGCAATAGCAAACAGAGCAATACAACAAGGTTTTAATCAATTTAGACAAGTGAATCCATGGGTATTGGGAATTGACTTCAAGTAACTAAGATCCAATCTAGGTGACAAGCTTTCAATCAAAGTAATCTCTTAAGTCTAAACACAATTTTAGACAAGTCCTATGTCTAGGTAAATGTCCATTTGCTTAGAAATCATTAAACATCAAATGTCTTTGGCTTAATTCAATCAAGCAATCTTTAAGTTCAAGTTTAATAACTATCTAGCAATTTTAACATCAAGTGTCCTTGGCTAATCTCACTAGAGCTTAGTTGAGTTGATTCAAACACTTCATCTAATCATGTCTGATGAGAAGTGTTTAGAAATCAGGTTTAGAGTGATCAAGACTAAACAAGCATTAAAAATACTCAACAAGCAAGTTCATACAAGGATCTAATACAATAACACCATAGATCTTCACTAAGTTACTCTAATCTCCCTAACCCATGAATTCTTAAGGAAACTACTCACTAATCTCCATGAAAACACTTAATCTCATAATAGATTGAAGCATATTCAAGTAGATACAACAGAGAATAAAGATAAACAAGGATTAAACAAGCAAAACCAAATTAAAACTCAAGAATAGATGATGAACAATGAAGAACAGCTCAAGAACAAATGTTTTCTCTCAAACTCTCAAAATACAAAATATGAAACTATAAAACTTTCACTCTCTACTCTTTGTTGTATTGTACTCTGTGTATTGTGTGTCTTCCTCCTTCCCCTTGCAGTCTCTTTTATAGCCTAAGTAAAGGAGGATGACAACACATCCATCATGTGAAAGCATAAAGCATAAAACACACTCATAAAAGTTAATCTCCACTTTCTTCCATTATAGAACACCTTTTGCCCCTTCATATGGCCAAAACAGTCTTGCCTCTTCAGAAAAGGTAGAGAAAGTTAGGCCAAAAGAGCCACCAAACTCATGATAGACAACCCATCCCCCATGTTGCAAGCTTTAAAGAGATAAAACTCACTCATTAAAGTTTTCTCCACTTTCTCCATGTTGCACACACCTTTAGAATACCAAAAATAAGAAGAATAATGAATAGTAATGAGTTTTATAGGTTTTAAGTGAATAAAAATGAGTCTAAAGGCTTAAAATTCGAAGGCTATTGTTGATGTTGCTAGGGTGGCCGCTAGGAATGTCATACTGATATGTGTGTAGTATTTTGATCATAAATCCCTCAATACAGCTCCAAACGACTTGAAACCACCTCCATTGTAAAGCTAACTCAATTTACCATGTCTTCCCAAAAGACAAGTTTCAAAAGATATCTTTAAGACCTTCATCCATGCTTGTCTTTCACACGTTCGGTTCAAGACTCCTCGAAAGCTCCTTTTGTGCTCTAATCACCTCCAAAACTCCAAACAATTCATCCAACACCTACAAGATGCAAATGTACATGCAATAGACTCTAAATGCAAATAAACGTAAGGTTAATGCATGAATATATATGAAATAACAAAGCTAAAACTATGCAAAATCACAACACATCAGCAGTCTGGGAAGACCTCTGCAGACAACGATATCATGATGGTCTCAAAAGAATGCAGCACAGTCCTTCAAAACAGAACAGTCAGGAAATTGGAAGATCTTGGAAAATTTGTCCTCTCGGTTTAGGTTCCAGTGTGAATCTCATGCCCTACTCAGTTGCAAAACGCATGGGACTAACCAATTTCCAGCCAACCAGGATTTCATTGGTGTTCGCAGACAGAGCAGTCAAGTTGCCAGTAGGCGTTCTCGAAGACCTCCAAGTTCAAATTGGCAACACCACTGTTCCGGCGGATTTCATGGTTCCGGAGCTCGAAGATGAACCGAAAGACCCTCTCATTCTAGGCCGACCTTTCCTATGCACAGCTGGTGCAATCATTGATGTCCGCAATGGGAGGATCGATCTCCAACTGGGGGATATTGTGATGAAGTTTGAGATGGACGAGCTGCTCAAACGACCTATGTTGGATGGTCAGAACTTCACGATTGACGACGAGAACGCCGCCTTGACCCCTCAACAAGGGATGATTGAAGAAATCCTAGCGGATGGCCCTTTGGAAGTGGCTCTGACACGAGCAGAGTCTAAGCAGAACACATGCAACGTTGATGCTGATGGGTAAGAGAAGATATTTGGTTCGAGTAAAAGCATTGAGAAGATGGTCGCTTTCCTGAGTCTGGGGGAGACGAGCAATCAGGTTCCACAAGAAGGAGCAACTGCTCCTAAACTAGGGAACGAACCGGCCAGCCTGCTCGACGATCCATGGAGCAAACTCGAGGCTCCAAATATCGAATTAAAGTCGCTCCCAGCAGGACTTAGGTATGCATTTCTTGGACCTAATTCCACATATCATGTCATTGTGAAATCTGAACATAATAATATGGAAACTTCTAAACTCTTGTGTGAATTGAGAAAATACCGTAAGACAATAAGGTATTCATTAGAAGAAATTCCTGGTATTTCACCTGATTTGTGCATGCATAGAATACATCTAGAAGATGAATCGATGACTTATGTAGAACATCAGAGGCGGTTAAACCCAAATCTAAAAGATGTTGTTAACAAAGAGATAATGAAACTTCTAGAAGCTGGTGTAATCTATGTGATTTCTGATAGCAAGTGGGTTAGTCATGTTCATGTAGTTCCTAAGAAAGGGGGGATCACTGTGGTTGCTAATGAAAGGAATGAATTGATACATACTAGGACAGTAACCGGTCACCGTATGTGCATTGATTTTCGAAAATTAAATACGGCTACACAAAAGGATCACTTCCCACTCCCATTCACTGATCAAATGCTTGAGAGATTGGCTAACCACCCATATTACTGCTTTTTAGATGGTTATTCAGGTTTCTTTCAGATTCCCATTCACCCAGACGATCAGGAGAAGAAGACTTTCACGTGTCCCTACGTACAGGAGAATGCCGTTTGGGCTGTGCAATGCTCCTGCGACATTCCAGCGTTGCATGATGTCTATTTTCACTAACCTAGTTGAGGACATATTGGAAGTTTTCATGGATGACTTTAGCGTCTATGAGAACTCCTTTTCTGTCTGTTTGTCAAACTTGTGCAGGGTCCTTCAGCGGTGTGAAGAAAATCATCTCGTGTTGAATTGGGAGAAGTGTCACTTCATGGTGCG
>NC_027748.1:12526043-12528491 GCF_000695525.1 Brassica oleracea var. oleracea
ACTTAGTTTTTTTTTTCGGTTGTTGTATTATATAAATTCAAAACTTATTATATATAAAATCTTTTCATATTGATTTATTTTTATTTTAAATTTTAATTTATTATTAAATTAAATAATTTTAATTATTTTTTAATTATATTTTTAAATTCTGTAAAATAATAAAAACGAAGTAAATTCGTAGCTAATGTACGACCTCTTTACGTGGAAACCTTACGAGGAAATGACGAGAAATACTAAACGAGTATTTTACGTGGAACCATTTACGAGGAAATAACGAAGAAAAGTTTACGACCATTTTACGAGGAAATCATTTCGTGGTTATTACGTGTATTTTGCGAGGAAACTCTTTCAAAGTATTTACGTGTAGAACTCGAGGAAATATAGCGACGTCCTTACGTGGAATATTGACGTGGTCTTTACGACGAATAGCTCTACTTCGTCTTTACGACGAAATATATTCCTCGCTAAGTTACGACGAATTAGCGAGGAAATATGTGTTACGACAGACGAGTAACGAGCAAACGCGCTTCCTCGCTAATTCGTCGTAAAGCCTCTTTTACGACGAAATAACGAGGAAAACCGCCCTCGTTAAGATTATGTTTTCGTGAAAAGCTGTTGATGTTGCACACTTGGTCCGTGTTTAGACATCTCATGCAACAGCTGGTAAAGCATCTGCTGCTCCTGATTGTTATCATGTGAATGTGGTGGTTGCAAATTATAAAGATGATTCGGCTGAAGCATGTTGGGAACACCATTCCCGAAAAGACCATGCAATATCCATAAATTCAGCCGAGACAGCCAAAAACATGGTATGTAAAATTCATGTTATTGTGTATATACAGTTATTTTAACTTGAGACTAGATACATAGCTTAGTTTGGCACACCTCAGACTTAGCTCTCTCTTGAGCAATTTGCTTAGTCCTTTTTTCAGTTCAAATTTCTGCACACACTTTAAAAACAAAGCCACACATGTTGTAAAAAAGTTTTCGATTTGAATAACTTTAACATTCATTCAAAACAAAACTCCGTCATAGATTAATGTTCCGTTTGATAATTATTTAACTGATAAGTCAATAAATATTTTGTTTTAACGTGAGACTAACAACATAAGATTATTATCGGTTCATTAATTAACCGCATAAGACATTGGATCTACGGTTATTTTAGTTTCTTAATTCTTGTATAGCGAATAATTGAAAAAAAAGGCATTTGTTTATTTAAACTGTGCATGGTTTTATATTGGATGATCACAGATTCTGCAATCACCTCGGTTCTACTGATACAAATACATTGAATATATGGGTTGTAGACTTGTTAATGCACCACATCCTCTGTTCTAGGCACCAATTAATGAATGGGAGATTGGACTTGGAGGCCCCCTTCCTCATGGTTGACGAAGGTAACACATAGTTAACATTTCCTATCGATGAATTTATACTTGTTGTATTCTTCTTGTTATATCCATCGGCATTTAGATCCGTGCATTTAATACTTGTTGTATTCTTCCTTATCATATCCATTTATTTCCAAAACATTCGGATTTTCTATGTATGTTTTATCATCAATTGTAATGTGTTTTAAGAAAGAGTTGTATTTTTGTTTTTCCTCACATTTCAACTAATATATACCTATAAATTTTGTTGTAACATCGAAATGTTTGTGTTCGCAATGAATTAAATTATGTGTTTTAGTTAAAGTCTATCACTTTTTTTTTTTTGTCAAAGATTTCCTTTCATAAACTAAGAACTGAGTTTTTTTCGATTGTTTCGATCTTGCGATACTTCTTCTTCTCCGCTTCTTCTAGTTTGTGCTCCGGTGACCGGCGCGTGGTGGCTCTGTTAGCACCACCGCCGCTCAGATCTGTTGTAGATTATCTCTATTTAAGGCTATTTGGTTTTTCATTTCATTTCCAGTGAGTTTTGGGACTGATTCTCGGGATGAGTCACGAACAGGGTGAGCTCTGCTGTTTCTCTATGGCTTTGGTCGACGTTTATGTCGATTCCGTGTCTCACCTTTGTAGTAAAGGCGATTGTGGCTGGGTCCGTTTGTAGCAGCACAGGTCGTGGTTTCAGATCTAGTTACGGTAGTTCATCGGTTTGTGACTCAGGCTCATTTTAGTCTTTCCCATCTCTCGTGTATTTCGGGTGTGATATTGAAAGGTTTTGAATCTAAGGTGTCCTTTTTGGTGTTTAGTGTTTGTTTTCTGTCTGGTTTCAGCAACGGTATAAGTGGTGGTGTGATGGTGGTGTGGTTGTGTGTGATGAGCAGAACATGTCTATTATTCTCTGGAAGTTGCAGGGTTCTTTGCACCTCTCCATCTCTCAGGCATGAAGGAGTCCTTCCCGCGGTCTTTTAATAAGTGTGATTTCCGGATTTGCTCCTGATTCTCTCTGTATTCGGTAGCTTCGATGAAGCAGTATAATGAAGTTGAGGTTTTAGGCTTTCCG
>NC_027748.1:12528551-12530952 GCF_000695525.1 Brassica oleracea var. oleracea
TGAGTAATCAAAGAACATAGTTTGGATACAACACTCATTGTGAAAACAACAGCAAAACAAGTGGCTGCGCCATTGATTAAAAGTACAAGAAAGTGGAGTGAAAAGAGTGACAAGGTTTCTGAAAAGAAGACCTGTGATCTTAATCATGTCCAGCCATGAACGCATGGCAGAGAAAAGGACAATAGAGTCCAAAATTAACTGAAGACTTGAGAGTCTACGAGTCTTTGCTGATTGAAGAGCTTCAATCATTTTTCCAGCTTCGTTGGCAAGGGACGAACCTGCGCTCAAACTGATAGAGGAGCCTTGGGAGTCACGGGCTTCTCCCTTTCCATAGATAGACCACCCAAAACCTCCAATTTTAAAAGCTTTAAACCACATTCCATTCACCAAATTAGTCGGAAGGATTTTAACATGAACAGCTGGGGACCTTACAGCTACAAACACAGAGACAACAAAGCCATGCTTTATGAAGTCTGAAAGCTGTGAAGAAGACCACCACTGCCAACTGAGTAAACCTGAAATAATTGAAACCAAAACCACAAAGGCAAAGGTCCAAATAACCTCATACTTGGGTAAGAAACTGGTACACCAGAGTGTAATATCCTCATACTGAAGTAAATAGAGTTTCATGAAGAAACCCACAGAGCCTGCAACATCCTCAAACTGAGGTAAAAAGAGCATCAAGGAGAGCACAACGTCCTCATTCCAGAGTAAAAATAGACTCCTATTGAGATAATTAAAACTGATATTCAACGGGGGGATGGGAGCTGAGGTCAGGCTGAGAGGGAGGACTTCGATATTACCTACCCAGAGCTCTCACTGAAACCTAAGCCAAACCACAAGCCCGTAGACCAAATCCGACACAGGAATCGCCTTCACCTTAACGGTGATTCTGAAAATAATGAAGCTTGATGACAGAGCGGACAAGTCAACAAACTTAAAGAACATGATAGAGCGTGAGTCAGCATTGGGTGATGGGCGCTGAGCATCAGGTGGTGGAGGTTTAATCCCATCAGAACAGTCAAGTTCCCGTGCGAGATGGATTCTCGGAGCTTCTTTCCGTTTTGGTGAAGCGAAGACACAGTGAGGCGGAGGAACGAGCACACGGCTGACGGTTACTCTTTCTAAGTGAGGAAGGCGATAGACCCACGGTGGTGAAGTCGTTTCAGTCGGGGGAGATGGAGATGCTGTGGAGGAGAGCCGACCAGATCTTGTAAGTTCAGCATCCACGGTGAGAGGAGGAGCGGTGGCGACGGTAAGACGAGGAATGGTGGCGACAGGAGAAAGCCGAACAGATCCGGTGAGCTCACCCACGGACTGAGTAGATCCGGTACATTCATACGTGCGGAGGGAGACAATCTTGAGGCCATAGATCTGAAGCTCAATATTGGAGCTTATGAAAATCATCTTTAAAGCTTCTTGGCACACAACTCTGGAGCGTGAGGTCACAGAGTCGTCAAGGTTGCGGTGAAGGCGAGACGAGGTGAAGCTTGAGCAAGGTGACCGGATCTCCTTGGAGAAGAGACACATACCGGTACGAAACAGACACGAGAGCTTGATAACAACGAAGTAGGAAACAGAGGAGGGGCAGAGGATGAACAGAGGTGAAGAAGATGGTGAATAAAGGCGACGCCGGCGAGCCTCGACTCCACCGGCGTCAGGAAACGACGAACGAAACGATGCCTCGATGTCTGTGCCTGGGAGAGAGCTAGGGCGAACCTGCTTGAAGCCACGAGTTATTCATAAAGTCTATCACTTATGAGTTATTATTTGTAGCATATTACTTTTCTACATAGTTAAAGTATTAAAATGTTAGGCATATTATATTCTTGGATTACTTAAGAATCTATATTATAATAGATCAGTTTTTGCTCACTCCTCAGCGCGCCACGTCATTGTTTTGTGGGCCTATGGTTCGAACCTGGATTATTGAGATATAAACACCAACATTTATACCACTAAGCTAACTGATACCTTTGTACATTGATGGCCGAACCTAATATATATTTATTAAGGTCGGAAGTCCTTGCTTCTTCGGCTTCCTCTGAGGGTCGGACCTACAAGTGTGTTATGAGCTTCATTTTTAAATGGGATTCATCACGTTATATGAAAAGAGCTTAAGTTTGCAACAATTATGGTTTTCCTATATTGTAAATTGTTGTAGTTTAATATGTGTTCTTTTCATCATTGTCTCAAACAAGTCTGAGTTACAGAGTTGCACCGTGTATATGTTCGTAATCTATTTTTTCACCGGTGAACTCTTCATGTCCCCATCTTAAATCGCTTGATCATAAATGTTCCTGATTTGTAGCCCCTCTGTAAACCATATATATATGATTCTCATCTTTGATGAACTCAATCTGCATCTCCACAAAACTCATTGATTCCTCTTAGCTTTAAC
>NC_027748.1:12531077-12546327 GCF_000695525.1 Brassica oleracea var. oleracea
GAAAAAACAAAACACGAAATTAACATATTCAGATCTTCTCTCTTGCATGTCTAACATCTGGCGCCGACGAAACTCAACACCCACGGCAGACGAAGCTGATGCAAGTAAACCTCTCATCAATCATGCTTAAAATCAATCTACGCTTTTCAATCTCACAAACTAAGAAACAATTTTACCTACATGAATCGGGAAATTAGTGCCCACATTCCCGACATAGAGAAAAAAAGGAGTTGAAGTCCTAAAAGTTTTTTCAGTATTAGACTAAACCACAGATTCAAGACCCAGTTATTTTGAAACCCTAACATTTTAAATCCAAATTTATTATCTTTTTCCATGCACTATTTGATTTATATACAAACAACTACCTAAGTAAACATTAACAAGTTCTATCACCCTCAACTTTGAACATATAAGATATAAAAATATCAACATATGACTTCGTCGTTCATTCTTATATCAAACTCATCAACCTATGTAATATCCAAAGTCCCATCAATCACATTATAGACAAAAAACAATAAAATTCCGTAAACGAAACTATACAATACACCTATAATGTAGCCGACTCCGCGCTTGCGCGGAGACTATGCACCTAGTGACATTTAGTTATTCACATATCTAAGATTTTTACATATGCAATTATATATTATATTAAATGAATAAATATCAAAAAATTGAAATTTTGTTAAATTAATCTTACACTTATAAAATGTGGATCAAAATCTAGTGTTTTGTTATGTGTCATATCTCTCATCTCCTCTAATCCTTTCTTGCATATATATTTTTCATATGTTTTATTCACATTTCTCATTTTTTGGTTCTTCTTTGTGACTTCATATTTTTCATTTTTCTTGTCCTTTTCTTTCATTTCTCATATTCCTTATCTTTTTCATCTCTTATCTCTTTTTTTTTTTTGATGAAATTTAAAATTTATTGATCAATCAAATAATGTTATGTACAAAGCTATATCTTTAGACTATGATTTCTTTACGATATGGTATATAAAAGAAAGAGAAAACAAGCTATGTGGTAATCAGAAACCAACGCTGGAGAAGACCTCCATTCTTGTGACCTGGCTTGTACCGTAAAGAGACGATCATGTTTCTAATAGCCTTATCAATTACTCTTTGCATTTGATCAGTTGGAGTCCACGGCTGGTGATGCCTTATCAATTATCTCTTTTATTTTTCTTATTGCATTCATATCTCACCTCCTTTTCATATATTTATCTCCTCTATTCTTATTTATGACCATATATTTTTTTTTTGAAGATTATTTATGACCATATTTACATCTTCCTTATTATTTTTTTGCTATATATCTTTCATCTTTCTTGTATTTTTTTCTTTAATATTTATCATTTTTTCAATTCTTCTATGGAACTTCATCTCATTTTTTTCATTCCTTTTGCTTTTGCCTTCACATTTTGTAGAACCTCTTATACATATCTTTAATATCTTCCATTCTCATTTATGACCTCATATTTCTTATCTTCATAATATTTTTCTCTCTCATGTTTCTTTTTTTTTGTCTTCATATCCCATATCTATCAAATCCATCCTCCACTATTTTTTACCTTATTATCTCATCTCTTCTCTTTTGACTTTGACTTCTCATTTTTACATCCTTATTTTCTATTTTCATTGTTCTTCTTTTTCATTCCTATTTCTCATCTATCTTATTTTTTTTGAACTTTATATATATCTTCTTCATTCTTCTAAAATTATAAATACCAGTCAAACAAAGTAAAGAAATCAAAACTACAGATCAAAACCAAAAACTAGGTAAAATAGTGAATTTCTTTTATAGAGATAAAACTTTCACATATCTATTCATATAATTTTGTATATAAATATGTTGTGAGGCAGAGAATTCAGTTGGAGATTCCAAACATATACATACCAGTACGGGTTTTAGAGAGATTTTCTTTGTTTTAGATAAAATATATATATTTATCATGGTTTTCCAAATCTAAATTTTTATTTTTAGTACACAGAAATTAATCTTCCCACTTATCTTATAACATCATCTTTTAGATCATTGTTGGGATAAAAAAATGATTTTTTTAACACCGGATAAACAAAATGATTAATGTTATTGAAATGAGATTATTTGCAGATGACTTTTTTTGTTTAAATTTCAAAAGAAAAGTTATATATCATTTTAGACATAACCAACGATTATTTGACTTGGTGAAGAGGATATATATTTATTTTTATTTTTGTTCTTCCTATTTGTCAATGGATATACTGACAATCAGAATACCTAAAATCATGTTATTTTAGTTTTTATTATGTCAATTGTAACTGGCTCTTTTGGTAGCGAGAAATACCTACACTCCTTAAATATAGAGCAAAATCACATAACTTATTACTTAGCAAATACTAATTAACTGTATGTTGTCTAGCTTACTGCAGAGAAGGAAAATGAATGGGCAAGAAGATGATTATGATGATGTGTATATATACATTTCCAGTCCAAGCTTTATGGGAATAGCTGAAGATGATGAGATTAATGATATCATGGGTGCCGCATCTGGTGCTGGTGATCAAGATAGTGGAAATACTATAAGAAACATTATGCCCATCCCTCAACAGATCCAAGAACCCGAAAAGTTTTTTTCGCTTTCTTTAATTACATTATGCAACTTTCTATCAAATTTTTGAGATTAATGGACGTTAATCACTCTTTTACTTTTGTTGTTTTTCTTTTTGTGTGTAGTATATACCAGGAGTGTCCTCATCCTATGGGAACCCAAGCGAGGGTAGATGACATACAAAATGCACCAGTGGAGCGTGATTCGTTTATGAATGATTTGTTGGCCAGTCTATCTAGTCCTCTAGGAAATGCATTAGCGGCATATGATTCGTTTGTGGACGACGATTTTTTGGACATTCCAGCTCCACCTTCTTCTCCTACTTTAATGCTCAATCCTGGAAGCGATTTATCAACAAAACTTGGTCCGATGATTAATGATAGATCAACATTGACGGTCAATCCACATGACACACAACCAGGAAGTGATACACCACTAAATAAAGTTGATTCTGGTGGTAAAACTTTACCGATTAACATAAAATCATTGTTGGAACTTTCTGATATTGCTATGAATGAGTTGATTATGCTGGGAGAAGTGAACACTCCATCATGGATAATAGACTCAAGCTCTAACAGAGTAACATTGGACTATCAAGAGTATAAAAGTTTTTTCAAAAATGGTTTTGAAAAACCTCCTGGATATGTTATAGAGGCTTCTAGGGAAACAGCGACAGTTCATATGGAAAGCTTGGCTCTGGTCAAGACTTTTACGGCGGTAACAACCTCTTAACCATTTTTAGTGCCAATTATTCAAAAAAAAAAAAATAGATATACCCTACATATGTTTCAAAACCCTAATCATTTACAGTCTTTGTTTTTCTTTTCTTTTTGGACAGGACAACTGGATCAACGTGTTTGCGCCTATTGTGCCTGTGACATCAATCCATAACCTGATACCCAAAGGTTCTGGTGGGCCTAGAAGTGGATCACTTAGACTGGTAATTGTGTCTTTGAATCATCTCTAATATTTTCTGATAATCCAAAAAGAATAAATATTTCAAGTTGGTGATTAAATTCTTTGGGCAGATTACAGCAGAATTTCAAGTTATTTCTCCCTTGGTGCCAAAGAGACAAGTAAAGTTTCTTAGGTACTGCAAGATGCTCAGAGTGGGGTTTTGGGTGGTTGTCGACTTCACTCCTCGTCAAGAAAATCTGAACTTCTCGTCTGATGATGGTTCTTACCGCTTACCTTCAGGTGCTATCATAGAAGATTGTGGCAATGGTTACTCCGAGGTTACTTCTAAATCATGTATCTTTTTAATTTGGTAGTATAGATCACTTCTCACTTTCAATGTGAGTTGGGTTATATATATATATTTGGTTTCACTTAGAAATACTACATAGAGAATATTTGAATTTACAGGTAAAGTGGATTGAGCAAATCGAATATGATGAGAGCTTAATCCCTCAATTCCCCGAGCTTTTGATAAGTTCTAGAATCGGGCTAGGTGCGAAGAGGTGGCTCACAACGCTGCAGAGACACTGCGAAAATATTTCAACCCTTGCATCTATCAACCTTGATGAAATTTACCCAGGTGACTCTAGTTTTTTTTTTTTTAATGTTTCTTAAATACGTATTGAAAAATGGATGAAAAACACAATTTGTCTATCAATTGCTAACAATTATTAAAACGCGATTTAGTGTTTTGGCAGATATTCAATACAATAACTAGATTATGTTTAAGGCTAAAATATAATTACAAGTCCATATATAGTATCACTTAGGGTTTTGTGATATATGTTTCCCATGTAGGAAACTGTCTTCAAAAGTTGCAACTGAAATAGTGAAGCTAGCTCAGCGTATGACTATAAACTACTACTTGTGTATCACTGCCTCTCCGGCGAGCATATGGAAGAGTAATGATTCAGAGAGTGCGAGACAAGACATAAGAGTGATGATCCGAAAGAACAAACGTGGGTGAGCATACCAGGATTGTGTTGAGTGCAGCCACTTCTCTTTGGTTACCAGTGAGCAAGAAAACAACGTTTGATTTCCTCATCAACCCAAGTTTCAGAAACCAGTGGGATATCTTGGCCATTGATGTCACCACCTCCATTGAAGAAAAGATCAAGATTCAAAAATCAAGATTCCATAGAAACGAAGTCTCTCTTCTTCAAATCGTGAGTTTCGAAACAGATCTGCTCTTTCTTTTTATGTTGTTGAATATATGTTTTTCAAATATAGTTTGCAAAAAAAAAAAAAAAAACAGGAACCAGGTAACTCAGTTCTACAAGAGACGTGGAATGATGCATCTGGTGCATTACTGGTATATGCACCAGTGGACATGGAGAAGATCCTGGCAAGTGAAAATTCAGATTCTGTGCAGATTCTTCCTTCGGGGTTCTCGATATTGCCAGACGGAGGAGGAGAGACTGATCCAAACAGAAGTCGTGTAGGATGTCTACTAACACTTGGATATCAGATGTTGCATAGCGTTAAACCAGGTGAAGATGTCGATCAAGATTTTGTCAAAAAAGTTGAGCTACTCATGGATCGTACTATGGGCAAGATTAAATCTGCTTAATCTAGATGATTATAGATACCTTTGCTTCTTTAGATTCAATTTGCTATGTTTTTATGTTATTTGCATGACTGAAACTTATCTCAGCTTTCCTTCTGTTCTTTTAAATATGTTTTCATCAGCTTTAAACCGGATGATATATATATATATTTTTTTTTTCTTTAAGTTTTTTGCATTTCTTTTACTTTAAAACATTTCTGTGATACAGGTTGTTTGATTTGATTTCCACTATGAAGTATAGAAATGAACATACTTGATGGTGCACAAGAGATAATATATAAGTGATGCTAATAGGTAAAGCAAACATATATAGACAATGTGCTTCAGCCTGAAGTGTATAAAGCAAACTAAATTTCGTCACATGAATGACATTATCAAGACATGAGGTTAAACCAAGACAGAAGTAAAAGATTTTCTTACTCTTATTATTCATTGTATCATAGGGAAATCCATCAAACATTATGAATAAGATCTTCCTCTTCCATTTCAACGGTACAGTCATAGACGGCCTTATGATCTCTCATAAAGATCACAGATTAATGGCTTCAAATGATTTTTTTCTCATTCATCCCTAATGGCCAAAAACAAGTACTATATATATATATATATTATTTATTTTTTTAAACTTTACTTTTTATTTCATCTTCAAAAACTTTCTTACAGGGACTAGCCTACCTTTAGGAATCTAACTAAGAAACCTTTAAAGAGACTTAGCAATGCCCTTAAAAAAACTTAGCCAAGTACCCAAATAAGTAAGAGAAGAGCTACTAGCTAGCCTCATGTTTCTAGAGTGTGGATCCAGCTTCAAAGACATAGTCTTCTTTAATTCCTGAATGATAGCTTAGGTAGGTCTGCAGATTCCAGAGTGCAAACGAGAGTTTCTCTCTTTCCAAATCAAATATATGGTAGCTTGGAAGAGTAGTTTAGTGATGAGGATACTATTAGTATCTAAAGTGGGCGCCTTTAACCACCTTAAACAATCCTCAAACAAAGTAGGAGGGGATAAGTGCAGGCGAGAGCAGAAATGGGACCATATCTCAGCACTGTATGTGCAATCAAAGAACAAGTGTTGCATGCATTCATCAAAGCCTGAGCACAGCAGACAGCTCGGAGACACATCAACTCCCCAACCTCGCACTCTATCTCATGAAGCTAATCGATTCCAAGCAACCAGCCATGAGATGAAGGCATGTTTTGGAACTCAATCTTTAAACCAAATCTGCGAATGCCAAGATACCGACGGACCTGGCAGATGGAGAGTGATTCAAGTCTTTGCTGTAGAGAAACGGTTGGAAGACGATTGCACTATAGGAGTATGCGAAGGAAGGCATTGCTTTAGTAAGGTTATGATAGCATTTCTGCTTCGAAAAGCACTCAGCCACCACTCACCATTTACTAAGGCTTCAGCCACTGTCGCATCCTTATGCATACCAGAAGCTAGCTGTTTGACCCGCCCCAACCTCACACACCACAAAGGGTCTCGCGACCGATCTCAGCTTACATAACTTCTTCCAAATCCAGCTGTCTCCTCTACGAGACTCCAGCTCCCAAAAATTGGCGGATCCAATTCTAGGACCCCACAAGTACTATATATGCTTTACTCTACCAGGTGAAAAGTGAAATTCAAAAAAGAGACACAAGCTGAAAGAAAAAGTGGGAGAAGGAGAAACATACTTCATCTTGTGCTGATTATATTCTCTATCATCAGGCGAAATATTGTAGCTCACTCACCTGAAAAAGCTTATCAGGCGAAACGCCTACGCGACAGCTGAAAGGTGAAAACCATAGAGCAGCTCATGGCGATGAAATGTGAAACCCTCCCAAAGAAGAAAAGCGACTAATAAAACGAAGCATTTACATTATGAACATTGGGGGATATATAGAATATTATGTGAAAACTGTGTGATGTCGCACCTGTCCGAGTGAAAACACCATCAAGAACGTGCCCCTTGGCGAGTGAAGCTGGTTTAAAGGAACCAACGAACCTGGGAAACCAAAAGGGAATATGACTAAAAACATATATGATTTAACATATGTAAGAGATGTAATGAAAGCATAAGCTCATACTGTTATTCTCCATGCTACGAGAGAGCCATTATGGAAATTAAAGCAACTAGACGGATATAGCAGCTTTCTCCTCCCATATTAGAGCAGGATTAACGCAGAAACCCCACATGGGGTTTTTTATTTTTTTTTTTATTTTTTTTTTATTTTTTTTGTCTGATTGTCTGAGAAAAAAAAAAAAAAATTAAATATCAACCAATTGCGGGCCGCCACGTGTCAGTGGGGCCCGCAAACAGTTGAAAAACTCACCAAACGTCGGTCCTTATTTCAGCTTCCCTGGGATCGATTTTACCCTTATCTGTGGCCCCCCCCACCTAAAAATCCCACTAAAACCTCTATTTCCCTCCCGATAATCCTGGCCTTAGGTCCATTAATAATTATGGCAATATTCCTCATAGGGAAAATGGCATATTCCTCTGTGAACTAATTGTTCATGGCTTTTTCACACACGAATTTTTAAATCATGCCAAAAACCACATGAACACCGGAAAAGTGGTTTATTCCCCTATGAACTACTTTTTCTGGTTTTTCACATACGAACTTTTAAACCATGCTAAAAAGCAGATGAACAACTCTATTTTTGAATAACATACACAAACTATCGATTTTTAAACTAATTCCCCTAAAACCGTAAATGATGTTATTTAAATGTTAACTAGGTTTGTGACAGGTGGAGAGCCGGTTTAATTTGGATTGATAAATACTATGTAGTTTTATCCTTTTTCTCTATTTTTTGTCAACTGTTCTTCTTTTTCGAAAATAGTTTTACTCTTCGTCATCAATTGGAGATAAAATTTATTATTCCACAGAAGAATAAAATATTTTACATGATGCATAAAAAAAGAAAAGCAGTAACTACTAGCTTACAATCTCCATGTATTGCCACAAGGAACTATAAAATCGGCGCAGTATCTCCAACTGATGATGAAGAGTTAAACGATTTCTGAAAAAAGAGCAATTGACAAAAAAGAAAAAAAGAATAGAACGACATATTTTTTTTTTATCAACCCAAATTAAACCGGTTTTCCACATGTCATAAACCAAGTTAACGTTTAAATTACACCATTACAGTTTTAGGGAAATTAGTTTAAAATAGATAGTTTGTGTACGTAATTCTAAAAAATAGAGTTGTTCATGTGCTTTTTGGCATGATTTAAAAGTTCGTGTGTGAAAAAGCAAAAAAAAACTAGTTCATAGGGGAATAAGCCACTTTCGTGTTGTTCATGTGGTTTTTTGCATGGTTTAAAAGTTCGTGGGTGAAAAATCTGGAAACAATTAGTTGATAGGAGAATATGCCATTTTCCGATTCCTAGTATGCATGAAGCCTATGTCATCCGTGTTCTAGTCTACAAAGCGTAAGAAGCGGACCAGGCTTTAAATGGGCCTGTTCAAACGCGACCCAAATATGTATCGGGCCACACATATCGTTTCGATACGCCTTTTAAGAAAACTCGAGCACAGAGACATGACGGTGTCATCGCCGTCGAGATTAAATCCTCTACCGCCGCCGATCAAATAGATCGATACAGAGAGAGAGGGGGAAGAAGATTCCGACATTATTGAGTGAGTGGATCCGGGAGAGAGTAAACAGAAAGAGAGAGAGAGAGAGATGGCCATGTCTCAGATTGTGAACACGTACCCGCTTTCGAACTACAGCTTCGGAACAAAAGAACCGAAGCTCGAAAAAGACACCTCCGTCGCGGATCGACTCGCTCGTATGAAAATCAAGTACGATTCATTCTCTCTTTCCTCTTTATCTTCTGTTTCCGCTACCTGCTGAAGAAGATTAACAGAACTAAGAGAAAGAAAGAAAAAAACCCTAGAAAGCTCCGGCCTTTACATGCTTAGATCATCATCTTTCTTATCATACCTGCGATCTTGCTTCTGCAAAATTTACTAGCTTCACCACAAATTGTTTTTTTTTTTTTAGGGAAACCAAATCAAAGAATTTTCCATGGTCTCCTTTGATTTCATTTAGTTTCTGGGTGTTATCTCCTGGTGAATATCGTTATAGCTTATGTGGCGGTTTTTCTCAAGCAATCGGTTTCATAAAACTAGAACTTTGATACATGTATTAGTAGTAGAACTGGTAATAAACATCTGTTTCAGTGAAGAAAAAAAAAAATCAGCTATAAACTTTTTTTTAACTGAAAGGAGAACATTTTTGTTCTGTAAGTTGGTCCAAAGTCTCATGCTCTTTTCCCAGTATAAGTGATTATGTCCTAGTCTGGAGTTTGTATTGTTTTAACTCTACACATTCTGATGAGTGAAGTATTGTCTTTCTTAGTTTGTTGATATTTGATGGTGTGTTGCGTTGCAGCTATATGAAAGAGGGCATGAGGACTAGCGTTGACGCCATTCTGCTGGTATGTGTTATTCCTTCTTTCTCGAGTTGTGAGCTTCTGTTTTGCTGTTTTCGGTTGACTATATATGTTATCCAACTCCTCTGTAGTTTTTTTATATGTTGGAGCACCACCCTCTGTCATACAATCAGTGGATCAGCTATGTAGTTCATGAATTGCATTCTTATATTTTCATAGAGATATTGCTACTCAAGTGTTAAAACTTACTTGTAGTTAATCTTAGCGCTCTCTGTAAACATGCATAATTTAACTTTATGACATTTTATTAAAGGCATCTGCTTCCTTATCTAGTTGCCATCTCTGACTCAAATTTGTGCTGTTCGATTAAAGCGCACTTAGTCAAGCCACAAGCTTTATGGATTTAGTGGACTTGTGCTAAAATTTTGCTGCTTCGTCTAGTCAGTTATATTATGCTTCTTGTGTTCTCGTTTATTTCATTCTTTGTGTGCACCCTTCCCCTTCTAAGTTTTCATGTTTTGGCTATAGAATAACATCTACTTCACAGCTCACGCTCTCATCTCTTGACATTTTCTTGAAAACATAAGATAATATATTGACATCCTAAAGGTCAATCTTATAAACGTATGTTAAGTGAATGATCAGTGTCATGTCTAGAACTGTTACCACCGACTATGATTTCAGATTTGTTATATACCTTCCAACCCTAGGATTTTTATTGATACCTTTGGTTGATCAACCTTTCAGGTACAAGAACACAACCATCCTCACATACTTCTCCTGCAAATTGGTAACACCTTCTGCAAACTTCCAGGTGGACGCCTGAAACCTGGAGAAAATGGTATGCAGCAACCATCTGTTTATTTGTACTTTCTGTACTGCTGCGATTTTCTTTGTTGATTCAGTTTTGGGTGAACTGTGTTATGTCTTGCAGAAGTTGAAGGCCTGAAGAGAAAGTTGACCAGTAAGCTTGGAGGCAATTCCGCTGGTCTTGTACCTGATTGGAAGGTACTATCCTGGTTTCATCTTTATTTCTTTGACTGATAGTGACCGGATATTTATGTATAGGTAGATACATTAAAAAGAATTAGTTCAGTGTGTGTCATGTTCTTCCACTTAATGCAAACGAGAAGCAATTCAAACCTTTTGGTTATTACACTTTGGATTTCTAGTAATGAGGGATTCATAGAAGGACACAGAGATAGGTCTGGTTTCTTTGGTATAGATTGATATGCTTATTACGAGTGCTTACATGTCTGATTGATTCATGTATATTGCTTTGATCCGACGTTCTCGCTTTTTTTCTCTTTAACAGGTAGGAGAATGTGTTGCTACTTGGTGGCGTCCAAACTTTGAAACCATGATGTACCCTTACTGCCCTCCTCACATCACGAAACCAAAGGTATTAGGAAACAAGAAGGCAATGTAGCTTATCAACAGCCTCTTTTAATCATCTCCTAAGTGTGTTTTGTTTATATCTTCTATCTGTGGAATGGCAGGAATGTAAGAGACTCTATGTGGTTCACTTGTCTGAGAAAGAGTACTTTGCAGTGCCCAAAAACTTGAAGCTCTTGGCCGTCCCTTTGTTTGAACTCTATGACAACGTTCAGGTTTATATTTCCTGATACTATCAAACTTTTAATAATGGGTTCTTACCCCCGAAACTTCTAATCACAATATTCGTTTCCTTGAACAGAGATATGGACCAGTTATATCGACCATTCCGCAACAGCTATCCAGATTCCATTTCAACATGATTAGTTCGTGATTCTAATTACTTGGTGTTCAAGAACAAGAAACCTTGTTTGATCATGAGCTTCTTAGGCAGAGTTCAGAGATGATGCGTGTGGGTTTTCTTA
Source organism: Brassica oleracea var. oleracea (assembly GCF_000695525.1). NCBI lineage: Eukaryota > Viridiplantae > Streptophyta > Magnoliopsida > Brassicales > Brassicaceae > Brassica > Brassica oleracea. Next base: position 12,542,442 of record NC_027748.1, read on the forward strand.
CATTATAAACTTGCTCTGGTTCATTAATGAAGAACCGGTTCATTCATGTTTCAGCACAAACAGATTATTGATCTGGTTCCGATCTAAATGCATTCGTCATTATATGACTAAAGGCTGTCTTGCCTAACCGTTGAACATCTATTCACTCAGTGTTAAATGATATTTTCTATTCTCGAATTTGTTTAACATTATTAGATGATGATGACATTAGATGTGGTCACTGGCGATTAGTCTGACGGCAAATTATATTGTGGTCAATCAAGACAAGAGTACACTTTTGTTTTTTTGCTTGCCTCTCAATCTCTCTGTTCATCGTTTTCAATAAGCACTTTTCACAGGCCAATAGAGCCAGCAATTAGAAAACAAAATCAGATTATTTTTAAAATTAACGACAGCTCTTTGACGTAAGGAATTGAGATTTTAAAAGTAACAATATTCCTCAAATAAGTATTTATTACTCGTCCAATTGTCAAGAAATACAAAATTTTCAGACGAAAAACTATAAAATAATTCCCTACAACAAATAGGAGCGGAGTGTTGACTTCACTACAAAAGTACAAAACATTTACAAAAATGTTTTCCAGCCAACTTAATATTCAAAATATTATTACTAAAAAAACAAAGAAAACATATATCTCGTAGATAAACTTTAATATTACTTGGAGTTCTTGGTCTCGCAAATACAATCTGTCTACTTGCTATTGATACTTTCCTAAAAGACACTTGTTTAACAGATTTGGATGATTCTCTACAATCATTGTTTCATTATTTACAATCATTGAATTGAATCAGACACGACATTCCAACCAGATTAGGGTTCGTAATTAAAAAGTTCATTGAGTAATCCTTACGTAATCCAAATTAGAGAAGTCTGTCATATTTTTCGACTTCTTGCTAACGTATAGACATTTTTGTGTGTGATACTGTAGATTCATAATAAACCTCCCTTGCAATTTGTAGATTACATTGATATCTTATACTTTGTTCCTCCAGCAAATAATTTTTCCATTGCGATGGGGTTTACTGCTAATTTGTTTCTTGAGTTGAAAACTATAGATTTTAGCACTGTATCAATAATATAATTTCATCTAAGTAGACTTTTGCTACACCTAATCCAGCGTTACATATATTCCATTATGACTTTTGTCTTCACTCCTTATACAAATGCTTACAATACGAAAACATGCATATAAATATCCAAAGTTTCATGTGGGTCTAACTATATAATATACAGGTCTTTTGTCTTTCATTTTAAGCAGCCCCATTTGGTCATTTCTTAAGTATGTAGACTCTTATTTGTGGACTTTGGTGATGTATATATGTTCTCTAAACCATAATATTCACACATGTTTCAGAACAGAGATAATGGCGAAAACGAAATCTGGAGAGATGCTAAAGGAGAGACAAAGGAAAGGGTTCTGGTCACCTGAAGAAGACGAGAAGCTAAGGAGATTCATCCTCTCTCATGGCCATTCTTGCTGGACCACTGTTCCCATCAAAGCTGGTCTCTCTTTTTAATCTTCTTTCCTCAATACTTATTTGTTCTTTGGATGATCCCTAGTTACCTTAGTCTTTTTTTTTGTGGGATTGAATATGAAAAGGGTTACAAAGGAATGGGAAGAGCTGCAGACTTAGATGGATTAATTACCTAAGACCTGGGTTAAAGAGGGATATGATTAGTGCAGAAGAAGAAGAAATTATCTTGACGTTTCACTCTTCCTTGGGAAACAAGTAAGCATAACCCTGACTGAAACCCTAACCCTATTGTTCTAGTAGATGCTAAAGATAGCACTTTTTGGGTGTGAATAGGTGGTCAAAGATTGCGCAATACTTACCAGGAAGAACTGACAACGAGATAAAGAACTATTGGCATTCTCATTTGAAAAAGAGATGGCTCAAGCCTCCATCTATGTCCTCTTCTTCTGAATCACGTGTTTCTTGTAGAGAAAGAAACCCCCAAACCTTAGTCTCGAATCACGTCATCTCATTCCAGGGACTTCCTGATAAGACATCTTCATCTCCATCAGAAGAAAGCAACAACAACTATCTATGTTCTTCTGGTCCTGAGATTCCAAGGCTTTTCTTCTCCGAGTGGTTTTCTTCTTCTGATTTGACAGACTCCAACCACAATCATGCTCCAAGTATTGAAGGAACTATCTCAGATTACCAAGAATCAGGTGACGTTGATCGGTTCCATTACAACAATATGATGATGAACAACAGCAACTGGACTCTTGAAGACATTGTCTTTGGTTCAAAGTGTCAGAAGCAGGAGCATAACGTTGATAGAGAGGGCCTAGATTGTAACTCTTCTGATATTTTATTTTCTTCATCAATAATGATGTAGCTATGTTACGTCTAAACTAATGTAAATCAAATTTATAAAGTAAATAATCATGGTAAGATGTTTAAAGATTTTCAAGATTCATTAACTTTATAGTCTTTATTGAAGATTCTAGACACAAGAAGCAAGCAAACTCTTAGTTAGCTAAATCAAACACAAAGTTTCCAGCTACAAATACATCATATAAATATGATCTAGTGATAGTAAAATTGGCAACACAGATATGCGTGGAATGTAGAAAATGTTTCATATAGCAGAATAGCTGTAGTTATCAGCATCATCAATGGAGAAGGGCGGCGAAGGAGACTTGCAGAAACAGTGACACTACAAGAAAACAAGACCTTAACGACTACAATATTAGTAGCTAATTGGTTGTAATATGGGCATTAGACCAATTAACTTCGAAAATTGATTGGTCGTTAGAAGCTGGTTGTAATTAATTATTCGAGGCACATTGGGCGTGATATTACGACTAGACATATTAGTCGTACACTGGTCGTAACCTTACGACCAATTTACCTCTAATGTCGATGTTTATTAGTCGTGAGGTAACGACCACTTTACATCGATTTTAGACGTTCATAGGTCGTAAATTTGACAAACTTTATTTATTTATTTTCGAATTTTGTATTTATTTACGAATTTCATATATTAATTAAAATCAAATATTTAAATTTAGTTTGATTTAATTTTTAAAATTTTGATAAAATTAAAAGAAAATATCTAATATCCGTAAACATAATAATATCCATAATATAAAACATTCAAAATACAAATTAATTAAAACCGGAAAAAACTACGCATTAAGGTTTATTTCGTCGAAGAAGTCGGATGATGTGCCGGAGGTAGAAGCAGATGAATCCGGCTGTCCGAGAAAGGTACTCCCGTAAGAGTTTCTAGACGCAAGGTTCCTAAGTCTCTTTCTACGGCCAGCCATAGCAATATCGTCAATCTGAAAAAAAAACAAAAAAAATAGATGGTTATAAACAATTCAAATTTTTTATATAAAAATAATCTAAACTTATTCTAATTCCATCATAATCTAACTCCATCCTAATCTAATTCCATCCTAAACTAATTCTAAACCTAATCTAATCACCAAACTAACCACCTAAAACTAAAACAAAAAAAAATAAACTTACCTAGAGAGAGAAGGGAAGTCGTTGTTAGAGAGAAGGGAATGAGCAACCAAATGGCTTCGCGAGGTCCGAGTATATATAGAGTTTTGGTGTTAGTCGTAAATGGGTTGTAATATTACGACCAATGAGAGACTAGCGGTCGTAAAGGAGACGTAAATTTACGACCAATGGGGGACCAAATAATATTACGAACAATTAGGGACTAAATAAATTTTTTATTTACGACCAATTAAGGACTAATAGTCGTAAAGAAGAATTAAAATTACGACCAATGTGGGACGAAGTCCTTTACGACCAATTAGGGACCAATGTGGTAAGAATTAAGATTAGTCGTAACTGAGTCGTATTTACGACTAATTAGCTTTGTTTTGTGTTTATACCCTAAAACCGAAACCCCAAACCC
>NC_027748.1:12546377-12555676 GCF_000695525.1 Brassica oleracea var. oleracea
TAAGATATCATTTGTAGCTTGCTCAGGTACTTCTACTTCATTTACGGCATCTTCTTGTAAAGGCAGTTGTTCATCAGTCAAGACTCGGCCCCGAGGTGTAACTTTTATAGTGGCTAACCAAGATATTTCAGATTGTCTGATCCTCGGGTATGGAATAAAACAAACTTGGTCTGCTTGAGATGCCAATATGTAGGGTTCAAATTTGTTGTACCTCCGTGTAGCATTTATATCAACAACTCCAAACTTGCTATACCGAACACCTCTATTGACGGTGGGATCAAACCAGTCACATTTAAAGAGAACGCATTTCAGCTTCACCAGGCCGGGGAACTCCACTTTGATGATCTCTTGTAAGATTCCATAGAAATCAGTTTCACCTTTCACACATACTCCATAGTTCATTGTTGCTCGCCGACTTCCATATCCGTAAGTGTGAAAAGTGTAGCCTCGTGTGAAATACATTGATGTTGTGGTGACCTTAGCGACCGGACCTTGTATCAATTTGTGAAACCACTGAGGATAGAATGGATCATCATAATCAACCTGGATCATCAACATATATATATAAATATATAACTTCATTAATTATATAATAAATAACATATTTATGTTTGATAATAACTTAACCACGAATGTGCAACTACGTTTCTCGTAAACTGGTCGTTAATCAGATGGTAGCTTGTCGATGTAATTTAGTCGTACATTTACGACCACATTACGACTACCTGAAAGTGTGGTCGTAAATACGAAGTTAGTTTACGACCAATTTACGACTAAACCTTTTAGTATCAATATTACGTCTAAGTTACGACGGACTTTAACATAGTCGTAAGTTAGACGTAACGTCGAAGTTAATTTACGACTACACATTTGTAGTTGTAAATGATAGTCGTTACTCTCACGTTTTCTTGTAGTGTGAGTACCACAAAAGCTTCGGTTCCATACTTCTCAAGCCCACCACTCTCCAAGATAGTCAGCTTCTCCAGAAGCCCTAAAGCTGCGTTACCAACCACATGTATATAAACAAATAAGCCCAGCATTACGTGACACGGAAGCAAACCGCTTCTCAGATTTGGTGACCCACCTGGGAAGAAGAACACTATGAAGCTGTACACACACTGCAACGTTCAAAAGTTCTGTGTTAAATAGTTTTGCTTCAAGCAAAGTTTTAGTCCTAGAGTGTTTGTGGCTGTTTTGTAAGTAACTTTAGAAGGCCATGGGAATATACATGGACGGCATAGAGCGAAATGACACCAATACCAATCCAGGAATTGAGGCTATGAGATCAGGGATTCCACTTTTGTAGTGGTTCTTGGAAACTGCATAGATTCCCCAGATCCCAAGAGCCAGAGCAATGGCATGTAGAACAAGGTGGATCAAGTTCTTCATTGGTTTTTCCAGTGGAAGAGCCTTTTAACTTATAAGTTCTGCATGTTCCAATATCAAAACACAGATTTATGTAGTCTTTAAATTTGAATCATCATCATCATCATCATCAACAACGGGACACATGAGGCAGGAGATATAATTCTCAACTCGACAGTGGATGTGGAAGTTGAGAATGTAGCTGTGGAAACATAGAAGAGTGAGACCAGGCTGAAAATTCCAAGGAGATCATCTCAGCAAATACAGAGGAAGAGTGGCAGACAGTATCACCAGGGAAAGTGGGTAGATCAGCAGAAAAAATGAACAACGCGCTTGAGTATGGACATGTATCAATACTTGCCAATTCAAGATTCTCTGTTCTAAGTATGGAAGAATAAGAAGAGGAAGGGGAAATCACAGAGAAAGTTGACCACGTTGTGAAGACAAGAGAGGTTGGGACCTCAGACATTGTTTCAGGGGAAAGAATTGAAACCGAATTAGAATCAGTTGCTGAGAATTCAGACCATTTAAAAGATACAACAATGGAATCCGGTGGTGAGGAGACACTAGATGATGATCTTTCTAAGGAGGCTGATGTTGGAAACAAAGAGAAATGAACTAAGGTCTATATAAGGGCTTACCTTCCCAGAAGGTCAAAAGAGAAGCGCAAGATTCTGGCAAATTCATCGGTTCAAAAAGCAAAGGACTATGTTCAATGCTCTTTAAAAAATCGTTCAAAAAGAATCATTAATGTCGGGTTTCTTCAGGAATATCCGAGGTTTAAACAAGACCACTAAACACACTGTTATTCGAGATTGGATAAAAAAAAGTTCTTTGCAATTTGGTTGTATTTTGGAGACACGGGATACAGAGAGCAAGGCGGATAGGGTTGCTTACTCTGTTTTTTCGTGATTGGTCACGGCTGTCTAACTACGAGCACAGTAGGTTGGGGAAAATCTGGGTGGTTTGGAATCCTAGGGTGAGGGTGACACCATGCTACAAAAGTGATCAACTGAACACTTGGAAGGTGCGGAAGAGGAGATCATATGCTCCTTTGTATACGCTTCCAACAGAATGGAAGACATGAGAGCTCTATGGGAGGATTTAAAAAATCACCAATATTCTCCCATGATAAGAAACAAGCCTTGGATCGTGATGGGCGATTTTAATGAAACTTTGGAAGTAGAAGAACACTCAGATCATGCTACTTCTCCAATGGTCTCTCACGGTATGAGGGAATTTCAAGAGATGGTACGTTACTGCTCCATGATTGATATGAGCTTCCAGGGACCTAAATTCACGTGGACGAATAAGAGAGACACAGAGCTAATCTATAAGAAGTTGGATAGAACTCTGGTGAACTCAGCTTGGGTCCAAACTTTACCTCAATCTCATTGTGTATTTGAAGCTAGAGGTTGCTCAGACCATCTTAGGTGCAGAATACAGATTCAGGGAAATGTATTAAAACTGAAGCGACCGTTTAAGTTTATCAATGTGGTTGCAGAGTTACATGATTTTCTCCCACTGGTGGAAAAATTCTGGGCAGACACTCCGGAGATCGATAGCTCCACCTCGGCTATTTTCCGATTATCTAAAAAGCTAAAGGATCTTAAACCTCAACTACGAGCTTTGAGTAAAGCGCAGGTGGGAGACATTATAAAAAGGACAAGAGAAGCATTGGAAAAACTCTGCGAGAGCCAAGAACGTACTCTGTTATCTCCATCTCAGGAGAACTTAGCTGAAGAGAACAGATTATATGGCAGATGGTCGGTATTATCAGCCATTGAAGAGAAAGTGCTAAGTCAAAAGGCAAAACTGTATTGGTTACAGGTGGGCGATGGTAACAACAAGCATTATCATAATGTGGCTAAGGGTCAGTGAAGTTCGAAATGCAATAAGAGAAATTCAGAGGGAAGATGGATCTGTGGCATCCACTCAGGAGGAGATTAAAGCAGAAGCGGTAAACTATTTTAATGGCTTTTTAGCTCATAAAGTTCCTGATTATCAGTGTTTATCTGTGGAGGAGCTGAAAGGAATATTAAATTTCGAGTGTGAGGAAATAGACAAAATGTTGCTGATACAAGATGTAACAGAGGAGGATATTAAACAGGTTCTATTCAATATGGCTTGCGGCAAATCTCCAGGCCCTGATGGATATACAATGGAATTCTACAAGGCGAGCTGGCCAGTCATAGGCAAAGAGGTGGTAATCGCGGTTAGATCGTTTTTTGAGAAGGGGTTCCTCCCGAAAGGAGTTAACTCTACCATACTGGCTTTGATCCCTAAGAAAGAAGAGGCCATATATATGAGAGATTATATACCAATCTCTTGCTGCAATGTCTTATACAAGATTATCTCTAAGTTTCTGGTGAACAGAATTAAAAAAGTTCTCCCTAAGTTCATCTCACCAAGCCAATCAGCTTTCGTAAAAGATAGAGTGTTGATGGAGAACGTGCTACTTGCTTCTGAGTTAGTGAAAAACTATCACAAGGACACAGTCTCGGCTAGATGTGCGCTCAAAATTGATATATCCAAAGCTTTTGACACGGTGCAGTGGCCTTTCTTGTTTTCAACATTAGAGGCGTTGGGATTCCCGGGAAAATTCATCACTTGGATTGAAAAATGTATCTCTCTGGCATCATTCTCAGTCCAGATTAATGGAGAACTGGCAGGCTATTTTAATAGCAAAAGAGGACTAAGGCAAGACTGCTCACTCTCGCCATATCTGTTTGTAATCTGTATGCAAGTCTTGTCTCAGTTACTGGACAAAGCAACAATCAATAGACAGTTCGGTTTCCACTCATATTGTCAAGGTCTGAAGCTGACACACCTTTGTTTCACGGACGATGTTCTCGTGTTCTCGGATGGGAAACAAAGATCTGTAGAAGGCATTCTCGAGGTATTCAAGGAGTTTTCAGGTTTCTCTGGGCTGCACATCAGTATGGAAAAATCAACTCTTTACATGGCTGGGGTTCGGGAGTCAGAGCAGAAAACTATACTTGAGCTCTTCTCTTTTGCAGCTGGAGATTTGCCAGTAAGGTATCTCGGGTTGCTGTTGATGACGAAACAGATGACAACGAATGATTACACTCCATTAATAGAGAAGGTTAGATCTCGAATCAGTTCCTGGAATGCAAGGTTTTTGTCTTTCGCAGGCAGGCTTCAATTGATTAGCTCGGTTATCCATAGTCTGACAAACTTTTGGATATCTTCTTTCCGCTTACCTAAGAAGTGCATCCAAGAGATTGATAGTCTTTGTGCTGCGTTTCTTTGGTCTGGTCCTGAACTCAACACAAAGAAAGCTAAAGTAGCTTGGAAAGACTGTTGCAAGCCGAAGGATGAAGGAGGGTTGGGTCTGCGATCTATAAGTGAAGCGAACAAGGTCTCAAGTTTGAAGTTAATCTGGAAACTCCTCTCCTCTCCCTCATCTCTCTTGGTTCAATGGGTAAATAGGTATCTGATCAGGAAAGCTCCTTTTGGTCGGTGAAAGAAAGTTCAACCCTTGGTTCTTGGATATGGAAGAAATTGCTGAAATATCGAGATATCGCAAAGGGTTTTATAAAAATTGAGATTCAAAATGGAGAATCAACATCTTTTTGGTTTGATATTTGGACTCCGGAAGGTATATTATTTGATATTACGGGGCGGAGAGGATGCATTGACATGGGGATTCCTTTGGATGCTACGGTCGAAGATGTTATGCGAACGTATCGTCCAAGACGGCACCGCGTGGAGATGTTGAATACCATAGCAAATCACATTCTGGGCATTAGAAGAAGAAGGTTGTCGGATATGGATGACATCAGGCTATGGAGAAGGGGAGAGAACAAATACAAGGCCACTTTCAGTTCCAAAGAAACTTGGAAGCTAACTAGAGAGGTTCAACCGAAAATAAACTGGTCTCCTGGGGTCTGGTTCACTTTCAACACTCCTAAATATTCTTTCATAGTTTGGCTAGCTTTTCTTGACAGACTAGCAACCGGTGAAAGAATACGGCAGTGGAATACCCAGAGCACAAGCTCGTGCATACTCTGTAATGATCCTCTAGAAACGAGAGACCATCTCTTTTTCAAATGTCAGTACTCGGAGACGGTGTGGAAAGGGCTTACACAGAATATGTTATCTACTCGCTATACAAGTCAGTGGGACCAAATTCTTCAGCTTCTCATGGATAAGAACCAGGATCAGATTGACATTTTCCTAATAAGATATGTCTTCCAAACTACTTTGTATGTGATCTGGCGGGAGCGCAACAAAAGGAAACATGGAGAACCACCGGTGACGCCGTCTCAGCTGATCGGAGTGGTGGATAAAAACATAAGGAACAGACTTTCTTCTATCCGTGGCCATCACGCATATGAATGAGGACTTGTCCGTTGGTTTGCCACAAGATGATAAGAGCTTTATTGTTTTTAGTTTCTTGTAATTTTAAAATTTAAGCAACTCTGCAACACAAAGTGTAAAACAGTTTTTTTGGTTGAATTAATTTAACATTCTTTCAAAAAAAAAAAAAACTTCTTTCTCATTGTTCAACAGATTCTGTTATTGTTTACCTTCTCCTCCCATTATTACAAATCCAGTGAGCATCAGAACTGGAGGCAGCTGAATCACATTAAAAAGAAAGAAAAGTTCAGGTAAACTGGCAGTAGTGTCGGTCCAACATTTTTAATTTTTTCTTGATGACATATGCTCACATAAAACTTTGTGCCTTTTTTTCATGTAAAAATTTTAGAATGCTTTATATAAAATTAAAATCAATGATGCCCTAAGCTGTCGGTTTTTTGTCTATGCTCAGGTGATAATGTATCCAATTTTTATTTTCTTGTTAACAACAAAATACCGGAGGTGATTGGTTGGGCTGTAGGAGCTGACTTTAGCTTTAATATTAACTAGATCTCGATCCGCGCAATCGCACGAGTTTTTGTTTTCATTTGTTTTTATATAAATATTTTGTTTTCAATTCTAAATTGGTATATATTATAATATATATGTGTCTATCAATTATTATGTATCAATTTTTAAAATATAATAAGTTTACGGTATATTTTTTTTTCATTGAATAGATTGTTTCAAATTTTCACATGTATTTGTATCTTCTTCTATATATATATATATATATATTTTCGGATTATTATTTCATTATTAAAGTCATAACTATATATATTAATATTAGTAAAATATTTTTTTATTGTCATATTCAAAGATATTGTAATATTTCACAAATTTAGAAAGTTTTTAAAAAATTAAACTTTTCGCTTCATAGATTTATATTATCTAGTAAATAATTAAACATTTAGCTTTTGTTTAATTTTTAAAATAAACTATATAGTTTAAAATTTGTTTTCATTGGTTTAAAGTGGTAAAGATTAATCATTGTTAGATAATATGATTTTTGTTATCTGAATTTTTTTTAATAATTTTTAAAGTTAACATCGACAAATATTTAAAAATTTAACATATCGAGGTTGTTATGAACCAGATTGTGGATGGCTCATAACCAAGATATACCATCAGCGGCCCAAGAAAGAGAGAGTCGGCCAGCTTTTCTTTTTCCTTATGTCTTTATGTTTTCCTTTTTCCTAGTTGGATTATGATTTGTACTTCCATTTATCTATGATGGTGTAATCTCCTATATAAGGAACCTCTATGTTATGAATAAAGATAGACTTTTCCATTACTTTCACAACACGTTATCAGCACGATTGATCTCTAAAACCCTAAGCTAATATATCGACCATAAACCATAAATCTCTCTCAATTGCTAAAACCCTAATCTCTATCGATTAGCTCTCTTTGATCATGACCCTGATCTGTATTCGACCACTGATCTCAACAAGATCGATCTGTGGACTGATCTCTGCAAGTTTCAGTACGCCTCAACTATTCCAGATTGTACGATCAGCCTGTTCCAGTCCGTGATCAAACTGTTCCAGATCTACGAGTTCTTTGACTGCAAGTACTAGCTCGCGTACCAACGATCCCGATCAGCTTTATTTGACTGCAAGTACCAGCTCGCGTACAAACTAGAACCTTTGATGGGTTGAATGGATCGCGTACCAACGATCCCGATCAGCTTTATTACGATTCCTAAACTCTAAGAACCCAGAATCGAATGAACTAATGTTCAAAGTGAAACACTAAAATCTGTAAACCCTAAATTACGTGTGCTTGAATTGTTTTATTTGATTGATTGAATGTTTCTTTGAGGTTTAAATCCGTGTGAGTTAGGATTGATATTTTTTATAACCTGATTGAATGATTTGATGTTTAATATTGCATGTAGAATATGTTATAATATAAACCATAATTCGAATTGATAAACCCTAAAATAGATTCCGTGTATTGCATAATCCGAATTGAATGTTTTGAGGTTTCATATTATACTAGGTTGATAGTTTCATGATATAATCAATTGTTCTGAGGTTTAAGATTATTTGCTAGAAGCTGATTGATTGATAAAACCCTAATTTCGAATTGAAACCCTAAACCCTAATTTGCGTATTCCTAAAATCAGATTGCTTGATTCCATCTTGCTAATATCAGTCTTGAAACTGATAAATATCAGCTTTGAAACTGGTTAATAAAATTGAGAGAATCAGCCTTGAAACTGATTGTTTTGGTTTTTCATGATTGAAACCCTATTTTTGGATCAAAACCCTAAATTGTGTAATGCCTGAATCCGTTTGATTATTTTTTATTATTGATCCAATTGCTAGTTTTGATAAAACCTAATTGAATCTGATTGTTAGTCTAGCTAAATCTCATACCTGAAACTGATTGATTAATTGTTAAACCTTGATTGAATGTTTTAATATTACCCTTGCACATATAGAATCCGATTGCTAGCATCATATCTATGGCCAGTTTGCATCATATATCATCCTGACCAACATGTTTATGTTATGCGCATGATCTGATTATTATCACCTTTGCATGATCTGATTGTTTTAAATTGAGGTTCCATAATTTCACTCCTGTACATATAGAATCAGTATGCTAGGTTTGCATTATAACCATATGGCCACATGAAAACATATAGAAATTTCTTGTTTGGTTTTGCTTGATAAATCTGTGTGACTTATTATGCATCATATATCACTTTGTCCGTGTGGCCTTATTGCATTATATCACCTTTGGCTGTGTGGCTTGTTTGCTTATTAGAAATGTATTGACTTGATAGCATGTCTTGTTTATGGTTGTATGTTAAATATTTTATGAGATCAAAAATTGATTGATATATGATTTGAGATGTCGAAAATCAACTTGGATTTTGCTGCCCTAAATCTCTCAGGAGATAATTATTTGAAATAGGCACTAGATACTAAGTTTATCCTAAAGTCAAAGGACTTGGTGAATGAATCATTAAAGGCGATAATGCCAAATGAGAAAGATTGATACAAGGCAATATTAATTATTAGCCATCATCTTATTAAGAGTCTCAAATATCAGTATCTGACTATAGAGAATCCTCTAGACCTTTGGACATAGTTAAAAATCGAGATATGATCACCAAAGAATGGTGTTATTACCAAAGGCCATATTTGATTGGAGGAATCCCAGAATCCAGGACTATAAGTCCGTGGATGAGTCTATTGCTAGTTGGGAAAAATAATGGATTACTGATGAGAAACAATGAATTGAGACCTCCTGGATTAACCCCATTACCTGATACCAATAAGGTCGCAAAAGAAAAAAAAGGTAACCACGTCCAGAATGATAGACCACACGGTCATAGCCGTGAAGGGTGGAAAGGACGTGGCCATGACCACTATAACACATTTGGCCGTGGGAATCACTATGGCAGAGGCTGTGGGTATCAACCCAATTTGAGTCATGGTCAAGGTAGTGGTTGTGGTATATCTTTTAAACCACAAAGCTCGGCCAAATCAGTGTGTCATAGATGTGAAATGGGGAACCATTAGGCTAAGATATGA
>NC_027748.1:12555844-12556016 GCF_000695525.1 Brassica oleracea var. oleracea
TGCTTTTTCTGATTTTTATCTCCTTGAATTTATTTCTATTACATTGTCTGCTTAGATTAAATGAATGAATGATTTTTCTATATGAGTACACTGAAAAATGCCAATATAAATACTAAAACAGGTATCGTCAGTCTGAAAGAAGACTATGGCTAGGCTAATATATTATTGCCTA
>NC_027748.1:12556042-12556242 GCF_000695525.1 Brassica oleracea var. oleracea
AGTGATGCCTTATATTCACCCAGCTCTAAGAGCAAGAGCAGCCTATTGAGTTTTAAAGATATAAGAATGAATGGTTTCCATATTGAAACAATGGGTGAAGGAAACAAAAAATTTCTTCAGATATATGTATAAAATCTCCCAAGGCCATAATAAGTCCTAAAGACTATACATGCATTCTCTACTGACCTAGACTATGCATA
>NC_027748.1:12556934-12566715 GCF_000695525.1 Brassica oleracea var. oleracea
AATATTGATAATTATCAAAGTATATGATCTGAATATCCTAGGAACCTCTGGATACAATTTCTCAAACAGTTGAATATCTCAAGAAAGATTTTGAGATGAAAGATCACGGAAAACAAAGTTTTGTTTGGGATTACAGCTTGAGTACATTAACAATGAAATCCTTGTGCATCAAATAGTATATACAGAAACGGATACTCAAGAGATTTAATATGGACCAGTCTCACCCATTATCTAGTACATGGGCGTGAGATCACTTGTTTTGGACACTGATCCATTCAGTCCAAAGGTGGACGATAAAGAAGTCCATTTAGTCCTGAGATGGACGATGCAGAAGTCTTGTTTTAGATACTGATCTGTTTGGTCCATAAGAAGGACGATGAAGAAGCCTTTGATTTTGGTTTATTTTATACTAACCAGCCCAAAGAGGGGTTATTTGGTTTTGTTGATATGTTTTCAGATAGGTTTTGTTTTACATATGGTGGTACACGCATATCACAGCAATATCATCCAACAACATCATCCAAGATTTCGTGTGTGTGTATTTGAGGTCGATGACTCAATATGTTCGATCAGATTGTGGTATGACCGATGGTAAAGAAGAACCAATTATCATGTTCGAGGACGAAGCATATTCTGCCCGAGATCTTCATCACCCACGGATTGCAGAAAATTGGAGAGGTCCAAGGGACCTTCAGTAATGTCCAAATCAGGGGGAGTAATGTGTGTTGTACTCATTTTCCTTCACCATGGTTTTGTTCCAATTGGGTTTTCCTGGTAAGGTTTTAATGATGCAACATTAAAGCACATTACAAGCTCTAAATGGTTATGGCATCCAAGGGGAAGTGTTATGAACCAGATTGTGGATGACTCATAACCAAGAGATTATACCATCAGCGGCCCAAGAAAAAGAGAGTCGGCCAGCTTTTTCTTTTCCTTATGTCTTTATGTTTTCCTTTTTCCTAGTTGGATTATGATTTGTACTCTTTCCATTTATCTATGACGATGTAATCTCCTATATAAGGAACCTCTATGTTATGAATAAAGATAGACTTTTCCATTACTTTCACAACAGATGTATAGTATTACAACATTAAATTATATCTATTTAATTTATACTATCTATAAATCCAATGGATCATTTATTGTTTAAATCCAATCATTGATAGCCTAATAAAAATTTCTGGTAGGTCCAAAGTTTAAATGATAAGATTAGAGATTAAATGTAACATGACTTTCTAGGAATATGTCCATTAGGTCTATTTTTTAAAAAAATCACACATGAATCAAAATTATGACTTCTGTTTTAATATATAAGATCTACAGGTTTTAAATCATCAATCATGTTTTATCTTGTTTTTTAAAGCTACAACAAAAAAAAAAAATAGTTGTAAAAACCTTATTTTCTAAAGCTCCATCTTTTTGACCGTAGAAAATATATTGATGTAACAATCAATTTTAAAGTTACATCACTTACACCTAAATAAAAAAAATCCTATGGCATAAATTCTACAGTAAAGTTTTTATAGCTATAGTCTAGTCAATCACCCTTTGACATGAGATTAAAGCCAAAGGAGATTTCATTTTCTTTACACCACTAATAAAACGTCAATAAAAGACCAAACATCATCTTAGTACAATGTGACAAAGGCAGAGAGGGTCAACGCAGACACAAAGACGGAACAAAGAGAGAGCTTAGAGAAAATGAGGAAAAAAAAAAAGAGAAGATAGAAAGAAGCATACATTGAAGATGAGATTCTTGTTTTCACCTTCCCACGCCAATCCACCTATGTAGCTGATATTCCAAACGTGTCCGTTTAAGTTTCAACCTTTGAGAAGACATCGACAAAACATAGAGATCTCTATCGATTTTTATATTCAGAGGCGTGTACAGGTGTACTCTCGTAGTTAGTAGTTACTGAAACTGGATAGACAAATGATATTTTGCCAAAATCCGAACCGTTATGTGGAACTAACTTCTTAAACAAGTTACATCGACTATACTTCCCGGATAATGATTACACTCAAAAGAGCCTCGTACGAGATAATTAAACGTCGACAGCAGGGTTCGAACCTGCGCGGGCGAAGCCCAACAGATTTCAAGTCTGTCTCCTTAACCACTCGGACATATCGACATGTTGCAAGAATTGATACAGAGAATAATTTAGTATTTGAGATGTTACACAAACATGCTCAACATGGGTTCAACTTCTCCCAAACAGGAGTATTACATTATTTACAAAGACAAGTGAATATATGAATGAAAACGACGATGAACAATTCAGTTCTTAAACCAAGGAAATTACATAATACTGAAAAATGTTTCAGTTTTTTTCTTTTTTGGAATATCAGAAATACGAAAGATGATATCTTAGATGATGAAAAACAACGAAAAGATCTAGAGAGCTCGACTTTTGATAATATCGAAACTCATCTCGCTAGGATCAGTGGCTTGCAACTCCACCTGAATGCCATCCAATTCTCTCTTGAACCTATCCTTAGAGCTTGCGTACACCATCTTCATCCTCACTCTAGATGAATCCGGTGACCTACCATGCATCATCCAACAAAGCCAAAACACATAAATACACTTCATTCAAAACTACTGAAACAAAATCAAGTCTGCTACGTGGGAAATGGGAATATTAATTATAAGAAGGGTAGGATTGTTATCACTTATCAGGTTCTAAACACAACTGGATGAAACATTTGCTTTGACTCCCAAATTTTATAAAGCTAATATATTTATACAGATCGCATGATTTTCAAATTGTCTATTTTTTATCAAGATTAACTTTAAAATGTTTATGGCCTTCTAAATCTCAGAGCCGATCATGGTTAATTAGTACTGGCATGACATGAAATTGAAGATATATAAAGTTTAATAAGGCTATATGATGTACATATGTTCTAACGTTTTAACTCAACAAGGCTTTATGATATATAGTAAAATTGAATGAAAGTGTTCCAAACCAAAAGGTAAAATTGAATGAAAACATCAACGAAGGAAAAGTAGAGAATGTCGTACCAAGCTATGAAGAAGATTTTGCTCTTCTGGCAATTTTCATTGGTGGTAAAATCGAAATCGAAAACCGCATAGCGGCACTCGTCGGCAGGGAGGGAAGCGGTGAAATCATCGTAAGTCTCTTGGGGGTTTCCTAACTTTTCCACCACCACTTGCTGCCCGTCTATCCTGAATATTATGAAACGATAGGTTCTTTTCTTTAGCTCCAAAAACTTCAGCTTGCAGTTGTCTTCCACTGCCATCCCTGACGCCGCGTTCGCCTTTTCATTCAATCATATCATAGAAAATACTTTCATCACCATCACATCAAATACAAAAGTATTTTCTTTTCTTCTGAAGTTAGCTAGGTTTTTATTCCATTTTTATGTCGAAGCTTATGTAAAATATGTGATTAACTTATGAAATAAAAACGAGATAAATATTTATGTTATACAAAATAATGAGAAACACGTCAATAACATGGCGAAATCGAACTCTAAACATGATTAGGCAATCATTACATCCAAACTCCAGGTTTTAAAGGTCTACGTAGGCATCCGTATTTTCAGAATCAGACATCGATTGGCTGCTACATGCCATTGTATAGTAACAATGATCCTACAGAATTATTATAAAAGTAAGAAAAGAGAGGAGACAAACCATTGCTTTTGTTTAGTTTCTATGGTAAAGCTTGAGGAAGAGAAACTTCTTGTTCTGTGTGAATATTGATTGTCCTCTGGAAAAGAGGAAGATGGGAATGTAATTTGTTAGGAGAATTAAGGAAGAGGATAATGCTTAATTGGTTTGTGAAGGGAGGGTCGAGACAAACTCGGACAACTGCTCTTATTTATTATCATTAATATTAGTCACTAATCTGTTTCTGTGATAAGGGCGTACATTGTTTTCTTATTTCAAACCTTAAAATTAGCTTAACCATCCCCTCTTTTAAGGCAATGCACAGTCTATTATTAGCACCTATTTGTATACACCATGCATACGTCCATACGCATGCATGCATATGCGTATATAGATTCATTATCTATTTTATCCGCTAGGTTGCATATTTTTTGCTCATTTCTATCTTTTGTATTCTTTTTTCTACCTTCTTACAATGCATGTATAGCATCAAATGCCTATATGAACAGACTATTCATTTATGCTATGTTACCACTGGAGCAATGGCTTCCCATAGCCAAATCTTCCTTATTCTGATGATCATGACTTCTTCTTCTTCTCCTTTCTGTTTCGGTGGAAGGTACGTTTCGAAATCCCTCATTGATCGATCGTTTCTCTTGTTTGAGTTTTAACAGAGATCCTTGCATTTTCGATTGCATTTCACTCTCAACCTGATTGAAGGACAAGTAGATTTATTTTTGCAAATAATGGGGTTTGCGAGAATGTTAATCACATTTCAGTTTGGTTAGCTTTAATACCCTGATCCTTCTACTTTGATTTATATTTCCTTTTTTAATTTATGCAGTCGGAAGGAACTCCGAGATAAAGATGAAAGTTATACAGAGTCGAGTTATGTTGTTGGATCTAAATTCGTGGACCCGAGACGTGTTCTTCAACTTTCATGGCAACCAAGGTCAGGTACTTTTTTCATGGATATATGTCTTCATAGATCAAGTACTTACACACAATCTTGCGTATAGGAAAATTTCTAGCTGTTCTGTTGTTAGTTGAAGTTTTTAGATAGCCTAAAAATTAATCTTCAAGATACTAATTTGTGTTTTACTATTTGGTATGCACAGGGTCTTTCTTTACCGTGGATTCTTGTCAGAGGAAGAGTGTGATCATCTGATATCTCTGGTAAATTCATCTTTCCTTCCGGTTTGTTGAGATTTGTTTGATACATATGTTCTTTTGTAATGGTTGTTGCTTTTCTCTACAGAGGAAGGAGACTTCAGAGATTAAGTCAGGGGTTGCTCATAGGAAGACGCAACTTGTAAGTTCTGAGTACGTTTTAGATGTGCCGGTAAGTTCTTAGTTTATTCTTGAAGTTTGCAGATACACAAGCGTGTCAATAGATCTTTGGTCATATATACCTTAAACACTATGTGGTAAAGATGCTATATAGATGTTATTCAAGTAGACTATAAGATAACATGTTTGTAGTTTTGTGTGACAACCAACTTAGAAAGCGCAGGTGTTATATAACCCTAGTGTAGCAGTTTCCACCTCGGTTGTTCGAAATAGCTATAACAATGTTATGTTCCAGTCATTAAATTGGTAGTACACTTTTGGGTAAACTAGGATCCAATAGTTGCTGGAATTGAAGAAAAGATATCTGCTTGGACTTTCCTACCAAGAGGTACTAAGTACAAACCTTTACTTATCTTGGTTTTCAATCCATGGACACCTTTTAGTTGCTCTTGGAAAGGCCTCTTTTCTTGAGTTATGTTTGTAATCGCCTTCTTCTTGGCCAAAAACTGCCGGCTTATGTGTCTCTTTCAGAAAATAGCGGTCCGATCAAGGTAAGAAGTTACACATCGGAAAAGACAGGCAAGAAGTTGGATTATTTTGGAGAAGATTCTAGCTCAGTATGGCATGAATCTTAGTTGGCAACTATCATTTTCTACGTCTCAAATACAACTCAAGGTGGAGAGCTTCTCTTTCCAAATTCAGGGGTCAGTAATAACAAATAGATTGTCGAGTCTTTTTGGCACAACACAATGAATATTCAAATCATATATCCATTTTTTTACCCTCCTGGTGAAAAGCAAACAGAGTTGGTCAGACTGCTCACAGACCGGTAACATTTTAAGGCCAGTAAAAGGAAACGCAGTTCTGTTCTTCACAAGACACTTGAATGCATCTTTGGATCAGACAAGCACTCATTTTAGATGCCCTGTGCTGAAAGGAAAGCTGTTGGCTGCGACAAAACTGATATACGCCAAGAAACAAGCAAGAAATGATGTGGACAGTGGTGAATGCAGTGATGAAGATGAGAACTGTGGACAATGGGCCGAGCTTGGGGAGTGCAAGAAGAATCCTGTTTATATGATTGGCTCTCCTGATTACTTTGGTACCTGCAGAAAGAGTTGTAACGCGTGTTGATTCTTGATATCATTCTCATCATATTTGAAATAATGGCCATACTGAAACATTTTTTCTCAATTTCTAACAGATTCAAATTTGTCAAGCTCTCAAGTCTCATTACTTTTTCCTTCGAAGACAAATATTCAAGTGTTCATATAACTACATAATACTCGATAAATTAATAATCTCTATAAATTAATAAATTTTGTCGGTCCCAACTTGAACCGGTTCAAAATTTGTCACAAATCGATAAAATAATAAGATAATATTTTTTTTTCAAAAATTCTATGTAAATATATGGTCCCAATAAAATTATAAATTAATCATTTATATATATGCATATTTCATATTAGTAAAAATCTATTATTATATTATTTATTTTATATTCACAATAGAATTATCTTTACATTTTCTTAACACTTCGTATATTTTTGATGAGATTTAGTAATATTATATCTAAAACCACTTTTAAGTTTTATGCAATATATATTATATACAACAAATAATATGATAAAATTAATATAAATGTAAAAATTTTTAAAAAATAACAATTAATGTCTATACACTAAAATCAAATATATTTTTATCTTAAAATATGAAATCTAAATAAAGAAACTTTTGTAAATTAATATCTCTATAAATGAATAAAATTTTAAAGTCTCAACATTATTAATTTATAGAAGTTCTACTATACCATTTTTTAAAGGATTTTTAACTTTAAAACCCCTCAACTAAGTTTGTTTTGCGTCAAAACCCCTAAACTAAGTATTTAACGAAAAAACCCTTAAACTAACTTTATTTAATGAATTAAACCCTAGCAGGTCATAAATACAATTACTACCGGTAAATCTTTAGTTTAGGAGTTTTTACATTAAGTAAACATAGTTGAGAGGTTTTACCATTAAAAATCTAAAAAATTAAAAATTAAAAATTTTATAATATTATCTAAAAATTAGTAATTTAAATTTTAAAAATTAGCAATTTTTGTAAATATATGAGTTTGATATGTTTTTAACATCAACATAATATATGTATAAATTAAAACCCAGAAAATATAATAAAAAAATTATCTAAAGATTTACCTGTAAAAAAATTACTAAAAGGTTAAAAATGTAAAAAAACAAGAAAATATAATCAAAATTATATCTTATCTAATAAAAATGTAATAAATATTTACCTATAGTAAAATTACTAAAAGTTTAAAAATGTAAAAAACAAGAAAATATAATAGAAATTATATCTTACCTAATAAAAATGTAATAATAAATCTTTAGATAATTTTGTATTATATTTTCTGGGTTTTTACATTTTTAATTTATACATATATAATGTTGATGTTAAAAACACATCAAACTCATATATTTACAAAAAAAAAATTTAAAAGGGCTAATTTAAAAATTTAAGTTACTAATTTTTAGATAATATTATAAAATTTTGAATTTTTTGAATTTTTAGATAATTAATGGTAAACCCCTCAACTATGTTTACTTAATATATAAACCCCTAAACTAAAGATTTACATGTATTAATGTTAGTTATGATCTAATAGGCTTAATTCATTAAATAAAGTTGGTTTAGGGTTTTTTCCGTTAAATACTTAGTTTGGGGGTTTTCACCCAAAACAAACTTATTTGAGGGATTTTAACGTTAAAAATTCTTTTTAAACATATTGTAACATCCCGAGTTGTGATATATGGAAAAGTTTAAGATAATTGATTTGGTTGCTTATGTCACCAAAGTTGACTTACCTTTTCTGGAGCACATCCTGAAAGTACTCCAGAGTTAAGTGTGCTTGAGCTAGAGTAGTGGAAGGATGGGTGACCTATCGGGAAGTGATTCGTGATAGCGTGCGAGTGAGGCCAAAGCATGGGAAAAGGTCGGGTGGTGATTGCGGGGTCAGTAAACAAGACTCTAAAGCCTTGGAAAATTAACGGACCGGTGATTGCAGGGTCAGTAAACAACTCTAGAGCCTTGGAAAATTAACGGACCGACCGTTGGAGCGGGATGGGCCCACGGGCCGAGAGAGCGGGCGTGGGTGGCCCATTAGCCATGGGCGGTCGGGGCGTTACAAGTGGTATCAGAGCTGGTTAGCCATCTCGGTTCTGACCCGAGAGGTGTCTTGAGACCTGTCGTGGAGCGCAACGAGGACGTTGCGTTCTTTGAGAGGGGGTGAATTGTAACATACCGAGTTGTGATATATGGAAAGGCTTAAGAGAATTGATTTGGCTACCTATGTCACCAAAGTTGACTTACCTTTTCCGGAACACATCCTGAAAGAACTCCAGAGTTAAACGTGCTTGAGCTGGAATAGTGGAAGGATGGGTGACCTATCGAGAAGTGATTCGCGATAGCGTGCGAGTGATGCCAAAGCATGGAAAAAGGTCGAGTGGTAATTGCAGGATCAGTAAACAAGACTCTAGAGCTTAACGGACCGATCGTTGGAACGGGATGGGCCCACGGGCCGAGAGAGTGGGCGTGGGTAGCCCATTAGCCGTAGGCGGTCGGGGCGTTACACATATATCTTAATATATACATATATGATTCGAATAAATTCATTTTAGTTAGGACTTAGCAGGTGTCTGCTTGAATATTCTATCAAAACAGATTAAAATAAAAAAGGAATATTCCATAAAAATTAAACGTGGATTATAGAAGATGGATTCTAAATCTGATGCCAGAGAAGCACAACATATTTGGCTCGAGTCAAGCAAGCCGTTTGACATTTGTGATATGAGATTGTGATAGTCGGCAATTGAGCTCAAACTCTTATATATTAAAACAGAATTCACAACCTTGATTTATGTGTGATTTTTTAAAAAAATAGACCTAATAGACCTATTTCTAGAAAGTACATGTTACACTTAATCTCTAATCTTATAATTTAAATTTTGGGTCTACTAGCAATTTTTATTGGGCTAATCAATAATTGAATTTAAACAATAGATAATCCATTGGATTTATAAATAGTACAAATTAAATAGATTTAATTTAATGTTATAATAGTATACCTCCATATGTTAAATATTTAAATATTTATCGATGCTAATTTTTTAAAATTATAAAGATTTTTTTTTGAATAACAAAAACCATATTATCTAACAATGATTAATCTTTACTACTTTAAACCAATGAAAACAAATTTTAAACTATATAGTTTATTTTAAAATTAAAAAAAAAAACTAAATGTTTAATTATTTACTCGATAATATAAATCTATGAAGCGAAAAGTTTAATTTTTTAAAAACTTTCTAAATTTGTGAAATGCTACAATATCTTTGAATATGACAATAAAACAATATTTTACTAATCTTTATATATATATAGTTACGATTTTAATAATAAAATAATAATCTGAAAATATATATATAGAAGAAGATACAAATACATATTAAAGTTTGAAACAATATATTCAATGAAAAAATATACCGTAAACTTATTATGTTTTAAAAATTGATAGACACATATATATTATAATATATATCAATTTAGAATTAAAAAAAAATATTTATATAAAAATAAATGAAAACAAAAATCCGCGCGGTTGCGCGGATCCAGATCTAGTTAACTAGTTAAGTTAGGGTATGACTGGTTTTCCCGCTACCACCCGCAAACGCAGCTTTTGCGGTTGGTAGCGGTTGTTGGCGTTTTGCAACAATCGCTCAAACCGCTCCAAACCGCTCCAAATCGCTCTAAACCTCATAAATTCAAAAGCTGGTTCCAGCTAGCGTTTGCGGTTGT
>NC_027748.1:12566850-12577731 GCF_000695525.1 Brassica oleracea var. oleracea
TAAAATGAAAATATTTTCTAAAGTTTAAACTATAACTTTCTAAATATAAATTTTATATTTATTATAATATTATTATTTTTGATATTTTATAATGATATAAAATGTATATATTATTAATTTATTATTTAACCGCTGTTGCGTTTGGTAGTTAACCAGTTATAAGTATCCCGCAAACGCACCAATTTCTAACCGCAGAACTAGTCGTATAAATCTCTTAAAACCGCTAGAAACTGCAACCATCCGCATCCGCAAACTCCCGCAGCCGCAACTGCAACCGCTGCGGTTGAACCAGTCAGGCCCTTAGTATGCAGTGAAATTTTTTATATTTCTTGTTTGTTCATCAATATTAGACACTTTTTTTTTAATAGAGAAACATTATTTTTACTTGTGAAACATCAAATTAGTGATAAATAATAAGAGAAAAAAAATGGAGTTTGCTTACATCACTGGACCAATGAGTCTTGAACAAATGTGAACATTTGAAATAGTCTTTTTAAATCTGGACCAAATAAGAATTTCTGGGAAGAAAATGATATTTTTCCTATTATAACATTTTATTTCTTTTTTTGGTCAAAAACATTTTATTTCTTTTAATTTATGATTTTGACCATCAATATTTGCTGGATTTTGCGAATTGGACCCATTGTTGTCTCGCCTTTATAATTCCTATTTCCTCCCCACAGCTCTCCCATTCCGAAAATTTCTCTCACTTTTCTTTAGCGTCCCATCACTTTCTCGGATTTTCTCGGCGACTTTCTTTCGTGCCAACCTGTTTTCGCTCCGTTCTCGCTTTTGAACCCCCCCCCAGGATCGCTCTTTATTGATTTTTATTCTCATTCTCTCTTTCGACGCGCGCCCGATCTGTTGTTACTGTGTTACTGGTACCGTACCAGTGGTACGTGATCGGGACTTTACTCCGCTTTTCATTAAAAACACTCAAAATCGATTTCGAATTCACTCGCGTCGTGTATGCAATGCATAACTGGTGTCGATGAGATTTCAAAACCGCGAATAGCTTTTTTTTAGTTCTCTCCGCCCGGCTTTGGATAGTGATTTCGATTTCGATTTTGCTATTGTTAGGTGTCAGTGATTGTGATAATTGAATTGATTTGTATATATAGTTACCGTGTTTGTTAATGGCTGTTGTTTGCAGTTGAAATCGATGGAGCTGGTGAAACAAGATGGGAATGATTCTCTCGACATGCTCATCAGACGAGCGGTTGGTAAAGATCCGTTTCTCACTTTCCATAGACCTGAGAACAGTCCGGTGCAGCTCTTTCAGCTTCTCAATACCTTAGAACGTCCAGGTAATTGCCTCATCGTCTCTGTACAAGGGCTTCTCCAGGATTTGGAATCAGTGGATTGGGTGTTAATGATGGTAGATAGTATGTGTGGCTTTTGGGAATGGTACATTTGTATTCTGTTTGATTTGGTTCACAGGATGGCCGTTGCTGGCTCCTTTGAAGATACAGCTGCACAAGTGTGACAAGTGCACCAGGGAGTTTTGCTCTCCTGTCAACTTTAGAAGGCATAAACGTATGCATCGGCGTTCCACAAAGCCTGAAAAGGTTTGCTTTTTTTTTCTGAACTTACTCCTGGTTGCTTTTGTCCTTTTTATTTCGAAGTCTATCTGAAGATTGTGTTTGCATGGTTTCAGTATTCTGCCAAAGAGAAGGATGCACTGGGGGCCTTTTGGGATGAGGTTAGTTTTCCTTTCAGACGTCTTCTCTTTTTTTTTTTCCTTTAGGTAATGATGATCATGTTCATTCTCTCTGGTTATTTCAGCTCTCTGTATTTGACGCAAAGGAGATTCTCTCATTAAAGAACATGATGCTGGAGGTATAGTATGATTCCCATTGATACTTTCCCTTCTTTTCACAAAAAAACAATTGCTATCTTCACTCATTTTAAGCGTATAGTGAGCATCTCTTAAGAGTGTAGTACTGCATGTTCCCCAGTCTCCTAATGGCTCAATTTATTGTTGTTTGACACATCGTTTATGAATGCCGTATTGCTTATTTTCTTCGTTATTGCAAGGTTTGTGAAACCATGATTAGAAATAGAGAATATACCATAATTCGTATGCACATTCTCACTGGGCGGATGAGTATGCATACATTTATCACGCTGTTCACTTCTTGTTTTTTAGCACTGTATTTCTCCATCTTGGATCTGTGTTACTAATTAATATGCTTTGCAGACTTGAGACAAGTTTCTCCAACTTAAGATGCTTTGTTTTGATTCTTGTAGAATGTTCGTGGAGAATCAGTTGAGTCAGGACTAATTTCTCTGATCGAAAACCCAGGATATACTGCGCTCCCGCAGTATTATCTAAGAGCTGGTTCTGACCTTTTGGTATGAAGTTCGTCTCTCTCTCTCTTGACGATTTCTTGTTTCTTTTATTCTTTCGAGATAAAGTATTCTCCATGTTCAACCTCATGAGTCATGGCTGCTATAGTAATGATATATGTTACTTTTTCTCCAGGATATCATCCAGGGTAGACCTCTTAAGTTTCCAATTTATTCAAATCAACTTTTTAGCATTCTCGATGATGCAAGCGAAAAAACTTTCATGAGCAACGAGGCTGCATCAATGCAAAAGTACATTTTTGACGGGGAAAATGGAAAAAATGTACTGGAGGCAAAAAATGTCGTTGCTTGCGCAAGCTTTCTTCTGGAACAACAATTGGTAACGTTTTTCCTTCAATGTTTCACCGTTTCTCTCTAGTTGGCAAAGCAAAGTGTCTAATAGGAGGACATTGCTTTGCACGTATCCGTTACATGTGATTTATTTTTGTTTTCTTAATGTACAGATTAAAGCTTGGCTTGCTGACAAAGATGCGGAAGCCCTGAGGTGCCAAAATTTACTGGTTGAAGAGGAAGAAGCTGCTCAAAGAAGGTGCGTGCTTATTAATTGCAATGCCAGTCTTATAAGATTACTAAAATCAAGACTCTCCAATTCGGAATTGGTTTCTAAGTGTTGAATCTTATTTACTGGTATGATGTCTGGAGCAGACAAGCTGAGCTCTTGGAGAGGAAGAAGAGGAAGAAGCTAAGACAGAAAGAACAGAGAGTAAAGGACCAGACTAAAGATGCTAAGGAAGACGAGAGTACCACATCAGATGAACAACAACAATCTCCTGCCGAGTCATCAAGACCGTTATCTGTTGCTTCAGATACCGAGGCACAGAGATCAGACTCCATACCAACTGAGAACTCTTCATCCCTCGAGGAACCTCAAGTTTTGGAAATTGATAATGAGAGGAACGGTGAAACTCAAGCGCCAACGGTTGATGGTGCTGGTTTTGGTAATGGCCAAAACATGGAAAGGCGAAGTGGCCGTAGGGAAATGGAAAGATCACAGTATGGAATGCCGAATGGGTTTCGCGGTAATCATGCGCCGAAACTTGGAGGCATGCGAAAGAACGGAACTAACAGAGACACAAGAGCCAACACTACCAAAGTTTGGAGCCGAAAAGCTGATAACCCCAAATCGATATCACCAGACGCAGTAGTAGCTGAACCGGAACAAACTAAGAACAGCGAAGTTCTGATTGGATCGGTAAGTGTAACAATTGGAAACAGCTGTCTCAGTGGAGAACATAACCAAGCAAAATGTAGTAGTGAAGAGGAGGGAAGAATAAAGGCGGTTGAGGCGAAACCCACATCTGAGCAATCAACTGTAGAAGTATCGAGACCAGTGAGCAGTCAGGGAAGGAAAGTGTCAACAGCAAATGGAAACACAGACAAAAAAGATAAGCACTTGAGCTCAACTCAACCTGAAGTTAAAACCGCTAATCACATAAGCTTGCAGTTCAACAACCACGAAGCAAAGGCGTTTCTTGCAAAGAGTACAACTTCTTTTCTTCCTTTTCTAATCTCTCTATCGTTAATTCCAGTAGTTTAAAAGTGGTTTACTCAAAACTGAATTGGCTTGTCAGGATGGAAAGAGGCAATATCTGCAGAACACGTGACGTTGGTTCTGTCTCAGGAAACAGACATGCCGGGCAACAACACTCACGAATCCTCAAATGGTGTTATAACCGCCGCAAGACCAAAGCACAGGATGAAACCCGAAAAGGGCGCGAAGGTGAAGTATGTTGCAAAACAGAAGATTCCTTGAAAAATCGAACTTGATTCTGGACCAGAGAGTATCATTCTTTTTAGGTATACCAAAGTGCAGTATTAGCGAGAGAGATAGAGAGAGAGACAAATCATTTTTTTTCTTGCTTCTAGAGAGATTTTTCTTGATTTCAAGAGTCCTCATTCTTGATAGAAAGACATAGATTTGTTATTTTGTTGACCTTATTCCATTCTGAGGGTTTAAACTTGAAATTTAAGATTTTGAAATGAAATGGGTTTTCAGATTTTCATGATACAAAGAATATTATTTATTATATATATATATATATATATATCATATCAGTACAAGATAGATCCCCACAATGCAAAGCTATATATACGTATAGTTGTTGTTAGACCCCCAATCTCTTTACCAAATCATTGAACTGCTTACCAATGTTAGAAGGTTCTTCTTCTGGTAATGAAGAAGACTGAAAAAAGAAACGCTTTTGTCAACTGAATCCTCCAGACCGTAACACAGGAAAGAAACTCCAACTGCTGTTTCCTGGACTGTTATCACCTTTTCCTGCAACTTTCTCATTCGCCCACCACTCCGCTGTCTTCTCTATCACCTCCTCTTTCGTGTTATCAAACTTGAATTCTTTGCTCGACCCTAACGAAAACGTTCTCAACTTCTCACTCAGCTCGTTACCAGAAACCGAGTCACTCCATTTGTTCGATTTCTCATCTAAACCCACTCCGTATAGCTTGCTTGCAAAGCAACGCGCAACGTCTTCACCAGTCAACTCAAACGAAACTCTATGAGCAACCGCGCCACCTTCATCACCATGCCTTGACGACGACCCGTCATCATCAGAATTAGCCAAAGACGCAACCTCAGAGATCTGACTATCCAAAAGACTGCCTAAACCCACCATCTCTGCACCATTTGGCGTCACGGCACCAGAACCAAGCTTTGACCCAAGCCCTCCACTTCCACCGTCAGGAGTCAAAGCACCCGAACCCAACCTCGAACCTTGACCAGCAGGTGTAATCGTCCCAGAACCGAACCTCGACCCCCATTTACGCGCTGTGAAGTGCTCAAACCCCAAAAACTTCGGAGGCTCGCCGACACGAAACTCGATGATGGAGCATTTACCAGGGTAAGGAGAAGAAGTACCAGAGTTCGACACCACGGAGCCAGGAGAGATCAGATTCCCACCTGGACTCCCTGGATACACTTGGTGCGACTTAAACTCGTAATGACCCGCTGAAAACTTCTGACTCACTCCACCACAACCCTTCCTCCTAGCTCGTTCCAGCGAAGAAGTAAGTAACTGAGCGAAAGGAACCTCAGGGGAAGAAGGCGTTGCGCAAGACGCTCGACCAGACTCCGGAGGCGGCGTGTAGGGAGCAGTTGTGACGGCGGAGTCGACAGGTGGAGTCACGGGCTGAGTTTCGTTAGCGTAAGGCCCAATAGCAAAGGCTGAAGGCGGTTCGTTGCGGGAATACGCATTAACGACTCCGTGAGGAGTGTGGGACACAGAGGAAGGACCTGACTGAAGAAACGATGCTGGAGATGAAGGAGGAGCTATAAAAGGAAGGAATATCGAAGTTGAGTTGCTAGACGAGGTTTGGACTGGAGCCACCGGAGCTGATCCGGATGCAACAGGTTCGGGTACGAGAACCGCGTGACCGATCCGTTTGTTGTTCTTCTGGGATCCGAAACACCAGTACAAGCTCCACCAGCTTCCCCATTTTCTCTTCTGTAAATTAAAAAAAAAAAAAAAAGACAAGAGTGTGGATCAGCTACAGACAGAATCTAAAGGTTGTAACTTCATCAAGCTTCAAACTTTACACTTTGCAAGAAAAGGAGGAGAGAGATCAATAGTGCTGTTGTTTACCTGTACTGACGACGGTTGGACTCGAGACTCGGCGGAGACGATGGCAGAAGCGGCGGCGTTCACCGTGTCGACGGTGTTATTCACGTTTCTCATATCTCAGACTTGTTTGAATTGACAAAACAATAGCATCCAGATTATATTATGCGAACTCTCAATACCGCTTTCGATCTCAGCAATAGAAGAGGAGGGAGAGGGTTTCACGGTGAAGATCGAAACGAAACAAAAAATCTGGAAAATTTAAAATGTGAAATCGAACAGACAAAGAAGAGAATAAATAAGCAAAACTTTTTTATTACAAGGAGGATGAGCGATTCTCTCTCTCTATCTCTCAGTGGTCGTTATCTTTTACAGTTTGCATTCAATTTTCCACGAGATATTGCCACGTCATTGAAGTTGACGGTCCGGACCCACGCGCTTCCATTTATTTTTCTTTATATTAAAAATAATATTCGCAATTATTGTAGTGTTGGTAATTAAATCATTGCTATAAATAATTGGGAAAGAAAGGGGGAAAATTAGGATACTTTAAAAGGGAAAGGTAACGCATTATAGTGATGCAGACAAATGGCTTTCCTTTCGATTATTTTTTTAATAGCATATCATCGTTTGTAAGAGTAATTACAGGGGAATACCACGGAGGGGTTACTCTAATTATGGTGGACGTCAAGAAACTCGTGAGTTTGTTTTGAGTCTTTTAAGATAAATGCGCCGCTCTCTGAGTCTTCTGTCAGTTTGCGAGATTCTCGTGACTTACACAAATTACATAAGTTTAGTTTTCTCCAACTATTTAGTACCGTTCATATGTAAAGATAGTTATTGCTATGTTCTTGTATGGAATGAATTAATTCAATGGGATATTTTTGCTATAAATAGGCAGTTGTATTTTGTTTGCTTTGTGTAGTATAATAGTAGCACTTTGATTTCTCTTTTCTTTTGTTGCTAAAATGCACTTTTATCTTTTTTTTTAAGTTTTTCATCAAGGATATGTAACACTTTTTGTTGTGTTTGATCGTTTTAAGCCTTGATTGTAGTGTAGATACTTATGATAAACATAATCTCTTGGTATATGATATGATCTGATCTGATAAATTTTTGGACACACGTGTGTCCACACTTCAAGTGTACGTCTAATATGTGCATTTGGATATTTCAATTCATGTTTTCATAAAAGTTTATCCAAGTAAATATTAACTACACCCTAAAATAATGTATATCCCTTATGTAAGGTTTATACACAATGTACTCAAATTTGAATTTTCGATTATATGATCTAAAAAATCTTTGGTGCAACATATTATATAAGCAAATTAACATGCTAATTCACATTTGTAAAAAATAATTGTTGACGATTTTGTTATGCTAAGATTAGACTTCTATCAACGGTGTGTGTGTGCTAGTGGTTAAGCGCAGGGGCTAGTTCTGTTCCGTTCAATTTAAAGTTAAAGACTCACTCTGGACCGAAAGAAAAATTAAGATTAAACGTCCAACTATTCATGGAATAGCAAAAAAAAAAAAATTGGACTTGTAAATCCGAACGATTTCAAGACTACAAAACCACGAGATTAAATAGTTATATACTCTTGAATAATATAACAACTATATATATATATATATATATAATATAACTTGATTTGTTCAACATCAACAAACTGTGTTTCCAAAATAAAGAGAAGAGTGTGCCTTCGAGATAGAGCATATGTTTTTTTTTACAACAAAAAGCGAAAAGAACTAAATAGATTCTTGATCCAAAAGTCATCTCAGGAGAATCAAGTTAACATAAACCATAACAGAAGGCTGATTTCTAGCACCTCGTGCTACCTTGTCCGTCATTGTGTTTTGTGTCCTCGAAATATGTTGAATAGTAAAGGGATGAAAAAATTCCTTACATCGTAGAAACTCCTTCATATGTGTAGTGAACGCCGGTCATTCTGTTGGTATAGACACTATCTTCACTAGTTGAAAGCCGTCACTTGGATTACATAAGAGAAAGTTTCTAGAAATTCTACTTATTAGGCATGTGTTTTGTTGAGTTTTTGTTGACCCTTTAGATGCTTCAAAAACTCAAGATCAATATATATATAAGTTGGATCACTTTCACTATGATATATATGAGGCTCTTACGGCGACATCTAAACTAATGATGGTCGAATCGGATCTTGCATGGAATATTTGTGTTATCCTATGATTTTTGTCACCATCAATTGTGCGTTTGGTCTATAAATCGAACAACTTCAAAAAAACATGTATAAGAAATAGCTATATTAGAGATGACCGTTCGTCCACACAAGAAAGACATTTTACCTAGATTAGTAATATTTAAATGGATCGCAATATTAATTTAAAATACTCAAGAAATGACCAATAGCTATAGAGAGTATCGACCTCAAAGGGAATTATCAATCAGTGTGTGTGGATGGTCCTATAAGAGATTCTTCAGGACCAAAACGATCGGTTTGTGACTTGTGAACGGCATTGAGCAAAAATGGTTAACAATTATATTACTTTCTAATAAGTAGTTGACTTTTACTATTTGTTAATTACTTTACTGATCTTTTTAATATTACTTAGATCTAGAATTAGATGGAGATGTTAGTGGTAGCCGCCATACTTTTGCTAATGGAAGATCTTCGAAGATGTATGAATTATGATTTCATATGCTCTGTGAATGATTAAACTAAACCAATGTGACAAAAACAGATTAGTGAGGGTAGTTTAGTCAAATTCAAAAAGCAATATATGATGGCTTATGGTTATGGGGCTGAGAAGAGAGCGCACGTGTGCAGTATAATGACTTTTACGTGCGTGCGTACGAATGTGACACTTTACCTTTCTCTCTTGATAAGAAAGATGTTCACTTTTGTGAGTATACTCCTTTTTAACAAACACTATGGCAACAAAGATGATAGAAAGTGGCAATGAATCTTTTGAATAGGTAAACAAAATTCATCAAAGTTACATTTTCACACTGCTCTCTAGTCTTGTAATTACTAATATATGACAAACAAAAGTAGTCATAGCATTAAAACATGTGACACCTAAATATAGGTGGATTTTCTTTACTTTTCTAACTATGAACATCTACTCTTTTACCTTGACTTTGGTAATTACTTTTAAGATTTGCCTTTTGCAGTTGTGTGGATTAATAAGGGACACACACAAACCTTAATCAACCTTCAGTTTACAATAGTTAGTTTACTTTTGTAATTAACTGTCTGTCCTACAACCTTTCACGGCTTTATGCTTCAATTCTACCTCCTTATTTAATTTCCACTTTTTAATAGCTATAGATTTAAATCATACACTAATTTGACTTAAAGTTATACTTGTGACTTGTAGATACTGTGCTCGAAATTGTCCTCAGGGTCAGACCATAGATACACATCATACAATATATCGCTTGTACCAATGTTTTAACATCTAGACCTGAGGGTCAGTAAATCCACAATCTAAACAGTAATCACAACCAGTTGTCTTTTAAAAAAAACTTACTTGTTTACATCCTTAAAATTGCAGCAACATCCGTTTCAGAAACATAGTAAATTTAGTTTTTTTAGTTATCGTTTATTTACACTTTTATCGTCCACAAGGACCACAACTTACATAGTTACATACAAATACTTACTACATTCCAAATTTAATTTAGTTACATAAGACGAGAACAGTAACATTACAAACGTATAATGATTATTATCATATTTAACCAAAAAAATAATGATTATCATAGTTCGGCCATACGTCTAACGGGATCACGAATAATGAATCTCTTATGTAGACCTAAATTTAATGTGGAGCCAATTATTGATAGTGATGTGGTATGTTTAGTTACAGCATATATGCATATTATACATGAAATCATATAAAATATCATGTCCAGGTATATCAACAAGTCAACTAACTAAAGACTTCACTTTTATCCACACCTTCTGTGAAGGAAAGTTGTAATATATTTCTGAACTACGAAAGTCTCGCTACGGCCTACGTGTGAATACAAAATGGGTATCATACATGGATACATATAAAAGAAGCATAAACTAATAAATGTAGCATATTATTGACAAAATTTTACATCAAAAGATGACCGGTCATCCACTAGCAGTCACATGGTGATCGAGTAGACATTGAACATGATAAAAAGTGCCAAAATAAGTGGAATAATCAAAGGGGAATCTTCCTTCATTCATATTATAAAAAAAACATTTCGAGGCTATGACCTAGCTATAGCTACTCCACCATTACATATAATATGCTATTACATTTACTATAGTTTTAAAGCGTGACCATTAATTTGATAAATAGAAAGAAAAAGGAAGATTATAGTTTAGAAGAGAATGATTGGTAGGGAGAGAGGATGGGACCTATTCTCCCCCAACATCCCACATGCACACTTCCTCTCTTTCATTTATTTCTTTCGTTCTAATTTTATCCATTTCCGTGTTTCACAATCTCACTTATTCATTGATTGTGATATATATGGTAGCTTGTTGTCCAAAAGAGAATACATGGTAGCTTAAAATTAGTGTTCTAATATTGTTGATAGTTTATGAAAATTTCCTATCCGTTATGAAAGTCATACATTCCAACGCCGAAAATGTTAAAATAATTAAAGATGTGGGTCCCACTGTCACTATTTGCACAGTAATTTTTCTTCTATAAATACGGAGTTTTCGATCATTTGTAAAAACATGATTACACATCCTTCACTCTTCCATTCTCTCTGATAATAATCTTTCTATCAGTATTAAAAGTTCTACGGGTATAAACTTTTGCCCTTATTTAAATTCCTGCGATACAAATAAATTCAAGTTCTTTTTATAACACGTTATCAGCACGATCACTCTGCGATTCGGTAAAATTTATTTGTATCATTTATACCCTGTTATAATGGTCGGTATACCGC
Source organism: Brassica oleracea var. oleracea (assembly GCF_000695525.1). Classification (NCBI taxonomy): domain Eukaryota; kingdom Viridiplantae; phylum Streptophyta; class Magnoliopsida; order Brassicales; family Brassicaceae; genus Brassica; species Brassica oleracea. The sequence goes on from NC_027748.1 coordinate 12,577,714, forward strand.
CTCTACTATTATTTATAT
>NC_027748.1:12582566-12626033 GCF_000695525.1 Brassica oleracea var. oleracea
ATGTGGGTCCCACTGTCACTATTTGCACAGTAATTTTTCTTCTATAAATACGGAGTTTTCGATCATTTGTAAAAACATGATTACACATCCTTCACTCTTCCATTCTCTCTGATAATAATCTTTCTATCAGTATTAAAAGTTCTACGGGTATAAACTTTTGCCCTTATTTAAATTCCTGCGATACAAATAAATTCTAGTTCCTTTTATAACACTATCATTGATTGTGAACATGTTGAGTCACTGATCACTTGAGCTGACATGATGTTTATCTTCTAGGGCGTTAAATTTAAGTAAGTTGAGCTTGATCTTTTAACAAAAAGACACTGTAAAGAGAAATAAAAGTAGTTGAAGCTATGTTTAGGTTAGACTAAAGATTCGTGACAGAAAAAAAAAAGTTAGACCAACGAGCAATTTTGTATTGCTTTATATAATAGAGCAAACCCAGTACAAAATATACCATTTTCGATCGTGGTTTTGGTCCAGTAAGGGGAATCAGCTTTCATATTAAAGCCCAAGTATTTAGAAACCCAATTTTCTTGTAAAAGAAAGGTTGTTCGGACAAAAAAGCCCAAAGTGAAAAGGGTATTTACGTAAAATAATAATAAAAGGGCAGCTAGCTTCTAAACCCACTAAAACCCTAGAATCGCACTTGTATAAACCAAAGTCACAAGCGCAGCTTCATCCCCATCGACATAACCTCTCTTTGAAAGCTTCTCTCCAGCAGTCTCTAAACCCTAATTCAAAGATGAGACCTCCTCTAACTGGTGGTAAGAACCCTAGCCGCCGCTCTTTTTTTTGTCTCCATCGTTTAGGCTTTTAGTTTAAGAAGGGCTAAGCTCTGTTTTCGTTTTAAGCTGGAATCTCTATGTATATAGCTGAACTGATTATAAAGTTTGTTCCTTTTAGCTCAGATATTTATTGGGTATTTGCTATTTTCATCGGATCTATTGTTTAAGGAGTGTACTGAGTCGTTTTTTTGTGTTCAGGACGTGGTGGTGGTGGTGGCTTTAGCGGCGGACGTGGTGGCGGTGGGTTTAGTGGTGGACGTTCAGGAGGAAGAGGTAGGTCAGGAGGAAGAGGTTTCGGTGACCGTGGCGGTGGTCGCAGCAGCGGTAGAGGCATGAGAGGTAGAGGAGATCGTGGTCGCAACGGTAGAGGAGCACCAGGACGTGGTGGAATGAAGGGAGGTAGCAAGGTGATTGTGGAGCCACACAGACACCCAGGAGTGTTCATTGCAAAGGGTAAGGAGGATGCTCTCGTCACTAAGAACTTGGTTCCTGGTGAGGCTGTTTACAACGAGAAGAGAATCTCTGTTCAGGTATATATTTTGGTGATTTTATTTTGAGTTTTGTTTGTTTCAGTGTTGTTAATTGGTTTGTGATTGTAATTATACAGAATGAAGATGGGACCAAGACTGAGTACAGGGTGTGGAATCCTTTCCGTTCTAAGTTGGCTGCTGCTATTCTCGGTGGTGTTGATAACATTTACATCGTAAGTCACATCTTGTTTTGGAACTTATTGGTTTCTGCCTGTTGTGAGACTTGTCCATATATTTATTGTTTGTATTTGTTTCAATGCAGAAACCTGGTGCTAAAGTTCTATACCTTGGTGCTGCTTCTGGAACAACAGTCTCTCACGTGTCTGACATTGTTGGACCTGTAAGCACTACTTATCCTTTATGTTTGTAGTTATTTACATGTTTTTTTTATGTTGTTACTCATAATCTGGGGCGTTATGGTTTTGTAGGAAGGTTGTGTTTACGCTGTTGAGTTCTCTCACCGAAGTGGTAGAGATTTGGTGAACATGGCGAAGAAGAGAACTAATATCATTCCAATCATTGAGGATGCTAGACACCCTGCTAAATACAGAATGCTTGTCGGCATGGTTGATGTTGTCTTCGCTGATGTTGCTCAGCCTGATCAGGTTTGCTTCCTTTATTATATCTTACTCAGTGTACACGTCTCTTTTAAATTGCCATAAAAACTTTTGCCGCTTTGAATTTAAAACGATGTTCTGATGATGGCAAATGATGATGTTACTTGGATTCCCCTTCAGAACATTTTGTATGTTGCAAACTCCAAGTTTCTGATGCTTAAGAACATCTTCCTTTCTTCGATATAGTTTTTTATTGGTTTCTTTTCGGATTATAGCTTCATCTTTTATCAACCACAGTAAAATATTTTATTACTGTTTTTTTTCCTGCGTATAACAGATCAATCGATTTGGGTTTTCCATAAGATAAATTTTGATTTGGTCCTTTAAAGATTTAGCATTATTACTTTTATTGCAGTTTTTTTTTTTTTTGCTGATGACCGAACAATCTGTTTGGTTTTCCATCTGCTTAAGAATTTAATTTGGTCATTAAAAAATTTGGTTTAATAATTTAATTGGCACAATAAGTTTGTAATGCCATTGATCATTCTTTGTCCCCAAGATTGCTAATGCCATCCATATTTCAGGTATAATATCATGATCTATATGTTTTTAATTGTTCTTTATGAAATGTTGTTTGTCCTTAAAACCCTTAGGCTAGGATCGTGGCTTTGAACTCAAGCTTCTTCCTCAAAACAGGAGGTCACTTTATTATCTCAATCAAGGTTAGTTAGCAGCATTTCAGTATTCAATCTTGTTCTGTTAATGTTCGTTCTTCTATTCTCTTACTCAAAGACATCTTTCTCTCTTGTTTGCAACAGGCAAACTGTATTGACTCAACGGTTCCGGCAGAAGCAGTGTTTCAGAGTGAAGTGAAGAAGCTGCAACAGGAGCAGTTCAAGCCAGCAGAGCAAGTGACGCTTGAGCCATTTGAGCGTGATCATGCCTGTGTCGTCGGTACATACCGTGCGCCTAAGAAGACCAAGGTTGCTGCTTAGAAATTCCTTCCTTGTGTTGGGATTTTGTTCTTCGGATTTTTCTTTAGGTTTTTTTACCCAGTGTTGCGTTTGTAATCGTTTTGAACCTGAATAGGCTTTTCTATGTGTTTATTTGAGACTTAAAACTCACCTATTTAACCATGTTTTGCTTTTTGATAAGTTTATAGTATTTCGTTAAGACATATTTTGATAATATCCCAATAATTGGAGAAACCCAAAAAGCTTAACACATAACACTGTGTGCACAAAGAATAAGATTAAAAAGAGAAGTAGCGTACAAACATGTATATACTTGTAATCATAAGCGACGATGTTACTGTCTGCAAATATCAGGTTTTGACCACATATTTGCAACATTTCTAATCCAACTGAATTCCTCTATACTTGTTGGAAACCATGTCGTGAAAACCACAAGAGCATTTGGTTTAAACTCATAATTTATTCAACCAGCTTTTTGGTTCTTTTTTGTTGACCATAGTTTCAAATGCTAAACATTGCATTCATCCTCGTGTAGTCGTGTTGATGAATGACAATGGTCAGATACAAAGGAATTGGTCAAAACAAATTAACGTAAATCAAGCTGTCTAATTGTTATAAAATGAAGAGTCATTGGAGAAGAAAATAATTGAAGAATGGACACGCTTACATAGTTACATTCCATAACAACACTCAATGCAAAATTAATATTTAACAAAAATGTCGAAGACCAGAACTTGAGTCTGGCGCCTTAGACCACTCGGCCATCCTGACTTGCTGTATTGTATTCTTGAATAAATTATCTATATCTATAACATGGAAATTATAAAAGATTTCTTTGTAACATTAATTTGGAAGTACATGGTCGCTTGATTCGTGTGAAAATTAAATAAGTAGTCTTGATAAATTTTGAAGTCACGAGCAAAATGTGCATGTGACATTTTGGTAACGTTACAATTGCACTTTTTATTCTTCTTTTGGAAGAAAATAACAAAAGCACAGTTGTTACTTTGGCTGATTGAATGATTTTCCAACAGCCTACTGGCTAGTACAAATACAAACACCAATGGAAAAAAACAAACAAACAAAAAGCCTAAACAAAAGAGAAACCCAATCAATAATCACGCAAGTACTTCCTTTGATTTTGTTTCAGTACTCCCTCCCCATTTCTTCATACGTTCACTCGTCTCCGCCACCTGTTCATCACAGTTTTTCATTACATATTTTATGGTGCATTTCCTCGATCTCTGTGTTATATTTGTGTCTTAGTGTAGGTTCTTACCTCTTTATTCCAGTTTGTCTTGTACAGAACAAACATCAGCAACAACGTTTGAAGCGCTATTCCTGATATCATTCCAGCCCAAAGTCCCTGAAAACATTGTTAACACTTTATAAAGCTACTTTAAATATTACACTACTTTCAGAAGATTTAAGCTGTTACTATTTTATTCACTCACCATCACTCCCAAGTTTGCTTTGTAACCAAGAAAATACCCAAAGGGAAGGCCAAAAATGTAGTAACTACCCAAGTTGATATAAGCCACTAAGCCTTGCCAACCACCTCCAATAGCCACACCTAAACAAGATATGAATAAAACCAGATGACCGGTTATGATGTGGTGAAACCTTTGGTTTTGGTTTTGATAGAAGAGAAGATATTTTTGTTTACCGGAAATAACAGGCTGCACGCTGTTGAGAACCATGGTTATACCAAGAAGATAAGCTAGCTTAGACACTGCACGTTGAAGTACTTTGCTGCTTGTGAAAATGATAGCAAAATGGTCTTTGGCTAAGATGATAGCCACCATAAAGACAAGACCGATGAGGAGAGACTGGAACACCGTGACATAGACAGAGTATTTCGCTGCTCGTGGACGGCCTAAGCCAAGCTCGTTGGAGACACGGACACTAACAAAGTACAAAAACGTATGGAAGGTTAGTACTCAGCTGAACAGAGCAGGATTTCAAAATTTTGGGATATAAACATTTCTTAAAGAACTTTTATAAAAAAAAAAAAAATTGTACCTTATAGCTGCGTTTATTCCGATGAACAACATTGCCTCCACACCATTGAGATTCATGCTGAAACGTACCCAAAAAAGCCAAAACCGTGAGAAATGTTGAACATTAGGGATACAACAAGCATTACAAGACCAGAAACTCACCATATAGAAAGTGAACCAACAGCGATAACAGGGTCATCAAGATGACCAGTAAGGACGATGATACTCATCATATACCAGATTTCAAGACAAAGCATAACAGCAGATGCAATGGAGAGTCTAACAAAGGCCCAGATCTCCTTAAAAGCCAACCATGATAAACCAGTCCACCCTTCGTTACACCAACCAATCACATAAACGATCTGAGAGATTGTAATTTCCCACTGGGTGATATTAAACGCCAAAGCAGCACCGTTTGTTCCCCAGCCAAACACGATGATAAACAGCCACAGCATACCAACGTGTAGGAGAAGAGCAACGAACCCAATCCAAGCAATGACAGTTACTTTGCTCTGCGCTTGAAGGAACTTGGAGGTTGGGAAGTTCAAAGCCAGCGAGAAGAGCTGAGGGATGGTGAGGAGAGTGAATTGTCCAGCTGGAACGGCTATCTCCTCTGCTTGGCCGAGAAGTCTCAGAACTGGAGTGGCAAAGATGTAAATAGGAAGGAGGAGGAGGCAGGAAACGAACAAGATGATCCAGGATCTCTGCATGTAAATTCCTAACATGTGGACTTGACCAGCTCCAAATGCTTGACCACACAGTGTTTCAAGTGCACTTCCCATGCCAAGCTGCACATTTTCCAACCCGACAATTAGTTAAACTCAAAACAGTTCTGTTCATCAACTCAGCATAATCTTAGTGACACATGCAATTCAGACATAGATTCGGTTTCACAGCAACTTTCTCGACTCTATATAGTGAATAATGTTCTGAAATGCTGTCTAGGCGCTTTAGTTGACCCATGCAACTATATAGTTTTATAGTTTAGACGCAAAATAGCGTTTAGTTGATCTCTATACGGATTCTAGACGAATCTAAGTATTAATATTCAAAAAACTAAAATGTTAATATTATTATATATTATTATTTATATTAGTTTTACTTATTTTATGTATTAATATGATTACAACTATTAGCTTACTATCTTTATTCTTTTTATATAGTTAAACCTTTTATAATTTGAAACTATTTATATATGTCAAAATATATTAGTATACATAAAAATTATATTTGAAGTATATATATCTAGTTTTTTTTAATTAATGTATATCCGTTTAGGTATGTGCGTATGAAGTATATCCGATTGGTTCTTTTTTTAATTTTTTTTTTTAATCAGAGAAAACAAAAAAACGAAGAAATTTTTTTTTAAGAAACCCAAAAAACAGTTTAGGTATAAATATAATCATGGCCTTAGCTCGTTTTAGAAGGAAGTGTTATGTACAAAGAGAAAAGCATGGAGCTAGAAGGAGACTTGAATACCAGAAAGCCGAAGGAGAAGGTGCCGATGACAGAGAGAGAGATAGAGACGGCGGAGAGCTCGACCTCACCGATGTGGCCGACGAAGATGTTGGTGACTGAGCTGACGCCGTACTGGCAAATGACGTTGAAGCCAATCGGAGCAGCGATCAACCACAGTTTCGCCGACTCAGTACACAAAACTCGCTTCACATCGCTCCAGGTTCTCGCCGGAGCGTAATCCTCCACCTTGCCACCGTGGGAAAGTAACGGCGTCGTAGGATCCATCTCCTACACAAGTCTCAAAACCTGACTCACTTCTCTCTGTTTGTGAGTCAACGTTGGTTGCCTAAATATGGGGTTGGTTTGTATATATAACAAAGCCGTTGAATCACGCGCTTCTCTCTCTTCCCCTTTACTACTCAAAATATCCCGGTTTAGTCCGGTCTGAAGTTTTTTTTATTGGTTCATTATATTATATCTGCAAATCCTTAATAGATAAACTGCTCAGAGTTCACTATGCATGAATGAGATCAAACCTATGAACTCATTTTTATGGACATATCACATTCTTTTCTTTGGAAATGTAAAATGATAGCTAATGTATTAATTTGATGCATTGGTTTGGTTTATTTTGTTTGTAGTAATTTAGTTATCATATGAGGGAAAGGTAGATAGGTTAGGTGAGGCTAACCGGTGGTGCATGAGACACCACGTTGACATATCAAAAACTTAACATAAAAACAGAGCTCTCTTTAATGCTTTTTTCTCTTCTTTTGTCGGTTAACTGACACAAGCATTATTACTAGGGGAATTTTTTGTTGGTAAATACCGTAAATTAACACACGAAAATTGTTAAATAAGTAGCCAATAAAAATAAATGTGTGTAAGTTGAGAAAATTGCTTAATCCACCCAAGCTGGAATCAAAGTTGAAATTAGGTACCAAAAGTGGAAAGCTGTCGTTTCTAAAAATAGGTGGTGCCTTTCTCATGAGCTTACAAAGCTTTCTAGAAGCCATAAAGTGAGTTACGTAGTAAGGTAAAATGAAGCAATCAATAATATAGGAAGAAAGAAGAGTCGGAGAAGTATAGTCTCGTTTGAGAGAGAGAGAGAGAGAGTAGAGAGAGAGAGTAGAGAGAGAAAGTAAATCTCAGTGTTGGATTCGGCGTACGGCCGCGCGTGAGCGTGCGTGCCGTCGCCGGAGCCCTTTGTCCTTCAGCATAATTTGTCCGGCCTTTGTCTCCTCCCAGTCGCCTCCGGCGTCCGTCTTGTAAAAGCTCTGGCCAACCACCACTCGTGGTGTCTCTTTTCTTGGAGTGAAGACGCGGCTGCTTGGAGGTTATGGCGTGGTGAAGACGCTCGTAGTGTGGGTTTTGATTCCGGGAGATGGAGGCTTCCACAGCTCCGTCGCCGCCGGCTTTTATTTCCGGGAGGTGGTAGTTTTTTCAGCTTCGCCGTCGTCGGCTCTAGTCTCCGGGGGGTGAAGGCTACAACAGTTTTGCGCGCCGGCTTTAGGTATTTCGTTGCGGTTCTTAGAGTTTGGGTTTCGATTATGGATCGAGTGGGTCTTGTTTGTCTCTCTTGTGTTGGAGCTTTGACCTTGTCGGATGAGATCTCGAAGAGCGATGAAGCTCTCCGACGGGTAGACAGAGTTGGAAGAACAGAGATGGTTTCGGCGGAGGCTCTGCGGGTTCTGAGCTCTGACGAAATGAAGTTGCGGTGATGTGGTTCCGGCGGTGAGTCGAGGCGGGGACGGTCAAGTCGAGGCGGATGCGACGCGTGTCGTTCTGATGGCATAGATGCTCCCACGTGTCCAGCAGCCAGCTTCTTTGACGCGTGACTCGGCCGACGTCGCACAGGCTTTTAATATTTGGGCCGACGGCCCAGTTAATGGGTCTGTTTGTTGCCTTTTGGTTTTTAGGCCTATGGCCTTTTGATTATGTAGTTGTTTATCAATTAAAAAAAGACCTATTGACGGAAAAAAAAAAAAAAAAAAAGTGGGAGAAGTAATCTTTTTTTTCGTTCTGCGTTTACATAAAAATCCCGTTTGTCCCGAGCTTTCATTTTCCTTCTTCTTCGTCATTGTATTTATTTCCATGTTTCATAATAAATTTTTTTTTTTTGATAAAATGTTTCATAATAAATTTCAAAATCTTAACTATGATTTCAAATCTTTGTCATCGAAACAAGAGAATGACATATTGACATTAGACATTGACTTTGCTTTACCTTTAAAACTATCTCCAATAGTTGTCTGTATTTTTTACTCCATATATAGAATACTCTAAAATTAGAGGAAGGTTTTGCTCCAATGATTACCACTATTTTTTACTTTATAATAGAATATTCTTATTATATTCTTTCTCCACTTATTTATTAATTTATTATTTTACCCATAACTTTTGAAATATTGAAATTTTACCCTTATACTTGATACTGCAACAATAATACAATACCATTACAATATTATTAAAACTAAATGGTTACTTTAAAACGAAAATCTTATTACAACACTTAAATAAAAAACAATACATTCATTTTTAGCCATCAAATTTAGTCGATATTTGTCATATATATCTAAAATTTTATAAAATAACTTAAATGAAAGTATTAATAATTAAAATAAAATATTTTTAAACTCTAAAACTTACATTTTAAAGTTTCATATTACTTAAAAAATATTACAAAATAATAACAAATGTTGTTAACAAAAGATATTTCAACTAAATCATAAAATAATATATTTAAAATAGAACACAAAAAATCATAGTTTTAGATATACATGTTTTTAAATCGGTTCTTATCGGGTCGGGTCTATTCGAGTCAATTATTTTTGGGTCCGGGTATACTCGGATCGGTTCTTTCGGGTAAAAGAAATTTAGACCCAAAAGGTACTTGTAAATTTTCGGTTCAGTTCCAGGTTGGGTATTTTTTGGTCGGTTCCGGTTCGGATTTTCGGATCCAGGTTAAAATGCCCATGCCTACTTCAAATGATGATATCGTAAGTATTAATATAAATTTTCTTAATTATTCAGTGTCTTTAAATATATTTTTATTTATGTTATAAATTTATATGCAGATCAATCAAGCTAAAGAAATGTTAAGTGGAAGATCCGTTGGAAATTTGATCATGTATGGAATTTTGTCAATTTTTTTGAAAAGTTTAAAGATGGTTCTAATCTTGCTAAAAAAGATGCAATTCTATGCAGTTTTGGATATACATCTTCAGAGTCTGATAATCCTACTCCTGACCATGTTACACAAGCATCTCCTGGTTTGTTTTCATTTTCTATAAATTTAGAAGAATATATTAGTGGTGGATCTCCATCTCAATGACCAATTAGAGTAAAAAAATCAAAACTGAAAAGAAAGAATGATGATCAAACATCTGTTGTTATCAAGACTTTAGAAGAAGGAAACCAATAACTCTTGGAACAATTAAAGAAGACAAATACACAAAGACAACACCACTTGGAGATGCAAAGTAAAAATTATGCATTGAAGGAGCTCAAAGAAGAAAATAAAATGTTACTTCAAAACTTAAATTCAATAGAAAATCCAAATATTCGAGCTTATGTTCAAGGAGAACAAACAAGAATCTTGAGGAAAAAGATGAATCAACAACCTCCTTCTTCATCAACTTTATTTGGAAATTTTTTTAATGATATTGGTGGTTCTGGAAATGATCTACTAGAATATTAAATCATGATAATGTGTTATGATAAGTTTGAATCTTTTATATTTTTATTATGGATTATTTATTTTTAGTTTATTACTTATTATGTTGTTGTGTTTTCTAATTAAATATAAGTTATTAGTTCATTAAATTTTCAGCTAATTTAATAATTAATTTTATGAATTTAATGATATTTAAAAGTATGAAGTTATAATATATGATTTATTAAGGTAGAAAATGAAAACGTGTAAAAGTGAATGATCATTTTGTAAAAATACAGTAATACTGTTCATCCCTCTACATTTGGTGTAACATTTGGTACATTGAAGTGATTTTTTACTCTATATTGGTGTCTAGAGGGAAAAGTAGAGTACCTTTGGAGAAGCATACCCAGTTCACCAAAGGGCAAAGGCCTAGCCCAAATTTGTGTAAAATCTTCAAAAAATGAAGGCCGAACATTTGCAAATGAGCCCAGTTCACTTATTTGGTTTAGAGCATAACATGCCCCTTAAACACGGACTATGATGTTTTGTAGGTTCCTCAAATGTATGTATAAATGTTTATGTACACACACCAATATCATTTCAATTTTCAAACAAGGGCATGGTTGTAGTCATGGTAATGAAACGTCTTGTAGATGAAGTGCGATAGCCACTTCGAAGCCGCAAAACTCAACACAGCCGCCACAACCACCACGCTTCTAGCCACATTAGACATGGCAATCTGCTTCGTCACGGCCATAACTCCGATCAAAGCAACCGATACGATTTGCAAGATCACCTCAAACGCGTTGAGGTATTTGTGAGCTTTCTTGCAGCTGCTGCAGTTCTCCACATGCGACCAATACCTTAAGAAACACAAAACTCTCTTCATTAAGGTACGTTTTCGTTTACAAAGGATAAAGATAAGAAGATGTAAGTAAAGTAAACCTGTCGAAGAGCTGTTCTCGAGGAGGCGTTGGAGGAAGAAGAGATGGATCAAACTTTCCTCTCCAGTCGACTTGAGCTCCACTGTACTTGTTGAACCATCTCCTGAATGTAACCACAAGTGCGTCTGATTTTGTTGGGATGAAGCAAGCTTTTTGCCAGTTTTCAGGGCCTCTCTCCAGTATCTTCCTCTCCTCGACATGAAGGAGGTGCAAGTCTGAGTCTAGAATCTTGTTTTGCCCTATGTGGAACACCCATCTAGGAACAATCTTATCAATAGCTACCCCGAAGTTTCTCGGGAACGTCCAAATCAACCTACTGCGACCGGGGCTGACTGGGATGCATATAAAGATCAATGACAATTTGCGATTTTTCAATGGCCCCTGGATGCAGAACAAATACGGTCAGGGAGATAAAAAGAGAAGTGAATCTAAAACAAGACAATCCATAATACATGTTAGTTTATGCATTGACCTTTTCAGATGTGATAGAATCCTTGTCCTCCTCTCTTAATGGCTCCGTGGAAGCTCGGTACACACATGGTGCGATAAAATTAGCATAACCCCATTCTTGCCTTGCAAAGAAGCCTTCGTTGTCTAGTCTTTTCACGGTGATCTCGAGTGGTTTTCCCCCTTCTCTGTCAACTTTCTCTGTAAAGAAAGGCAGAAAGTTGGTGGTACATTGAGCTAAAAGGGTAATGCAGAAAATTTTACATTTTCAATACATCACTTAATGATGATAAATTTTAAACTTGCAGGAAAGATAAATTTGTAAGTGAAATTTTATTGGTTAAAAAAATTGTTGGAAATAATGAATTACAGAAAATTCTAAAACTTGCATATTTTCGAAACAGAGGGAGTATAAGATAAAACAGTTTTGAAATGCAGATTTTATCAAAATTACCTTTTGGTTTACCAACCCGCATTAGTCCATAATGTGCATAGGGAACATGAGCCGGGTCCATGAGGTTCTCCACCAACACATCGTACCTGAAAGGTTTCAGATTTACGAAAGAGCCAATCAAAGAAGGGAGAGAGAGAGTTTGGATATAACAAACCCGTAGGGAATATCTCGATTTGCCACGAGCTTAGTGAACGATGGGTCTTCCAACTCTGGAATGTAAGGAGGCTTGTTGGTCTCAAGAACATTCTTGTATTTGGGATCACTGTTGGGCCAAAACCAAAGGATCTCATGCTGCACTGTACTTGGGTAAACAGCTACACATGCTTGCTTGAACGTGTGCACCTAATAAGTTCGCACAACATAATCAACATAATCAAGACTCTGACTTTTATGTTTCTTCAGACAACAAAAAAAAAAAGAAAAAAGACTTTTGAATTTATGTTCCAATCTCACCGGAGGACCATCAGGAGGAGCTTGAGGAATGAGCTTACAATCACCCTTACCGTTGAAGCACCAACCATGATACACACACTGCAACCTCCCCCACTGATCAATCCTCCCGTCAGACAAGGGAGCAAGGCGATGAGGACACGTGTCGTCCATCACTTTCCACTGGCTCTCGTTCCTGTCCCACCAGACCACAACATCAATCCCCATGACTCTCTTCCCGTGCGGAGCCTTCTTGTCGAGGTCGCAGATGGGCATCACCGGGTACCAGTTGGCGTACCAGTCGAACTTCTTCGACGACGAGTCCGATCCGGGTTCGGGTTCCGGCGGGGAGTTCGTCGGGGCGACGGTGGGTGATGACGACACCGCGGTTGTGAAAAGGTTGGATTTTGACGGCGGTGGGGGGGATTTGAAGGCGATGGAGTTTGGAGAGATGGGTTTGGGATTGGGGAGAGAGCATCTGAATCGAGGTTTTGGTTTGAGGATTCGCGGAGATGGAAGAGTGCATGTTGCAAGAGCAGCTTCCATGGTTGGAAGAAGAAAGAGTATTTGGTGGTGGTGTGTGTGTGTGTGTGGTTGTGACAACGGGAAGAGGGAAACTAGAGGAGTTTTATTTTATTTATTTGTGTTGATAATTTTAATCTAACAGTTCAGATTTATCGTTGACTATGTCCTCCTTTAATCACGGTTGAGATGTCACGTGACATGAGAACTGGTGTGGTGGTGGGTTGAGTGAAAGTAAACCATGTCTGGTATGTTGATTATTCTCAGATTGTCTAAACGTATTCTTTGTCTTAATGCCAAGAAAAAAAAAAAGAATTGTACACAAGAGAATAAAATAAAATAAAAAGTATTTGTCTTAATGATTTTGATATTTTTGAGGTTATACACTCGAATTTTAAGCATCATCTCCTATTTCGAAAAAAGTAACAAGAGCATGAAAATGAAGCGGTTAACTGGAAGAGAGAGAGCGTCGGTTGAGTGTTGAAAACGATGTCGCTTGCTCGAACCACAAGTAAAGAAGAGAGCATAGCGAGGGCATGATAGTCATTTCTTAGGATCCCCATCACCTCGCATGATCAGTTTTCTTCATCTCTCACGTCTGGAATTGAATAGACAATTATTATTATATAAATAAAACTCAGTTTCCCTCTTGAGATCAAAATCTAAGAAAGAAGAAAGAGTTGTTTTGTACATTCATTTACGAATAGTAGAACTGGTGCAAAGACGTTGCATTTCCATAGATTCGAAGTTTGTCTGGTAGGGAGGGAGGGAGTGGATCATGGCGGAGGTCGTTGTGCACATATACGATGTGACCAACACTGGATCAGACAAAACCAACAACACCATCCTTCAGATCAACAGGATCTTCAAAGACGGCATCGGTCTAGGCGGCATTTTCCACAGCGCCATTCAGGTATATTATTGAGAAAGTGTCTCTTCTTGGTTATATATGTTTACATTTATTTGGATTTTTTTTGTATGTATGTATGGAGAACCATGCAATTTAGACGCCTTCATGTGCAAACCATGCCTGATCTTGATTTTATGATCTGTGAGGCTCTGTTTCATGTTTCATGGTCTCTGTCAGATTTCGAACTAGGGTTCCATTTTATGAAACCAAACTACCAGGTTCCATTGTCATCTCTTATGAATTTTTCTGAAGGTATATGGAAACGATGAGTGGTCTTATGGGTATTGTGAACAAGGCACTGGTGTCTTCAGATGTCCTAGCAGCAAGAATCCTATGTACACTTATCGTGAGAAAATTGTTCTTGGGAGGACAGATTGTACAATCTTTATGGTTAATCAGATATTCCGTGAGCTCACCAGGGAATGGCCAGGACATACTTATGATCTCTTGTCCAGAAACTGCAACCACTTCTGTGATGTGCTCTGTGACAGGCTTGGCGTGCCAAAGCTCCCAGGTAAAGATGTGTATTGAGAACAATGTTTGTGTATGTGTGTTGGTCTTGAAAGCTTATGTGATTGTTCGGGTTCTTGTCTCTACCTTAACAGGTTGGGTGAATCGTTTTGCGCAAGCTGGCGACACAGCTTTGGAAGTAGCAGAAACCACAGCAATGCGGGTGGGTCTCTCTCTCTCTCTCTTTTTCTCTCGTTTGGTTTCTATGGAACCTAAATGGAATCATTATTAGTGTTTTTTTTTTTCAATCTTGTAAATTGGTATTTTGCAGTTAAAGCAAGCCAAAACTGAGCTTCTATCAGCTAGTAAAGTAGCATATCGCTTCCTTTCAAATGTTACCTCAAGCGTAACCAACAGCACCAATGGCTCACCACAACAGCCTGGAACCGTCAATAATTCAGACAATGGGAACTTGAGAATGCAAGGCACCTGGCTCAAAGGAATGTTAAACACTTCGAAACCGTCCACAAGCACAGAGATAGAGAACACAGATGAAGATGCAAATCATGACTCTGAGGTTCTACAGTTTCAGCATCAACCGTAATCCACCGTAATGCATTCATTTGGTTAATTGCATTGCATATCCACCCGGACCAAAAGCTACTCAACTGTATCCATTACTTTGTATCACACCATTGGAACCCATCTCTCTTTTTTTCTCAACACGTTAATGACAAGTAACCAAGCAAGTCTCAGCATCATATCTTTCAAAGTTTTCATTAAGAAAATAGCTTCAATACACATACGAAGATGAGTTTTCAACATGTATAACAAACACAACTCGCAATGCGTCCATAATATTGCAGGGGAAGGAAAGAAAACAAAGTATAAATCTAGCGTTTAGTGAAGAAAAAAACAACACAGCAATCTCACACCAAAATAAAACAACATTTATTCCCAACTTATATAATAACAATGCTGACTTTAGCAATCAAATCTGGAAATCATGGCGATTTGTCATCCCCTGAACATCCCCTTAAGCACAAAGGCATTCCTGTCAGTGTTTTCAGATATCCTTAGTGATGAGACAGCCTGAGCAGCGATCAGATCAGCTGATACTCCCATGTTGCTATCCCAAGACTCCCTCATGAAGGGTGACCAGTTACTCTCTCCTAGTCCGTAACCGTTGGACACAAACCCAATCCCTTGAACCGCATAGCTAGCGCAGCTCTGGCGAGGAACGTAGTTTTCACCTCTAAACAGATCCATCTTGAAACAACCCTTTTCTTGGCCAAGCATGACTCGAGATGAGTCATCAGAATCTTCGCCCAGTAGGACGTGCAGAGCAACAGCTTCTGCTATTGCAGCACCTTCTTCATCTAACCTCTGCTGCTCTTCAAGTTTCCTCTGCTTCTTCTTTTCCAGCTCAGCCCTGATGGCTGCAGAATTAGCCAGAGCTTTCTCGAGACGTCTCTTCTTCTTCTCAGCTTGTTTGACACGATCGAACTCATCTTTACCATTATGTTTCTTGCTCTTCCCTTTCCTAGCTAATGGCTGAACTTGCTTGCACACCGCGTGATCCATACTAGCTTACTATATATAACTCTTTTAACTAAAAATAACTGAACTAAAACTCGCTGCTGTGGTGGAAGGAAGTCGAGAACTACTACTACACCCACTCAGGTATATAGGAATACCTCATGGTGCGGACAATACAATCCCAAAAAGAAACAACTGGAGACAACTGAAGAGAGACGTTGTAAGAAGACATAACATTTGGAATCACTCGTCCTCCTTTCCCATACCCCTTAGACTCTCCCATTTTCTGCATTTGACAATTACTTTTTTATTAGATATAAAAGCTGCAAAAAAGGATAAACACACAAACCAGTAACCTTAATCTTTAAAACAACAACAACATAGCTTCAGGCTACAAAACATGCCACCAAATCTTAACCAACCGAGCAGACCAGATGACATGATTTTAAGCAACAACACAATTGTTCAAAGACACCAAGTCCTAAACAAGTAAAAAAAAATTAAATCTTACTAACGATTTAAACAGATTTAACAGAGTCAGTCAATAACAGCTCAAAGAAGCCTTAAAAAAGCTGAAACTTGATAATATTGATGATTACTGAAACCCTAATTGCTCAAACAATGAAACATGTAATAAAAAAAGTCACAAAGGGCATCCATAGAAAGAGTCAAACCCACGGCAAACTTTACGAACCTTTCTTAATCCTCACGAAGCGTAAACTACACTAATGGATCAAATTACAAAAAAAAAAGCAACCGATAGAACCCAGATCTGCCTCAAAAAAAAAACTCAAGTCGCATCAAAATTTAACCTTAATTCAGCAGGATCACAGCATACAACAATCGGATTCAATCGACTAATTACTTTTAAGCCCATAAATTAAGATAAACTCACGAAGCTAATCGAAATTCAGAGAAAAATCTAGGGGGAAGTGGAGAAATGAAATCCGATCCAAACCTCTACAATATGGCATAGAAGCAGCTTTGCCTCAAAGACCTCTCCCCAAATCGAATTATACAGAGATCGAGAGAGAGAGATAGACTCAAACACGGAAGTAAAGTTGGTGTGTATGGATGCAGAAGAAAGACGAGAGGAAAGGAAGAGAGGAGATGTTTAGTCGTATTATATAAAAAGAGACGAAGAAGAAGATGAGAGAGGATATAGGACAAAGAACAAAACGTAGCAGTCTCTATTTGACCCAATTAAAATGCGCCACGCGTCGAACGATGCTCTTGACTTTTATTACAATGTAAGTTTTCAATTGGGACTTTGAGACTTGGCCGGTGCGGGTGGGTCCCGGAAGTCGTGACGTAGCTATTAACAGCCGTTAGATTCGATGTAGGTTCGACGGCTTAGATTATTACGGTTACAAAGAGAACCCGGTTAAGCATAAACCACGTCGGTTGCTGGAGCAGAAAGTAAAGAAGCAAATAAGCGGGAAAATCGAGGGTAAAAGAGTCATTTCGTAAGACCCCACCACCACCACCACCACCGCCGCACTCTCATCTACGTTCTGAAAATCGAGAAACCGTGAGAAGAAGATAAAACGAAAACTAATTTTGCTTTTATACATTAATTTCGGAGAGAGAGAGAGAGATCTAGTAGCAGTTGGATTCGTTGAAAGGAAAGTGGATTTGGTATCTCCACCGAAAAGCTACAGAGAGAATCTTCTTCTTCGAGCTCGTAATCATGACGGAGGTTGTTCTACACATATACGACGTGACAAACAGTGGATCGGAGAAGACGAACAACACCATCCTCCAGATCAACAGGTTCTTCAAAGACGGTATTGGCCTAGGCGGCATCTTCCACAGCGCCATTCAGGTTTAACTCCAAACGAAGCTTTCTTGCTACTTTCTTTTTTTTGTTTTGATGTGTGAGCTTATTATTATTATAGGTTATGATGTTCTTGCATGTCTCTATAAGATCTGAAGCTTAAGTTTCCTTTTTTCTTCTCCCTCCACTCAGAGGATCTAGTATGTTTTTACTAGTAAAGTTATAAACTTTCTATCTGGAGGAGACTTGTCAAACTTCAATGATGCCTCAATGACTTTTACTTGAATTCATCTTTGACCACTTTCCCATTACAAGTAATTGCCAATTATGTGCTGAAAAGTCTGCTAATGCTTTTGTGACTTTAAGTCTATACATGTATATAACTTTGTTACTGTTATTTTCTTGTGCCTAACTATAGATTCGCAAGGAAGCATATGATTTGACTGGCATCTCTTGTGAATATTGTGCAGGTGTATGGGGATGAGGAATGGTCTTATGGGTTTTGTGAACAAGGCACTGGTGTCTTCAGCTGTCCTAGCAGCAAGAACCCTATGTATACTTATCGTGAGAAAATCGTCCTTGGGAAGACAGACTGCACCATTTTCATGGTGAATCAGATATTGCGTGAGCTCAGCAGGGAATGGCCTGGACATTCGTATGATCTCTTGTCTAAAAATTGCAATCACTTCTGTGATGTACTATGTGATGTACTTGGCGTGCCAAAGCTCCCAGGTAAAGTAAAGCCCTTTATTTGGGAATGTATATATTGAGAACCAGTGTGTGTGTGTGTTTTGGTCACGAAGAGGCTTATGAGACTGTTTGTCTTCTGTCTCTTTAACAGGTTGGGTGAATCGATTTGCTCATGCTGGTGACACGGCCTTGGAAGTTGCAGGAAACACAGCGATGAGGGTTGGTTCTCTTTCGTTTTGCTTCTCTGGAACCTAAGTGTAACAATATGGTTATTTAATCTTGTGAATTTGGTTTTTGCAGATAAAGCAAGCCAAAACTGAAATAGTATCAGCTAGTAAAGTGGCTTATCGCTTCCTTTCCAATGTTACATCAAACGTAACCAACGGCTCCTCCAATGGCTTACAACAACGACCTGGAACCCTCACCAATTCAGAAAATGGTAACTCGAGCTTGCAAGGTAGTTGGTTCAAAGGGTTACTTAACACTTCAAAACCCTCCACAAGTACAGAGATAGATAACAAAGATGATGATGAAAATCAGCAGAGAAAACAAAGCCGTGACTCTGCACCCCTCAACCATAGCGCATTTGGTTAACTACTGGTCGAAAAGTGTACCAACATTGTACTCTCATCTGTATCCATTACTTTTGTACCATCACTGGATCTGTTATTTCTTTCAGCAAAAAGTGTGATTTTGATAAGAAAATACTATTGAGCTAGTTGTTAATGGCAAATCTCAACATATTCATACTGCTTTGAAAATGTGACAGAACTAGTTACAAATGAGGTATGACATTGGGTATTGATGTATACAACTCAGAACGCACTTTGCAGTGCTACAAGAAAAGAAAGCAGAATAAATAACATGCGAATTAAGTAATAATAGCAGCTGAATTTGGCATCATGATGCCAAATTATCATCCCTGAAACATCCTATTGAAGACAAAAGCGTTCCTATCATTGTTCTCAGATATGTGCAGAGACGAGACAGCCTGAGCAGCAATCAAATCTGCAGATATTCCCACGTTGTTGCTCTCCCAAGCACCCCTCATGGATGGATTGTATGGCACAGACCAGTTACTATCTCCACGTCCATAAACGTTCGTCTGAAACCCAATCCCTCCTTGAACCGCATAGCTTGCGCAACTCTGGCGAGGAACATAGTTTGTTCTTTCACCTCTAAACAGATCAATCTTGTTACAGTTTACCTCTCCAAGCATTAAAGCATCGTCAGAATCTTCGCCCAGTAGGACGTGCAGAGCAGCAGCCTCTGCTATTGCAGCACCTTCTTCATCTAACCTCTGTTGCTCTTCAAGTTTCTTCTGCTTCTTCTTTTCCAGCTCAGCCCGGATGGCTGCAGAAGTAGCAAGAGCTTTCTCAAGACGTCTCTTCTTCTTCTCAGCTTGTTTGACACGATCGAATTCATCTTTACCATTATGTTTCTTCTTCCCTTTCCTAGCTAGTGGTTGAACTTGCTTGCACACAACATGATCCATACTTGCTTGCTCTATATATGACTCTTAACTAAAAATAACTGAACTAAAAATAACTGTAGTAGAAGGATGTCAAGAACTACTACTACACCCACTCGGGTATATAGGAATACCTCATGGTGCGAACAATACAATCCCAAAAGGAAACAACTGGAGACAACTGAAGAGAGACGTTGTAAGAATTTGCAGACTTAGCGTTTGGAATCACTCGTCCTCCTTTCCCATATCCCTTAGACTCTCCCATTTTCTGCATTTGACAATTACTTCTTTATTAGTTTTAGGAGAAAGCTGTATAATAATTTGTATAATAACATGATCAATAGTTGTTGTAAAGAATCTAAGAGGACATAATTTCAAAAAAAAAAAAAAAAAAAAATCTAAGAGGACAAGGTAGGAGATACATGATATATATAAATTTTACAAAAAAAGAAAAAGTCAGCAAGAACACAAAGATAGAAAGAGATCCTGATTTGTCACCAAACCTTCAACAACTCATATAAACATCTGAAGAGACAAAAGATAAATTAAAACCTCAAACTTCACATAATAACCATTCTTGCATTTAGACTAGTAATAATAGATTAAACTAGTACAAAGCGATCAGATCTGCATCTTGTTGGATCAATCAAAATTCAATCCGCATAATTAAGTTTCCGCACGATATACAACGCCTTTTTTTTTATACAAAGCCTTTTAGGAAGATATAAAACGGAACAAGAAGATGAAAGAAGTCTACGATCCAAACCTCTACAAGTTGGCATAGAAGCGGCAACGATCAACGTAATCTTCTCAGAACGATCGGATAATACTCAGAGACAGAGACAGATACTGATTGTTTTCTGGATCCAGAAGGAAAAGTAAGAGACAGAGTTTAGACAAGAGACGACAAAGAACAGATGATCAAACAGACAGGAAACGTAGTCCGTCTCGCAATTATCCAATAATATTAGGCCACGTGGAGAATGATGTCTACACGCCACTTTGGATCTTCTAATATCAGTTTCCAATTTGGACTTGGCTTGTTAGCGACATCGTGTGTCGATAATAGAGATGCTAACAGCCGTTAGATTTCGATGTGGGGTTTCGTTCCAACGGCTGAGATTTCAGTTCCAGCTTTTAAACTAATTATTATTATTCTTTTTTCCGGCTTAAACTAATTATTTTATGCAGTTTGTTAACTGAATAATTGTTACCCTTCCGATCAATTATCCTTGGTTAATATGCAAGGAAAAGGAAAGAAGCACAAATATTATAACGTGAGCCTTTTGGGCCTTGAGTCATGGATCTAGCCCAAGAGCTATCTCTTGTCAATAGGCAATTTAAAGCTTGTGAATTATTTTGGTTCATTGATGTTGAATTCGAAAGGGATTTGATTGAATCCTCTCCTATAAGCTTTCCGAGATCAAAAGATCATTAGCCTAATTTATCAAAATTCATCTTGAAAGTATCCCTGAATTGCATAAGCTTTTCCAAGAAAACAAGATTTCACATGCCTTTCCTCTGCAAACAAGGTTGAAAAATCGACAGCAAGAAATGTGACAAATCACAAAGTTTATATGGTCTTTGTCGTGCTTATACTGCAAGATGTGATCTTCGTTGTTTTCGTCCATAACACCATATGTACATACTGATTCCCGATTTAAAACTTAAAACAAAAAAAAAGTTCAGTGGATTCAAACTCAAGTGTCGCTAAGACACGTAGCAAACTGGGACACCTTATTTCACTTGTTGTCGATTGGATAATGGACACTGCAAAACGCGTGAGTTTTTTTATACACTATTATTTTCGTATTGGATTGTCACTTAATCGTCATTTTTGTTACGTTTTATAAAATAATCGTCATTTTGGTCAGTGGAATGGCCACAGGGCACATAGCAATCGTCCACGAATGAATCTTAAGGATTTACAACAGAAAAGTTTCTAAGGTCATGTTCCGAAACATTATTTTAGTGTGATTTTGACACAAAAACTTTCTCCAACTTAAAGCCAAGTCCAACGGAACTGCATAACGCCAAAATAGTGATGTATTTGATGATTTCTCTCTCCAATCACACGACAAAAACAACGCTATTTTTGTGTGATTCATTTCCTTGCTACAGTGTTACACCATATTTGGAGTAACACTGTAGCAACGGCAAAACTTTTTTTTTTTGCAAAACTGTTTATTTCAATATTGTTTGATCAAAAAAAATATTGTTTAATTATATTTTACTATATTTCTATTACAGTATTATTTTATAATTAGATCTGATATTTTAATTAAAATAAAATTTTACATATTTTTTTTATCTTTAACATTGATTCAATATAAAATATTAATTTATATGAAAACAAATTTAAAAACTAGATTAAAAATACATAACAAAGTTTAATTCAAACACAATAAATTTAAATTTCAAAATTAAAACTAAAAAAGAAAAATTGCATACAACAAAAGAACTTTTAAAACATAAGCATAGATAAGTATCTAATAATTAGGGAAATTATTATTCATCCCATTAAAATAATTAGAATACAGAGTAGAAACTTCTAAATCATTTGGTGATATTTGATTTTCACCGGTAACTTGTTCTCCTTGAACTTGAGATGCTTGATATTGAGATCCATTATTTTGGTATTGAGAGCCTTCTCTATGTTCTTCAGGTTGGTTTGTTTGTGTTATTTTCTTCAAAAAAATTCTCTCGTTTTCAATATACATACGATAAGCTGGATCAGTTATAGAGCTTAAATCTGCGAATAATATTTTATTCTCTTCTTTCATTTTTGCTACCTCGACCTTTTGTCTCTGAATTTCATTTCTTTCGGATGTGCCTTTAGTAATAGCTTTAATAAGCTTATCATTTTGCTCCATCATTTGTTTAAATTGCTCCTCGAATTGTAGTTTTTCTTAGCTTTTTCATACCCATTGGTCTTGGAGATAAATTAGAAGTGGTTTCTTCGGAATTCATATTTAAATCAAATGAATTCATACCAGGAGATGGAGATGACTCAAGATCAATTGAAAATGATGGAGATGATGTAACATTACGACCTTCTTCTTGGAATGTTCTTGATGCATTGGTGTTGTTATTTGCAAATTTTTCTATGCCTTTGAGATGACAGGTGATGATGATGCTCAATTTCAAGATTTTTTAGCTCGTCATAAGAAAATCAGAGATCGGGAAGCTCATTTCGAACTTCGAGATGCATTGATCGAACATTTGTGGTTTGAATATTCGAAATCTTAAATTTAGTATAATGTAATTTGGTTTTTGTTATGTGTTTTTAATTGTTTAATGTAAGAGTTTGTTTTCATAATAATATTTTAATATAATTTTGTCATATAATATATTCATAATTGAATTAGAAATATGTTTTACAAAGTGAATTAAAAACATTATTTTTAATTACAATTTTAATATTAGTTAATATATGTTAGTCATAAAATAATAAATATTTTACTAAAATATTAAAAACAAAGAATCTTTTTAATAATTTAATAATGGTGAATATTCTTTTTAGTGTAAGATTTGGTGTTGTGGTTGGAGAGCCAAAAATATTTAGTGCTAAAACTACACTAAAATAGTGTAACTTTGACACTAAAATAGTGTTATGGGTTGAAGATGCCGTAACACTAAAAATCATACCATTTTAGTGTAACACTATAATTTTACATCAAATTTGGTGTGACACTATTCACCACACTAAAATACTATTTATCCTATTAAAACACTATTTATTAATAAAATAAACAATTAAATAAATGACAAATAAAAACATATAATATTATAAAATAGTTTTTAATGTGAAGCTAGTGTTATAATTGGAGAATAACTTTTTTTAGTGCTGAAATTACACTAAAATAGTGAATAGTGTCATGGTCGGAGATACTCTAATACAGTGTGTTAGTAACTTAGTATTTGGATTTTGATTATTCGTTAGTGCGTTATTGGTTACATATGTATCGTCGACCTAATTATATGCTTCCACCCAACCCCATCCTCTCCAACTCACCATTAAACAATCAAATTATTTGCCCCTTATCTCTTGTGACTTGATTGGACAGTGTCGTAGGAGTGTAAATAATAACTTCCACTTAGAATCGGTGCGAGTATAATGAGGAAATGTTGTGATGTATCCACTCGTCACTGAGTTAGTTACAAAATTATAATGGGACAGCCGACAGGCTAGCTAGGCACGTAACACGTATCCATAACTTTACCTTTAAAAGCCATATCTCCCTTTTTATGTTCTCACCAGCCAAACTTATTTTTGTATATAGAACTCGATCGTACCATATTGTGGTGGCCTATTAATATATCTGTTTGGTGTGGTCAATTATTGTATACTACTAATGAAAGCTTTGACTATACAGTGATTTTGAATGAACTGGTGGACACAGTAGGGTTGATACTACTCGATACTGATCTTAAACTTGTAAACTGACAGTTTAGTCTCATATTGATCTCCTATATTCGCATGTTATGTTCTTTTTACTAGTAAAAGCTTCCGTTTTTGGAGATTAAAACACATTCATTCCAGTTCTATTGAATTCTTAATTATCAAAACATACAGTATATTCATTTTTTTAGACTTAAGTCTCCTTATTCATCTTCTACCTTTTTTTGAATATAATTCATCTTCTTCTACCTTTGCCATGTTCTAGTCACTCATAAATGTCTTCTATTACTTTGGTTAAAGGATTTGAGTGATTGAATATGCAATCGATTTCAACTTTTCCTTTATTTTGAACTTTATAATTCAGAAGTATAACGTTACACGCAACGATGGCATTCCACGAGATCGCGCGAAGAAGTGGTCATACTGTGAACGTAGAAGCTTATATTAGACTAAGGTAAAGAAGAAAAATCCATAATTTAGCCTAGGTAGATGTCATTTGATATGTCACATATGTATGATTGTATCACTTCATGAATATTATTATGTTGGTTGCAAACTTGCATGCATAAGCAAACGATTTTCTGGTACAAGTCAAAATACGTTTCATTTTTAATTTTGATATTATATAAAATCAGTTATGTTATGCATCACATGATGACCTTGTTCACATTCAGTGAATCATTGTAAGAGATCATGACTGTTTATCTAAGAAATATGCAAAATAAATTTGTGACCAGATGACAACTTCCGAAATAGCGGAGGGTATGCAAATCATAGGGATAATTATAATTAGCATGTATATGAAAATCAAAATCGGCTTATAGGATTTATCAACATAGACCGTATTTCAGACCATCCATGACAAAAGACAAAAAAAAAAGAAAAAGTTGAGACTTAAAACATGTTTAGTCAAGAACTCGACCCCTTTTTGTACAGTTTGATTCTCCGACTTATCTCTTTCTCTAACTCTTCATCTCCTCCAACTTCTTCCAGTTCCTGCTTATCACAATTCCAATGTCAAATTATTAAAAGCTAAACATAAAGATGATGATTAAAGAATCTAAAGCAAATCCAGAAACTTGCCTTTGGTCCAAGAAACAGCCCATATGGCACACCATCGAATTTGTCTGTGTGATGCAGCTGAACACACAATCACACGACGACACAATTAAAATCAATTTTCTAATTAGCAATGAGAACAAAGCTACATCATAAGAAGCTACCATTATTTTGTATTTTTAGCACCGACAAAATCTAAAACAAATAGACATAAATCAATAGAATAAGCTACTTACTAGTACTAGTCATTAAGAAATGACTAACAAAATATTATTTCTAGTTTTAGTAAATGACCGTTATAAGTTATAACTAATGTGGTTGACTGATCAAGTCAATGATATTAATACCTGGTGAGCGGCAGCGACCTTTCGGAGATAAGGAACGTCGGCGATGGGACCCACAGGGAACCTCTTGTGCACCAAACCATCGTGGACGAACATGTAGGCGATTCCAAACACCGTTATTCCTAACCCCTGTTTACGAGGAGTGACAACAACAACATGTGAGCCCAAACAAAAAAACAAAAGTTAAAACACCACCAATCCATCTTATGGTATTAATGAAGCCAACGAGTCATTTGTCATCGCATGAACCGAAAATCCAAACTTTCTCTATTTAAAAAATAAATAGAGAGGGACGGAAGATACTGGAAGAGAGATACGTTTTGTTTTAAAATACTGAGTACTATGTCTGAAGTTATTTAATCTTAAATATTAAATAATTAGTATAACCATATACAGTCAAAGACGACGTAAGTTGTAACCATAATTAAGACCAATGACGTTCAATGTTTTGCTCTTCAGAGAGTAGTGCTTACTGCGCCAAAGCAGAGGCCAGGAATGAGTCCCTTATTGAAGAAACCATAAGAGAGGAGAGCAATCGCAGGAACAGCGTTGACTATGGCGAACACATCGTTTAACTCAAACGGCCCTTCCCTAGGTTTATGATGTGACTGCAAATAGAGAGGAGAATGATCAAATAGCAGTAACTAACAAGCAGCTTCGACTTTGAATACTCAAAAATGAGAATTTTATAGAATTGTCATCAGAATGAAAAGGTAGTAGACCTCATGCATGTTCCATAAAGAAGCGTGCCAGAGAGCTTTATGAGCCCATCTTGCCCAAAACTCCATACCAACCTGGTTTCAAAATATTCCAACACTCAGCGAGATTCAGACAAGCTTGTGTCTTTAAGAAGATGAGATGGAAAAAATTGTCGACTTACAGCGGCACCAACAGAGAGAGCGAATGTACCGAACATCTCCGACATTGGGATCTCACCTCCCTGTTTGTTTTTATTACAACCATAACACTTCGTAAAATTGTCGGAATCAGAATGAATTAAAAAAAAAAAAAAAAAAAAAATTGATTTACCTCCATCTGCCAAGTGAATCTGTAGTAAACTGCCATAATAGCCATAGAAGTGATACCGAAGCTCGACATCACCGCGGCAATCAGATAAGTGAACCTCTCCGATTTCTTCCTTTCCAGCTTCTCAGCCAAACGCAACGCGAGGTACTCCGCGTCTATGGCGTTCGTGTCCAGAGAGCTTGTTTTCTCGGGACTCTCATCATTGTTGATTGAAGAACTCTGCCTCCGATCCGAGACGACGTAGCAGACGGATAATCCTCTGAAACGGAGAAGAGGCGAAGAGAATCCGGTTAAGGAAGTTGGATGGTGCAGGCGGAGATTGGAGGAGGAAGAGAAAGCGCGGTGGAGTGGTTTGAATGTTAGGGCGGTTGAGAGACCGGCCGCCATGGAAGAAGAAGAAGCTCCGGCGAGAGTTATCTCCACTTTGGTGAGGTCTCTAACCTTTTTATGCGAGAGGGAAAGAAAGAAAGAGGGAGAGAGAGATGTGGTGTACAATGCTCTGTGGCCAAAGATGATTTTGTTTTTGGTCCTTCAAAAGAAAATACGTTTTGGAATTAAATATACAAGTGACGGACGGTTCTGTTTCGTGTGACGAAATTTGACCCCTAATTCTTTTTTCTAATGGTGGACTAATCTACCCCACAAGCCCACTCTTATATTTTATGAAAATTACATTTTCTGCCAATCAATTCTTTTTTTGTCCTCTTTGCATTTGGTGTGGTCTTTGACCATTTGGTTAATTGTTCAGATACTATTACTGAAAATAAATTATTTAATTAGGCAAATATAAAGAGTAATCATATATTAAAATCTCGTAACCTTTTTTATTGTGTACCTAAATTGTGAAAGAATGTTCTTTCTTTAATCAAATAGATTATGTTTCTGTTGTATCATTGTTTCTTAAACATTGTGGATCTACATTTTCTTTTACGAGGCTACATAATCATGTCTGCATATCGAGCATTCCATCTAGTTTCTAAAATCTCGTCTACTCCATGTTAGATTGTTGAAATCCGTTTTCTTCAAATCATATGATTTGTAGAATTGAAGATCTCATAATGTATTATGTAGCCTCAAGCGTCTATAGGTCTTTTCTACATGTCATAAATTTATTGGTTCACAGAGTTCCTCGTAGCATCTTTGTTCTTTGGTTATTACTTATTACTCTTATAGTATTGTTATTTTTCTATTTTTATTTCGGACCCCAAGATGGAATAGAGAAAGATACAAAACTAGTAAATGCAACTTGGGTCATGGACCCCCTCAGGCTACACTTTTCTGCTAATGTTGAGAATGTATGGTGTACAACAGTGTACATTCTAACAATTACCCCTCTTATCTTTTTTTCTTTTCATATCAAGCATTGTCGCGCGATTTGTCTCTCGCTTTTTGCTGCTGCTGGTTTTAGCTTGATTTCGTACAGCTTCGGCCACAGTTTCCCCGTTACTGCAATATGCACAATCACCGAGACTCAAAATGTCATATGACTAGATAGAGAGTTTTATTACCAGACTCAAGGGACCGGACGAGATTTTTCTTACCAAAGAGACGCTTCTTGTCGCTGTCCCATGCTATACCATTCAAGACATCAATACCCTATAGTGCAAAGACAAGATTAAGGAAAGGGAAAACAAGTTTTGAAGATGACTGATTAAGTCACAAAAAATTGTGAAATTCAGATAATGAACTCACCCCATGTCCCGAATGCAGCAATCCTTGTCTGTGGAAAAAAAGAAGAAGAATGATCAATTCTATAATACAGTGGTTTTTCCTACACAAATACTACATGTTTAAAGAGACAATACTAACCTTAATTCGGGAAGAAGTATCCATCCAAGTAGCGATCCATCCTTGGGTGAAATTCTAGCAATACAATCAGACTGCAACAGAGAGATACATATCAGCCTTATTCCTGCTATATCAAAGTGAGACAATGAATGAAAACTAATGCACCAAAGTTTGATTCCACTTTGTGACATTTTGCATGCATCATATCCTAACAACTTTGCTTAACAATAAAAAAGTGTGTAACAATAATTCTTTCAGACGTCAGAATGAATAAATGCAAATACCAAAAAAAAAAAACAGTTGAATTACCTGCCAAACGTTCGCCCAAACTTCATTGTTTATGTACTCGAGTTCATTAAGGTATCGTACTTCAAGGCCATTATATTTGATTACATGCTTATCAGTAACTGCAGAGTCAAGAAAATCATAAATATACTCCCCAGTCCAGAAAATACGTAAGTGGTTCAAGAAGACAAAAGCAAAGAATAAAACTTAAAATGCAGAATAAGAGAGAAACCTTTCATTGTTCGAGGGTCCATCCGGTATAGAGTAGAAGTGCCATCACTTCCAAACAACACTTTTCCATCAGTAGCCAATCCCCATCCATCTTTCATATGATGTTTAAATGGTTTTACCTACAGTGAGATCAAATGGTTAACATAAAGGAGTACAACAATGCTAGTTCACCATAAAGCGGTAATGCAATGGACAAGGCCGGTCCGGAGGACAAGCCACCCAAGCCATCGCTTACTAATAAAAGTTCTATAAATAAATTAATACTAATGTTTTTACAAATATTATTATTTTCAAATAAATACAAATTATGTTTACATATAAAATTTAATAAATTATATAAAATATAAGTAAAATTATGTAAAAATATAAGTAATAGTTATATAAAATATAAGTAAAATATAAATGCTAACATAAAAAGGTAAAATATAAAATTTTAAATTGTTGAAATTTTGTATTAACAATTGATTTAGTAAACTATGATTGATTATAGTCAAAATATTGGTGATAATGTTAACAAATATTACTATACAATTAACTTCATAAGATTATCTTTAATAATTATTAATGGATTTGAATTAGTTTATAAAAAAAACTGTGTGATATTTAATATTATAATATAGTTATATATATGATAAGGAAAAAATATAAAATATGTTGTTAAAAATTTGTTTAGGGCATCTAAAAGTGTTGGACCGGCACTTAACAACAACAACACTATAATAAAAGGAACGAAGACTATGTTAAAACTGAATTTTAAGTCTACTAAAGTATGCAAACAAAAGGAATATGAGATAGGGAAAGCGAATACAAACTTTGGTTAAGTTGCGAAGATCATATGTGAAACCCGTGGTCGTCAACCATGCAACTTGAAAGAGGCTACAAGAGATAAACAGAGTCGGTGGATTAAAGAACAAGATCCTAGAAAAAGCAGAGTTTAATTTTGCAACCTTTCTCCAAGGAGTGTCAAACCCTCTCCAAAGTACTTGTCGCCCATTTTTTCGATAACTTCAACCTAAGCAAGAAGGAGAAACGAAACTAAGTTTTAAGGTCATGAGATTGAACTTCATAATGCTGGTCCACAAAGCTAATCTCACAAGCAGCAAACAGTTCAAATTCATCGGTGTATTTCAATCAACATTCCATAAACTCCATTATCTTGTAAAAATAAAGCTATCATTCTCCAATCACAATTACACACAACCTCTTGACAATTCAATACCAAAAGCGTGCACCTTTACAACATGTTTCTCATCAATCAAAAAGACAAAACCCCATACCTTTCCTGTCCGAAGAGACACTTTCCTGACTGAGGACTGTAAGGGAAAAAGAAAAAACGCAGAAAGGATGTCAAACTGTGAAGATTATTACAGACATATGCAGCAAAGCCAATCAATTACCTGTCCGTATAGACCAGTTGATTCGAAGAGTGTATCCTCTCCCGCATAAAGAAGACCCTGCAACGGACACACACACACACACATTTACTCGTACTGAGATTTCGAAAGACTGAGATGACTGACTAAACCTCGAAAAACCTGAGTAAACGCGTTTGGATCATGAGGAAACTCAGCAACAACTTCAATTTCATGGATCGCAGATAAAAGATCCCACGACGAATCAGACGATCTTCCAGAGCCGTTGAAGGGCATAAAGAAGAGAAAAATGGCGGCGGAGAAGAGAGCAAGAGGAATCATCATCGTCGAGATCCTCCTCCGAGAAGAGAAGAATCGGCGAGAAGCAGGAACTGGGAATTGAGGAGAATGAGGAGGCATTGATCGCTGCTTCGTGTGTCTCTTCTTATAGGATGAAGATCGAGTGGCCATCAAAGTCCGTCAACTACGACGGCTGTAGATGGAAATGCCCCGACGCCACCCAGATTTGTTATGTGTTTTTGTAAAATTATACCATTTCAGCGCTCTAACTCTTGACCAGACTTTGTATATGTTTCCTCTTTTTTTTCTTTTTCTTGAAGTAATTCATTGAATTTTCAGTGTAATGTGAAAGAGTTATTTTTTGATAATTATATCCGGATTTTAGTCTTCATGGATATTCAAGGCAAAAAATAGCAAATACATTTTGGAATTAGTTTCTCTCATAAGGCATGTATTAATTTTCAGATATCAGTTCTGATTTGGATCAGATTTTTATCGGATCTACTTCTATTCAAGTTATATTCTCAGTTTCATAAAAAAAAATGTTATTTTAAATTTTTTTTTTCTTATATAAATGTGCCATTTTGTAATTTCGATACAATTTATGGTTAAATTCAAACTGTGTATTTTATAAATAATTTTGTTAATCTCAAATATTATTTGATCAAATAGGTATAATTGATAAAAATGTAAATATAATATAATTTATTTATTTTTAATCTGTGTAAAAATTATTAAAATGACACTTTTTGTGAAACAATATGTATTTAGATTAAATTGTTTATTAATCCATAAAATTCATGAAATTTTGGATTATTTTTAAGGTCAGACCAAAATAAGTAATACACTGAATTTACCAACTTTAATTTTTTTTTTTGTCAACTATAATTTTATCAATGAAATTAGTGTTTTGGTTCATCTTTGCTTTGCTTTAACCAGAGTGTAACATAAGTGAAAATGAGAGACAGAAGCTTGCAATTTGGTTGTGTGAAACACGTGATCGCCATGGCTAAGCCAAGTCTGGCTACACGCCATTTAAAACCAAGATAACTCCCAATTTTTGGCTCTAGTATTTGATCAAACACTGTCAAACTTCAGGATGAATAACCAGCTACATAGGTAGTGGTGTCCATTAAACATATGCTTAATAAGAAAAAAAACATGTTCCTCTTCACTTATTTTAAAAAAGCAATCCGCTCTCATATCTCATTTGGACAAACCACAAGCTTCCATGACACTATGAGTCTATGACAGACAAGAAAAAGAAACGGGCGTTTTAACACTAATCCTGGAGAGTGGAAACTAATAAAGGACTCCTTTCTTTAGACCAAAAGTCAGAAAAATAGATAGACCATAGATTCCAGATTTGCAGTCACACAAACAAAACTAAGGCCAGAAACAAAAACAAAACTCGTCTTTCAATAGTCTAAACGATAACAAGAGTTCTTTCAGGGTAAACCAGAACCAGATGGTGCTGCTGCGTTGAAACCGCCTGCACCACGGCCAAATCCAGGCCTACCACCACCTCCCTGTCAACATAACACACAATGTAATGTTAGACAAAATCTTGTAAAAATGACCTCATAGGCTTTTTAAGTAAACTCGGAAGGGATGATGAGTGAGAGAGATTTACTTGGAAAGACGGCTGGTAATCAGCTGGAGCTCCACCCTTTTCACCTGCTGCATCACCGCCACGTGGCCCTCGGTACCCATCACGGTCACCAAACCTAGGACGGTCTCCCTCAAAGCGAGGACCTCTGAAACAAACACCAAATCCCATTATCGTTAAATTAGAATTAGCTAATCCCTCAAACCAGACAGGTGACAAAGATTGTAACCAATTACCTAGGGCGGTCACCAGGTGGGCCACCAAAGGGACGACCAATGGGCTTAGCAGACTTCTTCAAGGTCGCGGGAACAACATCCGAGGGAAGGTTAAGATAAGTTCTCAAGAACTCAATCCCTTCGTTGGTGAGAAACCAATAGTAGTGCATCCAAGCGAAGGTCTCCCTAACGTACTCCTTGGATTTGAAACTCTGCATGAGCTTGATCACTTGCAGGTTGGGCACTGACTCAATCAACGGATGCTTTGGGAGATTGAAGTCCTTCTTGGCGAACAATACTCCTTCTGGTGAAACCGACGTGATATAATATAGATCATTCAGCATTCACAAAATTACCATAGCACAATACAGTTGATAACCCAACCCAACAGTTAAAGATTTAAACTTTATTGAACAAGTTGACAAAGTACTAGTTTAGCTAGATTCAAGTCTACTGCACCCATATATGCTGAAGGCAAGCATTTACTTATTCAATCTAATAGTTTCAAACTACAAATCAAGAACCCTAAGAAATGGTAACTAAACATGTTTCCACTAGCAGAAATGAAAGAATGCATTAGCTACGAAAAAGTAGAAACCTTTGAAAAGGTATTTGCAGATCTCTCTGCGGTTGGTCTCTGTGATAATCTGGAAACAGAACGAACAAGAACACAATCAGTACATTCTCGGATATGTCCTTCCATTACAAAAACATACAAATGTAAAAATATAGAAAATACAGAAACAGAGCAAAAGCATAGACTATACCATCTTCTTGTTGGTAGTGCTTTCACTGCAAAGAGGCAAACAGCTACTTCTTTTGTCACAAAGCTACGGCACAAGAAAACTAGGGTTTTCAGTGGATAAGTGACCAATTTTATATATTACGTATTTGGGCTTTATTTGGGCCGAGAATTGTAATAATTGTTTGCCTCCAGTGCTGGGCTTTGGAGGTATTTTATGAAGTCTACACTGTACGTGACCCGAGACCTGTAGTAATGCTAGCAACATGAACTGCATGCAACCTTAAGGATGATTTGATAAATAGATAACGAAGTGTATACACTAAACTCTTACACTTGTTCTGTTAATTTGACGTACGAATTTTCTTTAAGTATGTACTATTGTAACATTATCATTATTAATTATGGAGCTACATACTTCCCTTTGGACCTTGGCAAAGTATTTCTTTGAATGTCTAGAAAATTAGATGTCCATACCATACATACTCATAGTATCCGAAATTAGATCTTGGTAATACATAATATATGTTAACGCAAGTCACTAGCTTGCTAATAAGAAATAGCTTGCTAATAAGAAATAAATAAACCCATGATTTTTAAGAACCGATGACACATGTCAGTCTAATAATGTTTTAATCCCTGTTCGAAAACGCGGCCGCTTAGGCACTGTTCGGAGGTTGACCGCGGCGATTATGCCCAAATCGGTGTAGACAGGCGTTGATCCGCGTAAGACCGCCTAATCCCGCGTTGACCGCCTAAGTTTTTTTTTCGTCCGTGTAAGTTAAAACACGGTTGATTATTTTTTACTCATTATTGGCATATTTTGTGTAATTATTCATTACTAAATAATTATAATTAGCTATCAAATCCAAAACAAACACATACATACTACATTTAGGATTTTTTTCCGTACCAAACCCACCATTTACGAATCAAAATGAGACTGTTTAAAATTATATATATAAAATTATATAATTATGTCTAAGAACTTGTATCATCATGTTTAAAATTAGCTAAATATATTATAAATATATTAAATTATATTTAAAACTAGGCCCCGCATAATCCCCGAGTACTCTCCGATTTTTCGGTAACTCGATAGGCCCGGAGTTACCGCCCGATTAGCGCCTGGCGTAGTTCCGAACATGGGTTTTAATTGGTTTTACATAACTAAATCTTTAAAATAGTATTATTTTTTTTGTTTTAAAACTTTAGTAGGGTTGTAACTGTTAATGTTGCTCTTAGAGCATGATTATCGGGGGTTTCCTAGGGTGAGGTTCTTAGCGGAAGATAAGAACCTGTCTCTTAACTTTTAACTAAAAAAACTAAGAATCGGTTTATTAGTTTTTTTAGTTAAAAGTTAAAAGACGGGTTCTTAGGATGGAGTTCTTATCTTCCGCTAAGAACTCCACCCTAAGAACCCCCAATAATCACGCTCTTAGCAAACCTGATACCGTCCCCAACACATGTACCCTGTTCTTGATTTGAATTCAAGCTCTCCAACTCTGAGATCAAAGCATGGTACACCTTTGTCCTTTGAGTTTTGAGATTTAAGTTTTGTATAGTCAGCCTCTAAAAGTAGTAATAAAAAAAGGGATTTGAGTTGTGATCAAGTCAGAAAGCCAGCTTGGCGCAGACAAAAATTGTTGTTAAACAAAAATGAGATTCGGAGAAAGTAGTTCACGGACGACCAATGAAACATGCATGTCCGTGAACTCATGAATACAAACGAGAAAGCAGCCTTTTGTATGTCAACTTGACCATATAATAAAAATACTAATTATATCATATTCTTATTTTGTCAACATCATGAATTCCTCCTTGTTAACCAATACGTCCTTGCTGACCAAAAACAAAATAGCTCAGTTTTTTTTTTGGATAGCGGGGGGCAATAAGTATGATTGTCCCAAAGTAAAGTCCAGGATCTACAACAGTAATAGATGAAAATAAACATTAGTTAAAGTACGCCAAGTAGAACAATATTAGTAAACTAACGCAAAATAGCTGAACGGAGGTCAAGATCTTGAATCCAAATCAAAACTGAGAATTGCTAATAAGTGTTGTTTTGGACATACTCTAAGAACAATAAACTAGTGTTGCTTTTCAAAGAAAATGACGATCATGTGGACCCGTGAGTCCGTGACGATCTCTTTTTTGTCCAAGCAACAAAATACACGAACATGGCTCTCCTATCCCTTAATCCAATTGATTCTCTCGATTATTTCTTGGCCCAACGTAAGCTTTCTCTCTCTCTCTCTATCGAGTATGATTGATACCATCATTATTGAGGTGATTAGTGAGTCAATCACACTCGTGACATCAGGTGGAGCTCTTGGTATTCGTATATGTATATTTACTAGGTAGCCTAGAGATTGATACTTGGCTTACAAAGACATAACAAGACAGTGAACAAAACGAAAGGAAATATTGTAGATAATGGAATTTACAATTTAACTATTTCATCAATAAATTGCCTCTTTGTGTATGTATACCATGAATTCTGAAGTAACAAGAAAAACCCTTACATAAATTAAGCAAAAAAAAAAAAATGATAACAGAAAAATCATCTCCTGGAACTTGAAACCCTTTTGAGTAGAACAAGAAAGCACAAAAGACGATATAGTACGAAGAACCCTAACAACACATAAACATTAGTCCATCTCTGTCTCTCATCAAGCCCTTTCTTTTCCAACACGTCACCTCCAGTAAGCAAGCAGCCTTTCACGTCGCCTTCCCCAAACCAGACAAGGCATTTATTGGCCAGACACGAGTACTCATTTATCAGAAGCGAGTCCAACGCATACTTGTACATCGAAAAGAAGTACATGAAGAGCCAGTACTTAGGAAGACTCTCCTTAGAGATGAAGTAACCGGAGAACAAGAAGAAAGCCGCGAGTAGAACGGTCACTAGCGATGTTCCAGCGATATAGTTAGGTGCGAGAGAGCTCAAGAAAAGCACAAAAGAGTTTGCCATCAGGACAATGATCCAGATCACGAGGACAAAGTAGGCAAAAGCTTGCCACGAAAGGCAGAGACCTACAAGGAAGTAAAGAGAGACAGAGTAGATGATTGCGATGAGGAGCAAGTAAGGCAAAAAAACCAGTGTGTTTGCGAGAATGTGAGAGGAGAGTCGGTAGAGTCCACTCGAGGTTTCTCGGAGAAGAATGGGACGTTCATCGATGAATATTGGTAGGGTTTGCGTGGTGGATGATAAGAGGAACGTGAGGGTGAAGGCAAAAAGACCGAACCGCTTCTCGATTCCCGCTTTGCCAGTTCCAATGTTGAGGTATATAGTGCCTAAGACAAGACCTACTATAAGAGCTTCTAAGATGTTGGTAAGAAGCAGCTGCCTTGTCCGGTATATGATCTTCAAGAATCTTTTAGAAAGTAGGGTTACTTCAGTGATCCTCGAGCTTCTATAGCTCTGTTTTGTGTTCTGCTTTTGAGGCTCTTGAGGGCCAGGGAGAACAATGTCGGCGTTCTCGTGCGGATCATGGAGGTTTTGAAGTATCTCCATAGCGTACTCGAGTGAGTTTAGCTGAGGAGGAACCGTGAATCCCTTGAAGAGCAAGAAACCTTCGAGCAAATCAAGCCTTCCATGGTATACAACGGTTCCTTTGGAGAGTAGTAACAAGCGGTCGATGAGAAACAGAATCTTGAAGCTAGGTTGATGGATGGACAATATCACTGTCCTTTGTCGTGACGTAGCAACGGACTTGAGGATCTGAACAACGTCGAAAGCTGATTTACTGTCTAAACCGGAAGTGGGTTCGTCGAGGAGTAAGAATCCAGGATCGTGGAGAAGACTTAAGCCAATAGAAACTCTCCTTCGTTCACCACCGGATAGGCCTTGAGCGAGTCTTGTATGCGCGAGATGCGTTAGGTTAAGTTCTTGTAAGAGAGAAGCAACGGCATTGGAGGTTTCTAATGGGGTTTTTGAGAGCAGTAAGGAGGCGGAGAAAGTGAAAGTTTCGGAGACGGTGAGGAGAGGGAAGAAGGCGTCGTGCTGAGGAACGTAGGAGGAGATTTTGCGGTAAGAAGAAGGGTTGATGGGAAGAGAGTTGACGAGGATAGAGCCTGAGGTTGGGGAGGTTCTTGCGGCGAGGATGTCGAGAAGAGTTGATTTTCCGGCACCGCTAGGGCCAACGATGGCGAGGATTTGGGAAGGATGAGAGGTGAGGGAGATGTTGCGGAGGATGTAAGAAGGTGGCTCCGCCGTTGGGAAGAGCGGTGGAAGAGGTTTGGTGTAGGAGATGGAAGAGGTGGTAAGAGTATTTGATTCCATTTAGGGAGATATGTTTTACAAGTTGGAGAATGAAAGAGAGTGTTGTATATTGAGAATTTATGGATGTTTGAGTTTGGAATGGTTTAGTATTTTCATATGAAGCTGACAAATATTTAACCCTTTTTGTCTGTTTGCGTTGAAGTATTGTCTTTTGCTGTCATTTATGATATTGAGTTACATTGAACTCATCGACGTAGTCGTGGCTAGGTGGCGATGTAACAACGATGCGGTGCCGAGACAAGTAATATATCAGAGAAGAGATCATTAGAGATGATCATCCAAATTAAAATTGAGTTATTAATGAAACGAAAATCCATATACCTCGTCACTTATATATTAATAGAAAAACATTACAACATTATTTTTTAGCCATGTTTCACCATGAAAATGAAATTCAGAATTCTTAAGAAAATAGTTTGGTCTATCTAAACATATATTATACTTTTTATTAAACTAACTATTAAATTGATAAATAGTGTATAAAAAAATATTTTCGCACTTTTTTTAAATAAAAGCTACGAAATTACCTAAGATGATTAACTTATATATGACAATTAATGATTATGAATAATAAAT
This sequence comes from Brassica oleracea var. oleracea, assembly GCF_000695525.1. Classification (NCBI taxonomy): domain Eukaryota; kingdom Viridiplantae; phylum Streptophyta; class Magnoliopsida; order Brassicales; family Brassicaceae; genus Brassica; species Brassica oleracea. Next base: position 12,620,379 of record NC_027748.1, read on the forward strand.
ATTTGATAATAACTTTTGTATCTTAGTTCTTTTTTGTTTAATTTTATATTATTAAAAGATATTAAACAACCACATTAACCATATAATAAAAATTTAAAATAGTCTTATATGTTATATTTTGGATTTTTAAAACGGCTATAAATTATTAAAACGTTAAAGGTCTCACACTAAAATTTTGTGATCAATGTCTTAATTTTTTTTGGTAATAACAAGATACAAATGATCATAAATTATATGAATATGAAGTCTCATTTACTACATTCATATTATATATTAGTATAGTTTAAAATTAAACTATATAACATAGAAAATTACTTAAATATGATAATTTCTAAATTTGTATTGAAAAAATATTGAAACCTTAATATTTTAATTTCGAAATTTGTATTAAAAAATCGCACATTATAAACTTTGTGTTTATCATATGAGTATGAATTCTCAATAATAAATATTTATATTAAAATATACTATATATATCTATGTACATGTCATTGAAATTTAGTTATATACCATATAAAATAAATCAAAACAATCATTTTATTTATTTACCAAAACAAATATCGTAAATAAACAAGATGTATTGTTTTGATTTATGTCTTTAATCTAATTTAATTATATACATAATACGTAAATGAATAAAAATAAATAATAATAGATAAAAATTAGTTTTATATATAATATTCATTACGCTCATTACGCGCAATTGCGTGGGTCTTAAGCTAGTTTATATAAAGAAGCATGGTTGCAGTTACATATATACACATTTAAACCTTCTTTTTGATCATATATACACATTTAATAAACATGTAAAGATAAACTAAATGTGTTTGTCATAGTGAATATTGTTGAGGAAATGAGAGGGAAAATCTAAAGGGGGATGCAGGTAAAGGTCACGGGTTTTTCTATGGCTCTCTCTCTCTCTCTTGTGCCATTGTATTATTAGTATACAGGAAAATTGCACATCACGCAGTCGATTCCCCAGAATAGATAAGATATACTAGTGGAGTAAATGGAGATAAAGCAGATTATACCGAAGATATAGAGATCATGCGGGAGAAATACAGATCAAATAGATCAAACAGTTATTATAAGTTTAAATGGTAACAACAGTTTGAATAAAGAAGAGTATATATTTAAATAATAAAAATTACTGTGAAATATATCAAAACATATCATATATAAATATAATAATAAACTAAAAATTTAACAAAATCAAAATATAAAAAACATTAGAATTTAACGAAATACATGTTACTACAATTTAACCAAATACATGTTACTTCAAATTTTTACGAAATATATGTTACTGTTCTAAAACCATATGACTACAATTTTAAAATCAAAATACGAAAGACATTAGAATTTAATGAAATATGCATCTCTTCCACTAGTATACATATTTAAACTATATTACTATATATTTGCATAATAGTTATTGACAAATTAGGTTTCAATATCTCAATCTTATCCCTTAGGCGTTAACAAACCTTCATATATATATACATGGACAATCCCGAGTATATAGGAAACTATACATAACAGAAGATATACTAAATCTTAGTATATGGAATCTTAACATATCCCAATACCCTCCCCACCCTCCCCTCAAGTTGGAGCATACAAGTTTTGAATGCCCAACTTGATAAGAAAAACATCAAACTCCTTTCATCCCAATGCATTCGTTAGTATATCAGCCATATGATTCTTCGTAGAAATATGAAATGGTTTGACAAATCCTCGAACAATCTCATCTCGAACAAAATGACAATCCGATTCTACATGTTTAGTTCACTCATGAAAAACCGGATTGTTACTAATATGGATAGCTGGTTTACTATCACACATTATCGACATTGGTCCTTTATGTCGAATACCAAAGTCATCCAAAAGATTTTGCAATCCTTTAAGTTCCGCAGTCAGCTCTGCCATTGCTCTGTACTCGGCTTCCGCCGATGATTTCGATACAGCGTCTTGTTTCTGTGTCCTCCATGATATCGGTGAGTCTCCAAGCTGAACTATCCATCCTGTTATTGATCTTCGTGAGAGAGGACATGATCCCCAATCAGAGTCACACCACCCCGTGAAATGCATTGGTGAATCAGCTCGAAGCAAAATACCTTGCCCAATCGTCCCTTTCAGATAACGAACTACCTTCAGTGCAGCCAACCAATGTTCAGCTCGCGGTGCATGCATAAATTGTGAGAGAACATGAATAGAGTATGCAAGATCAGGTCTTGTAGCTGACAAATATATAAGACGCCCCAACAGCCTTCGATATGTTTGTGGATCAGCAAGCAACGCTCCATCCGCCTTTGCTAGCTTATGGTTTTGATCGATAGGAGAACCCGCCGGACGACATCCAAGTAGACCAACTTCAGCTACTATATCAGACACATACTTTCTCTGGCAAAGATAAATACCGTCCTTACTGCGTGCTACTTCCAAGCCCAAAAAATACTTAACTGGTCCAAGATCTTTCATATTGAAACAAGTTGCCAAGTAGTCCTTAAATAACTGAATATCCTTAGGCGACGTGCCAGAGATAATCAAATCATCAAAATAAATCAATATACGCAGTCGAACTCCTTGCTTAACATAGACAAAGAATGTATGGTCAGATCGTGACTGCTTAAACCCATATGCTCGGAGAGCATTAGCAAGCTTCGTAAACCAGCACCGAGGAGCTTGCTTTAAGCCATATAATGACTTTTGAAGTCTACAGACTCGTGTTTCACCTTTATCTCTAAACCCTGGTGGGATTTTCATATAGACCTCTTCATGTAGATCTCCATGAAGAAAGGCGTTATGGACATCCATCTGATGCACTTCCTGATTTTTCTTCACCGCAATATCAAGAAAGAGACGAACTGTTGTCATGCGTGCCACAGGTGCAAATGTTTCCATATAATCAATTCCTTCTTCTTGGTTATTCCCTAATACCACCAGACGAGCTTTGTATCGCTCAATCGTACCATCAGAATTATACTTTATCGTAAAAATCCATTTACATCCAAGTGCTTTCTTTCCTGGAGGCAAATGCTCAAGTCGCCATGTGTTTGCTGCCTCCAACGATGTAATCTCGGACTCAACTGCAACATCCCATTTCTCATCTTTCATTGCTTCAATAAAGGATTGTGGTTCCATGGTTGCTGATAAAGCCACCACAAAGTCCAAGTGTTTCTGTGAAAAACGGTCACACGAAACAAAATTACAAATAGGATATTTCGTACCTGAGGATGGCTGAGGAGTGAGTGTTGTTGTCGAGAGAGAAGGGGGTTGTTTCGTGGTTACTGTTTGAGCAACATAATCCTTAAGTCGTGTAGACCTATACTTCTGTCGACATCCTCTTCCTAGAGGTTCAGTAGAGCTTGCCTCTTGAGCTGAAGATGCCTCATTTTGCAAAGATGTGGCTTCCTCTGTTTGACTATCCATCGCAGTCGGAGAAATATCAGCATTGTTCGGAGCTGGCGGTCCATCATCATCTTCCTCACCGCCAAAATTTCCTCCTGGAGGAGACACCACCAAATTTCTATCAGATCCACTTGTCAATTTACTACTCTCAAACGGGAATGTTGTTTCTTGAAAAACAACGTCTCGCGAAACAAATATACCTTTCGATCCAGATCATACAACTTCCAACCCTTTTTCCCATATTGATACCCCAAGAATACACACCGCTACTACGTGTAGCAAACTTATCACCTTCGTAATCTCCATTATGGGCATACGCCAAGCACCCAAGAACTCGTAAATGCTTATAACCAGGTGCATGACCAAACAACACTTCGAATGGTGTTTTGTTTTTCAGCAAGATAAAAGGCGTCCGATTAATCAAATAAGCTGATGTCAGTACACACTCTCCCCAATACTCAATAGGTAGATTCACCTGAAACCTGAGAGCTCGCGCAATATTCAATATTTGTCGATGCTTGCGTTCCACACATCCATTTTGTTGCGGTGTATTGACACAAGATGTCTCATGTACGATTCCTTTTTCTTGAAAGAATCGCGTAAGACACATAAACTCAGTTCCATTATCACTTCGAATCCGTTTCACCTGTTTAGAAAACTGGCGTTCTATCATGGCTATGAAATTACGAATCTGCAATGGTGCCATCGTTTTGTCTGCGAGGAGATATAACCATACAGCTCGAGAGTGATCATCTACAATCGTCAAGTAATATCTAGATCCACAAAAAGCTGTGGTTCTATACGGACCCCATAAGTCACAATGAATCAAATCAAAATTATCTTTTGAATTATTCAAACTGTCTTGAAAACACCGTCGAGTTTGTTTAGCTCGAAAACAAATATCACAACTCTTAACAGAAATCTCATTACTACTACTATTAGATGACTTCCGCACTCCAGGTATGCATTCAGTTACTTGAAGAGATGGATGACCCATCCTATTATGCCATAAAACCAAATCACTGCGAACTTCAGTATGTAGGGATGTCACGATCTCCATTCCACGAAACCGGTACAACCCCTCTCACTCTCGTTCCCCCGCTCCAATCAGCATCCTCGTAACTCGGTCCTGCAACACCACAAGTCTATCAGTTACTTGTCCCACCAAATAGTTGTCTGTAAGAAGTTGTCCAAGTGAAATCAAATTCGTATGGAACCCATTAACAAAGAAAACATTTTTCAGTGACAATTGTGCTGTCAACCAAACTGTTCCTTGCTTCAGAGTTACTACATCAGCGCCTGCTGGTAACATAACAGACACCGGTGTAATATCTCGAACGTCCTCGAGCAACTCGAGTTGTCCAGTCATATGATGAGTCACTCCAGTGTCGAGTATCCAGAGAGTATCTTGACTCTTACTGCTCAAGTTAGTCGCTGATTTTCCGGTATTGATAAGCTTTTGAATTGTAGTCCACTGATCATCTGTAAGGCCACTCAATCCTTGTCGATCATGTTCATTTAGCTCGCTGCTTGATCCCACAGCTGCCGTATTGATTTGTGTGACGTTAGCTCTAGGATTATATCCACGCACGTCCGTTCGGTGTTGCCTGAGAACAGCGGTTGTCGGTTCGATATTTAGGACGATCTCCCCACCATTCAGGATACCCAATGGTTTTGAAGCATGCTGAAGCTTCATGTCCTGCTCTTCCACACGCCGAGCATTGTTTCAGCCAATCTTGATTCCCTTGTCCACCTCGAGATCCAGACGAGTCATTCGAGCTCTGTTTCAATATATCTCGCGTATAAACAGAGCCTGGTTTCCGAGTAGAAGGAGCTTGAGTCGCGAAGCTCATCACCGAAACTTCAGGAGTAGTGTTCAGGCGTAACGTTTCGTTCTGCGAGATTGTCTGATACACACTGTACAAGTCTGGAAGAGGAGAGATTGCACATATCTGTGACCTAATAACACCATGAACAGAGTCGTCTAGCCCCGCGAAAAAATCATGAACTCGCAGTATCTCCTTTTCTTTTTCATGCGCTGTATTATGGTCACATTCACACTTATTGCAGGTGCAGGTTTTTGAGTTCATACACTCAGCAATACTGATGTTTGGAGTTTTCAAGGCTCCTAAGACAAATGTTGTAGTATAGTGATTGTCGAACCAGTTCTGAGGGATATCAAAGCACTGAGAATGCAAGTACTCACTTAATCTAAGTGCAACCAATGATTTAGATGGGTTTTAA
>NC_027748.1:12630234-12634452 GCF_000695525.1 Brassica oleracea var. oleracea
CAAATGTCAAACCCAACTCACATCTCTCACCAAAAGATCCTAAGAACATTAACTCCTTCTCTTTGAAATCTACAAGGGATTTTTCACAACCTCAAAACATTACTTAGCTCCTAACAACTTTGCTAGCCCCCTTTTTCTTTCTTTTTCTTTTCTTTTCATATTTTATTTCTCTTCTTTTTTTTTTTTTTTAGATGGGGGCCAAGACTTTTCATAACTTGAGCTGGAGGTTTTTTTTTTTTTTTACTTATCCCAATAAGACAATTCACTTAAACACAAAGAGTCATTTCTTTTCTTTTTTCATTGCTCTCAAATCATAATCACAACTCTCACCCCCCACCTATAGCTAGACAATAGAGTGCCCAATCTAGCAAGAATGAAGATCAAGCATTGTCTTTCCCGATACTCTCAACATTATGCACATGTAAGACTTTCCGAAGAAGGCCTCACTCATCAAACAATGAAAGCTTAAAAGAAGGGAAAGGTTTTGGGAGTCACGCGGAGTGACCTAGCATAGTCGCTCCAGGAGGTCACTCCCGACGCGTTTCTTTGTGTCTCGACCCATCAAAACGCGAGTGACTTGAGCTGGTCGCTCTGGCTGGGAGTGACTTGAGCTAGTCGCTCTGGCTGGTCGCTCTGGCTGGGAGCGACCTCGGTAGGTCGCTCTGAGAGGTCACTCTGCGATGCTCGACCAGGATAGATATGCCTCTAGTAAATTGATCATAACTTCTTCATTACATCTCCAAATGACTTGAAACCACTTCCATTAGAAAGCTAACTCAATTTTCTGTGTCTCCACAAAATCTTAGCAACAGGAGATTTCTCTAAAGGCTCCATACATGCTCATCGTTCACCTCCTTTTGGATCACAATGCTCCCAAACATCTCAAATCACTCCATGGCACACTCCAACACCTAATAAGGACAATGAATGCAAAATGCAACCTAGACATGGCTAAATCCTAATCTATATGATGAAAATGCTCATGGATTAATGGATAAAACAATGTAAATATGCAAGATATCAAATACCATCCCACAGCTTTGTCAGTTAGCCAAAATAGTCATCCACCGTTGACCCGTTTTGCTTGCAGGTTGCAAGCGAGTTTCTAAGCTACTGCAATCTTGCTCCGCTTTTGAGGGAAAATCTCTTCTTAATTATATCCCACAGATCTTTAGCTATTTCTCTCGTCGATATAGATGATCTTATCTTGGGATCAATTGTTTGCCTGATCCACCCCACCAAGAGATGATTGTTTGCCATCCAGTCTTCAAGGTAAGGTGAGTCAGCCGCTTGGTTCGGGATACTCCCATCGAGGAACCCAAACTTCTTCCGAGAACTGAGCGCCATACGCAAATTTATGGCCCATTCATCATAATTCAAGCCAATGAGTGGTGGTTGAGAGATGACTGCGCCGGGATTATCGTTAGCACTCAGGTCGTATGGTGAGATCTTCTTATACTTCGGGTCGTTGTTCGTCGTGAGTTCCATCGCTCTGTTTCAAACAAAGTAGAACAAGTTTCAGTTCGAGAACCGGTCTCCCTTGCGATTACAAGAGGAGCTTTGAATCAGAATCAATCTTCAAAGAAAATTAGTTTCAAGCTCTGATACCATGACAAATTATGTTTCAATATCTCAATCTTATCCCTTAGGCGTTAACAAGCCTTCATATATATACATGGACAATCCCAAGTATATAGGAAACTATACATAACAGAAGATATACTAAATCTTAGTATATGGAATCTTAACATATCCCAATACATATTATAATTAAAACACGGATTATATAAATATAATCATTTAAATAAATGTAAAAATTATATGACAAAAATAAAAGAAAAATAAGTAGATAATGGTAGTTTTGTATTGTTAAAGTTGTAAGTAAAATAACTGAAAATATTCTTTATAAATGTAGATAAATATATTTTTAAATTAAGTATTTGTAACTTAATCATTTATAAACAAAAAAAAAAGCATATCAGCACCAACAAATGTTAGCGGGTGAAGATCTCCCGCTTTTCCCACAAAAAGACAAAAAATATTGAACTGCATGCAGATCTCCCGCTAACTGCCTTTTAAAAACAGAAAAAAGTGAATGGTGATTTAAGTGTAAGAGAACTGCATGTGAGGAAGAACTGTCTTCGTCTCACCCTTCTATTCAAACACTTAATGATGTGAAGGGAGTGTAAACTGAGTTTATTTGGGTTATAGGCAGGTCCGACCCTACACTAGCCTTGGACATTCGTTTCTTGGTTCAGTTTTATTTTTCCATTAATTCAGATATAAAAAAATAGAAATTTAGGTTTTTTTGGATAAATATCAAATTTTTTAGTTTTCGGATAATTTTAAATATTTCAGATAAAAGCTATTCTGGTAATTCAATTTTTTTTTGGGTATTTCAGTTTATAAATAATAATTTAATATTATTTGGTTATTTTAAGATTATTATTTATTTTATTTTTTTTTTTCATCAACTTTACAGACTCATATTGACTCTGTGAACCACACTGGGATATATTGATCCATGTGAACTACAAAAGACGTTTCCTTCCTAACGCTTCTGGCTAAGCTATCCGCCTTCTTGTTCCGCGTTCTTGGTACATAGATAATCTCTGCACTAGTAAACCTCTCTTTCAGGATGTGTATATCTTCCAAATAACTTGCAAACGCTGGCCATTCTTCTGGTTCCGAAACCATCTTCACCAATTGAGAACAATCTATCGCAATGTAACCTGAAATTGTCTTAAGTTTTTCATGCATTCCATAGCCCATAGTAAAGCTTCCATCTCTGCATGGAGAGGAGTGAGTGAAGCCCAGATATTCCTTGCTCCCATTAGTCACATTAGTCCCGCAAATCCTTCTAATGTGCTGTACCACCCTTGACCTGAGAAACTTTCATTTTCTTTCCAGGATCCATCAGTAAAACACCATCTTCCTGGAATTGCGGAAGAATATTAGCCTCTATATGTGTCGTCCTCTTTTTATCATTCAATATTTGTGCCTCAGCCCATAGTTTTGATTCCGTTTCCGCCAGTTTAAGGGTATCCATAGGATCCACATCAATATCACTAAATATTTTATTATTTCTTCCTTTCGAGATATACCAAAGTATCCAGGCAAACTGATAATCCTCCATTTGTGGAACAACTCTCCAAAAGAGATGATCCATATTCACAAATAGAGAGCTTGTGGAGAACATAGCTGGATTTGTTGGGATCTTCGAAAGCGCCCATACCTGAAGTGCAGGGGGACATTCAAAAAAGACATGGTTAATCGATTTCTCATCTGCTCCACATCTTGCACAACATATATCTCCGGGTTTCCCTCGCCCATGCAGATTTTTCTTAACGGCTATGCATCCTGTCACCAATTGCCATAGAAAATGTTTAAGTTTCGGGGCACACCTTATTTTCCAACAATATGCCTTCAAAATATCCACTGTGGGCCCAAACACTAATGGGGTTTTTTTCTTATCTGGGTATATCCTTTCAACCTGATATCCAGATTTCACCGTATATTTTCCATTATTTGTGAAATGCCATCCTTCATGGTCAGCCATCCGAGTTCTACTCAATGGTATACTTTCTATCAATTTCACATCTTGTGGGTCCACCAAAGCCCGTAGTGCCGGCGAATTCCATCTTCGCAAATGAGGATCTATAAGAGAATCCATTGTGAGGTATGGGTAAAGATTGTGTTGGTTTTTATTGGCTGGTCTCGGGCGAGTGGTTGGGAGCCAAGGATCATTCCATACTGATATAGATGATCCTGTTCCCACCCTTTTGATTAGTCCTTTGCTTACCAGAGATCTAGCAGATACAATACTTCGCCATCCTCCAAATAAAATTTATAAATCCATTAAAATAGTAGAACTAATTACCTCACTAAAAAAATAGAGCAAAATAACAAAAATTGATTATAAAGAAAGCCGTTGAGTTTTAAAATAAGTTGCAGTAACAGAAAAGAAAATATTTCACTAATAAATCATATATGTTTTTCAGTTGTTATCTTTATATTTTTATAAGCTGAACATATAAGAACACAGCTCAACTTTTGTTATCTTGCAAGTATAAAAGACATAGGAAACGAGAAACAGCTCGAGACAAAATTTCTATATAGTATCAAAAAAATGTCAATTATCAATTACATGAACTTGTATTCATAATTATTTTCTCAAAAAATACTCGATATATATGTTTCATTTATTCTTTTTTTTTT
>NC_027748.1:12634546-12647513 GCF_000695525.1 Brassica oleracea var. oleracea
ACACTCCACCATTAGTTTAATCCAATGTTCATGAAACCCCATTTTCTATAGTAATGCCTTAATAAATTCCCATTCTACTCTATGATAGGCCTTACTCATATCCGTTTTTACTGCCATATACTTTCCTTTACATGCCTCATTAGTCCGTAATCCATGAAACATTTCCTGTGCTATAAGAATATTGTCAGAAATCAGTCGTCCTGTCACAAATGCCGATTGCGTTTCTGATACTAGAGAGGGTAGCAACGATTTCAAACGCTGACATAAAACCTTCGAAATAATTTTATACCCTACATTACATAAACTAATGGGTCGCAACTCCGTCATCCTTATAGGTCTCTCCGTTTTTGGAATCATACAAATATTAGTAATATTTAACCTCGAATCCAATTCTCCAGAAACCAAAAAATCATTCACCATCTCCACCAAATCTCCCTTAATAATATGCCATGAGTGTTGGAAAAAGAGCTGTCGCATGCCGTCCGGTCCTGGTGCCTTCTCTGGATGCATCATAAATAGAGCCTCTCTGACTTCCTCCTCGGTCGCTATCCTCATTAGACGTTGATTCATTTGTGGAGTTATGCCCGGTGTTACCTCTGAGAGAAATTCCTGAAATCCTGATGGAGAAGTTGTAGTGAATAATTCTTCGAAATAGTCAACCGCCACTTTCTCTACTCCGTTGTCCTCTGTAATCCAATTTCCATCACCATCATATAGCCCTACTATCCTATTACGTACCCTTCTTTGTTTAGTTAATGCATGATAAAATTTTGTATTTATATCCCCAGATGAATACCACATATTTCTGCTTTTCTGATGCCAGTACTCCTCTTCATCCTTATATGTCTCTTGTAACTTTCTAGACACTTCCAAAATATCCTCCTGAGATCTAGTATCATCTGTTTGTACCTCCTCTAGAGCCTTATGTAATCCATATTTTAAGATTACATAACCCATATATATTAATCTTGGAGCATTAGTTAAATTAACAATATTGATGAGCATGCTTACGTGTCAAGTTGAGAGCGCTCTTCAGTCTTTTTTTCTTAATTAAACCGATCTTAATAGGATTATTAAAGAGTGACATTAAATGGACCACTTAATACTTTACTATATATCATTAAATTTGAATATGGAAATAAATAAACATTAAACTATTTCCTTTGATGTTTCATCATTTAATGTATTAAAAAAGAAAAAACGGGATTAATTTTATGGAAAGAAAGATTGGAAAAGAAAGGATATGAAACCAAAGAGATTCCTACAAATTTTACATATTTGTATATATAATGTTACAAAATAGTTTGAGCGAAATTTGGTTGCATAGCCTATTCCTCTTTTTTTTTCGCTTTGCCGACAGAGACTCATTTCGATTTTGTCCATTGAAGCTATAAAAGAGAAGGTTATATGTTTTTAGTTCAACCTATTTGAATTCGTTTTAGGCTTAACATAGATTTTAAGAATCTATAAATTGGGCTGGATAAAATTGAATGTAAAATTATATTACGGTTTTATAAACATAAAATCAATTATGATGAGGTAAACAAAAAATCAAACACAATTTTTTAATTAACCACCACCATCAAATCACTAAAATAAAAACAACAAAAAACATTGTTTAATATTTTGTGTCATGTTTATGCTTTATTAAATTTGAAACATGTTCCTATACGTAGAAAAAAAATTGCAAATACATTATTGATTTTAAATTGCAAACATGTCATTATTTTCGGTATTTTACCATGCACAAAGTGCTAATTATCACCAAGTAGTTAATATTTATAAGTGTATAAACTATATTATAAAAGTTTAGATATCCATTCGGTTATCGGTTTGGTTCCGATTTGGTTTCGTTTTTTTTTTGCTTTAGAAATATAGGATTCGCTTGGGTAATTGATATGATATAAACCCGAACCAAGCTTTCATTTTTTGGCTCGATTCTTTAGTTCCGGATAAACGTGTCATGCCTATCCTACGCAGTAAATGCAGGCTGAAGAAAGGAAAAAAAAGACAAACATATTTGGGTATTTCTTAGGGTTGCTAACAGTTTTGGGCGTAAACTGAGTTTATTTCAAATCCCCTTAACTGGTACAAAAGCAACATGCCAGAACAGATTTGTTGAGCAAAAAGAAACAATAAATTAACATTAGTGGACCTTGGGAAATAAGATGTAAGAGCACGTCCAACGCGGGAACGTGAGAGAAACTTAGCGGTCCAACCTAGGTAAATTTGAGTATTATACTAATATAATGTTTACTTTAGCTAAGAAAGAATCCGTAACTAAGGCGTTTAAGGACTTAATCCTTAGACGCGTGGCAACCGGTGATAGGGGCGGAGGGGGCGTGTCTTTCACATGAGAGAAAACAAAGAATCATTTTGCCTTTTCTTTCTCCATCACGAAAAAAAAACGAGCTCTCGCGAAAGAAAAGACGATTCGGCGATCGGAGAAGGCTGAAGGTAAATCGGAGCTTTCACCTCTTCTTTTTGCATTTTTTGTTGTTGCATGTTGATTTCATATCTTTTTAGGGTTATATCGAGGGGTTTTAAAGGATTTAGGGTTTCAAATCGAGTTGGGGCTTTTTTATCAAATTATGGTTTTCGTCTCGAATCGATATTTTCTTCATCTCGATTCGCTTATTTGTTGTTTTAGTCGTTATTAAGGTTTGGGATTAAGTTGTAAATCGATTTAGGGTTCGGGATTGAGTCTTAAATCGATTGAGGTTTTGGGATTGAGTCTTAAATTGATTGAGGTTTTGGGATTGGGTTCTAAATTGATTAGTTTTTCTTCATCTCGATTCGCTTTGTTGTTGTTGTCGTCGTTATTATAAAGTTTTTCGATTTAGTTGTAAATCGATTTACGGTTCGGGATTGGGTTCTAAATTGATTCATTTTTGTTCTTGCAGGTGTATAAATGGAGGAAGAATTAAGAGACATGAAAGCACACAAAGATTACTACAACATGCTTTATGCCGTTGCAGATGTGCAACAGGGTATTCCTCAAATCTGCCCATGTGGATCAATCACGAAGGAACTCGTCGATGAAGAGGACACATATGACTACCTCCCTGGGAAAAGATACTTCATCTGCAAAGACTACGAGGTATATGCGTGGAATTTGCTATTAAGCTTTATTTTCTTCGAAATTAGTTTAGGTAGTTGAGTAAACCAGAGTCTTCTTTATAAATGGCAAACTCCCCAAGTTTTGTAAACCTTTTAGCTAGTCAAGGGGTAGTTGACCTTGACTCACCGCAACCTCCCTTTCCTAACTTTAGCATCCAATGTTCCGATGAGTGTACTGTAAAAGAGAGGAGAAAATGGTCACCGAAGGCGGATATAATCCTCATCGGTGCTTGGCTCAATACTAGCAAAGACCCAATAGTCAGTAATGAACAGAAAGCTGGTGCGTTCTGGAAGAGGATTGTAGAGTTCTACAACTCCAGTCCTCTTCTGGTTGGGACAATCCCAAGAGAACTCGGCCAATGCAAGCAAAGATGGGCTAGGATAAGTGACTTGGTATGTAAGTTTTCTGGCTGCTACGAGATGGCCCTGAGGGAGCAGAGAAGCGGGCAAAATGAAGCCGATGTGATGAAGGTTGTGCCTTGGATATCTTCTACAATGACAAGGGCATTAAGTTTAACTTGGAACATGCGTGGAGGGAGCTTAGGCATGATGTGAAATGATCGTCCACCTATCTCGATAAGGACAGTGGTAAGGACAAGCGCAAAATAGTTGACTCTGATGCTCAAGGGTCAAAGCGCAGAACAGTTGACTCTGATGCTCAAGGGTCAGTGACAGAGCCACAAGAGAGACCCATTGGAGTTAAGGCAGCTAAGGCTGCTGGGAAGAGGAAGAAACTTGGAAAAGAAGAAGAACTAGGACAACTTAAAGAAATGATGGTCACCAAAAAGGAAATCTCAAATCAGAGTTTGCTTGCAAGTTTGGATGCAAAGACCGAGCCACTCTCCGATATGGAAGAAGCTCTGAAAATAAAATTAATGTCTGAGATGTTGTGATAATTGATGGTTTGTTAACGATAACTTTAACTTGAGTGATGTTTGTTTATGATTTTAGTTTGCTTACGCATCTTCGTTGTTCTCTGTTTCAGGTACAAGACCCATGTGAGCACTGAAGACAAGTACGCTGCTGTATAAGTCACAGGTTCTCATTTATCTTCAGGTCAAGTACAAGACCCATGCTAGCTTCTTTCACGTGAACCTCGTCACGGGTTCTCTGTTTCCCTTTCTTCCCTTTATAAACTATGTTTGTTTGCTCGGCTTTGTAACTCTACTTCTCTTCTTCTACTACTTTCAAACCTTGTATCTCGTGAACGTGTACGCTCTACTGCTTGTTCTTCTTCTACTACTTATGAACCTTGAATCTCTTTAACGTGTATGCTCTACTGCTTCTTCTTCTACTACTGTAAGCTATCTGTTTTTTATGTACTGTAAGCAGCTTTTGTTTCTTCTAGCCATAATGTTTGAGATAGCCATAGGTTGAGATAGCCACAATGTTTGAGATAGCAGTAGGTAAGTTATAGAATTACATAGTACATGCGTAGTGGAAGATAAACGTTTGAATCTTTGTACTCATTAATAACTTAAAACTTGCAACCAATTAATATATGACTCGTTTGAATCTTGTAAAAGTGTCTAAAAATAAAGAGTGATATGAGGAACATTTTAAAAATAAAGAGTGAAATGAGGAAATCTTGTAAAAGTGTCTAAAAATAAAGAGTAATATATAACTTGCAACCAATCTAAGATAAACGCTTAAGTAATATGAGGAACATTTTAAGTAATCTTGTAAAAGTGTGTAAAATATACGCTTAAGTAAATCTCGATGTGTAACAGTTAGATGCAAAGTAATGATTCAATTAATAAGAAAAAATGTGTCTATATATAACTATATATTATGAAAATTTTATTTTGAAGGAATTATAGTCAAATATGGGAGATGAATTCGATCAAAGATTCGATGCGGCATTCGATGAGTGTTTTGAAGATACATACAACGACATCGTGGAGAACCAAACAAAGAAACAGAGAAAACGTGCATATGTCGAACGAAACCGCGAAGAGGGCCATACCCGTCTATGGAATGACTACTTCAGTGAAAATCCGACATTTTCGCCTCATTTATTTAGGCGGCGTTTCCACATGAACAAGGAACTATTCATGCGTATTGTCGATCGCCTCTCGGAAAATGTTCCGTTCTTTCAACAAAGAAGAGATGCTGTCGGAAGGTTAGGTCTATGTCCACTACAAAAGTGTACAGCAGCTCTTCGTATGCTTGCTTATGGCTGTGCAGCTGATGCCGTAGACGAATATCTCCGAATTAGTGAAAGCACAGCACTTTCATGTTTAACCAATTTCACTGAAGGCGTAATATATTTATTTGGAGAAGAGTATCTACGAAGACTCACTCCAGAGGATCTTCAACGACTACTCGATATGGGAGAGATACGCGGCTTTCCTGGGATGATAGGAAGCATCAACTGTATGCATTGTGAGTGGAAAAATTGCCCAACGGCTTGGAAAGGACAATACACACGTGGATCAGGAAAGCCAACTATTGTCTTGGAGGCTGTAGCTTCACAAGATCTTTGGATATGGCACGCTTTTTTTGGTCCTCCAGGTACCTTAAACGATATTAACGTACTCGATCGGTCTCCTGTTTTTGATGACGTCTTACAAGGTCGAGCTCCGAGGGTACACTACGTCGTCAACGGACACCAGTATCATTTGTCGTACTACCTCACAGACGGCATTTACCCAAAATGGTCAACATTTATCCAATCTATCTCAAATCCTCAAACTCCTGAAGCACAATTATTTGCTAAAGTTCAAGAATCAACCCGAAAAGACGTGGAGCGTGCTTTTGGAGTATTGCAAGCCCGATTTGCAATAGTGAAAAATCCGGCTATTTTATGGGACAAGAGACAAATAGGGATGGTAATGCGAACATATCTCATACTGCACAATATGATAGTAGAAAATGAACGCAATTCTTTGCGATACATCAGAGTTTGAAGAAGGAGACTCGAGTAGAAGTTCAGAGGTGGATATGTCATATACTCCCACGCCTTCAAATCTCCGTACTATGCTTGAAATACGGAGTCAAGTTTGTGATCCGCATATACATGAACAATTGAAATATGATTTGATTCAAAATATTTGGAACAAATATGAAAATGATAGAAATGTGTAATTGTTGTATGTTTACATTTTGTAATTCAATAAATAAAATTTTAAATTTTAAATATTTTTCAAATTTATTATTTTTTATTATTTTTAAGGATTCCATAACGGATAACACCATTGGAGCATCACTTGTGATTATAATCCTTAACTATTCAAAAAAAAAATATATATATATATATATATTATATTGTTAAGGACTCCAATGGTGGGTAACACCATTGGAGGTGCTCTAAGCCCATTTGAACGCAAGAGATTAAATGTGGATCAAATCTTGTCTATATGTAAGAAAGGCTTCAAACAACCGAGGAAAAAAAAAACTGGTGCAAACAACAATCGGGGACATGCTCACATGCATAGGTTCTGATCCCTTATATAACAAATTCTATCGGAAACAAGTTATCATTTAACATGTTTTATCTGCTTCTGTGGTTTCAAATCAAAGAAAGAATCAAAGTGTAGACGAACCATGTGGCTGACCTGCCTATAACTCATATTCTGATCTGGTAACTGAACACTAAATTAATATTCCTCTAACCGGTTGATCTAGCAGCAGGGCCGGCCCTGGGTTAAAGTCCATAGAGCAAGGGTTTTGGGCGCCAAAGAATATAAGATATTTAAGGGCACCATTTATCAGATGCTTCGCCCTAGTCTAGTGACCTGGGAGGTTTGTCTTACTAACTACAGTTCTCGGGTTCGACACTAGCGTACCTCTTTTCCTTTTTGTTGATAAAAACTTTCCCTTTTTTATATATATCAAAGATGCTAAGGATTTTGTTAATTTTTCTAACATCATTAGATTTCTTTTCTTGACTGAACATCTCTAGTTTCTTTTCTTATGTGTTACAGTAAATGGTATATTACTAGATAAGAAATTATTTAAAACAAATCTAATTAATATTTTTACTTTATCAAGACATTTTCCCCAGTTTTTCTTTTCTATCTTTGTCGGCTAATATTTGCTAGAATAAATGTATGAACAAGAAATATTACAATAATTAACTTGAATTATAGATTGTTCATATTCCACAATAAAATTGTGGTTGGTTATAGTAGGAATAGCTGCATCTTTTATTATTTTTTATTTTCTTCTTTTTGTAAGCTTTTGAATTTTTTTGAAATTCAAACACCTAAAATTATCATAGGGTTCTAATATTCAACGAAACTCTATGAAATCTCAATTAAAATTTATAAAGTGAAATTGATGTTAAAGTGATTTATAATATGTTTTGCTCTATTTTATAAATTATATATATTTCTTTTGTTTTCAGAATTTGTAAGAAAGTTATCAAGAAATAAAATTAACAAAGTGAAACCGTAAACATAAAGAGAACATACTTACAAGATGAGTTGTAGATAATGTTTCGATGTTTTTATTTTTAAAACATGTTTCAATAATATTTGGTATTATTGTGGTTACATGTTTAGAGTATAATAAAACTTTTAATTATGGTTAAAGGGCAGCATTTTTGTTGGCCGCTTTAGGCGCCACACGAATCCGGACCGGCACTGCCTAGCAGTACTAGAGTGAATAGTGTTATTAGTTATTACCCCAAACCTGAAAAATATCTGAATGGGTAATAAATTCATTAATTATATCAAATGAATGTGTGGGTAAATTACAATGAGCAAAGGCCGACAATGGAGGAGGATGGACCAGGCCAGGGTGCTGGGCGATAGGGACGTCTCGACTAAAAGCCTAACCATCCTCCAAGCGTGGGTTCCCACAGCTGCTGGTCCCCGTTCACAATAGTATCACATTTCCTCTCTCACGAGGTTACACCCTCTTGCTTTACTACTATTCCCTCTTTATTCCTCAAACTTTTCTTTTTCTTTTTACAGGTTCTTCATGAATCATGTCATGGAAATGATAAACATAACTTATATATTGCTCTGTTTTGTATCTTACTCTTTGTTTCTTCTGACCGACGTGTTATTCCCTTCACATATACTCAGTTTATACACCCTTCTATATCTTTTTTTTTTAAGAATTAACACTTCTATAAACGGAAGTTTATTATTTGAAACATCTGATATTTTCAAAATTTTGGTGTTTGGTACATTACGTTACACATATAGCCCAAAATAAATATACATTTCTATATATATGTTATATACTGAGTTGATGGTATACAGAACATATAATAAATGTAGCATATTGCCATTTCATAGCATGTGTATGTCACCCAAAAATGGTAAAATTAATTACTAATATGAATAAACACAGATTATGGCTGTCTTTTTTTTGCCAAATGTTAGTATATTTTTTGATTGGTGGTATTTTTGAAATGTGGTATTTAACTTGTGGTATTTCTAACAATTTCTCAAGTTAAAAGCAGAATTTGAGTTTTTTTCTTTAATAGACCTTATTTTATTACCATATCTTCTCTTTTTTTTCTTTAGAGCAAATCTTGATTATTTTATAAGTAACTAATGGGAAGCATTAGTAAAGTATTCTTTCTAGGCGTTCGAATTTGTAAGTAACTAATGGGAGGCATGCAATAATGAAATTAATTTGTTGCATTCTATAGGTCATCAATCATCATAGCTCCATAAAGATAGATGCTCTGTAATGGCATATAGTATTTTAGTGACAAGTGATGATACTCTTATCCATTTCAGTTAGATACATTCTCAAATCCACTAATCTGTTTTTAATTTAGAAGTTATCTTAGAACACCCACATTGATATAGTTTTTCAGTAAAGTTCTAATCTCAACAATGTATTATCATAATTTAGTAATTTAATTAAATTTTGGTGTTTAAAGAGAATTGAACCGTTCATTTTCTAATGAGTATCTCATAATATTTCATTTAAAAATTCATTTGTCTCTCCAATTAAAAAGAAAAAGGAGAAAACACATGTATATTAATTGTTTCCTTTGTTTTAAGAAACTAGGCGAGCGGATCCACATTCATATCTCTTGCATATCTTATTCACAATGTCAATGAGGAGAACACATACATTTCTCGAGATATTTCCTCATCCTCATTATCTTTTTGACATTTGATATTCAGACGCATCATAGTGTTTGTGCCTTGTCCCATTGATTTGACAACGTTAACAAAGTTTTAGAAGTCGCTAACTCTATTAACAATAACCCCTATATCAAATGACTTCACATTCAACCGTGCTATTAGCTAACTTAAAAATAGACATTCAAAAGAAGCGTTGGTTAACATAGTCATCGATGTTACTGATTTTGTTAACACCCGCTAAATTGAGTGTGTAAATACAAGAACGACTTTCCTCTTGGCCACCCGGAGCGCCTTAAGTGGTAAGAAAACACAGATCTTGCGGACCTCGTAGTGATTAGTCATTGGGCCTAGAAAGCCTTTGAGATCACACTACGGTTATCAAAAAAAAAAAATACAAGAACGACGGTGTAGTCTTAACATTAAACTGAGATCAGTGATTTGTTAGTGTATTTTTAAGATATTCCCAAAAAAATCATGTATATTAGAAAAAGAAAATTAAATTTTGGTGAATTTTTATACAAATTGTTACCTAAAACTAATGTAAAGAATGCAAGTATTCTGGTTTGTTGAAAATCACAAAAAGGGGTATTCTAGTTGTTCACCACGAACAGACCTGATGCACCCATCACTTTCAAATAAACTTATTCTGATTGGTTTAAACCACTATAGCAGGATAATTACCGGAAAAATAATAGAAACTTGCACTTAATCGATGATTACTTCCATTTATTAATTTGTTCGGGAATTAATGGCCTCCTAGGTCTAAATTATTTTATATTATCTTCACATGTAACGTGCCTATATAACGAGAATATGATTCCCTAAGATTCATGCATAAGCACAAATTTAATCGGGGAATTCTAGTTGGATCATGGAACGTTATACGGAAACTAAACATGTTAACTTGTGTAGGTTCAGTTCCAATAGTAAAGGAAACTAAACTATAAATACCTTTACATTTTTTTAGAACAAATACCTTTACATTAAACCATTAAATTCTAAAGATAATCTTCTAAATTACAAGTTAATACTATATACAATTATACAAAGTATCATTCGACTTATGTATTCCATCTCCACCACAACTTTTGTTGTGTATGTGCGTGTATATGCACAATGGTAGAAATGTAGATGATAGTTTATCTCAATAGATTAATGTAAGAGGGGAATTAGGTTGGAATATTATAATGTCTCAATAATTGCTGGCTTGGATGCTTTAAAAAAGTTTTGCCTTAGAAATTTCTTTTTACTCTACTTAATGATATATATTTACTAAACATAATACTAGTGGACACAAAGAACAATATAAAAATAGTAATGAATAAATTAAAGAAAAATAAGAACAAAGGAGAAAGAATGTGGAAATGGAGAAGTGATTGGAAACTAATGGAATATCCGTTTCCTCCTTTAACATGGTGGAAGCTGACTCCAAACCCAACCTGCATTACTCTACTGATTCTATCATTTCATTTCACAGCCAGTATATATTCGAAATAGTACTATATAGTTATGATATTTCTTTATATATGTTGTTAATAATTTCTCATTTAAATATGGGTTGTAATAATATACAGAGTGTTGACAAAAATAATAATATATAGAGTAAAATATAAATGATGTAGCCAATCCACAAACGTCAAATGATTTTAAATCTAAAACCCATGAAACCTTGATACAAATATATAAATGATATCCATTTCAAAAAAATAAAAAATAAATGATATGCTACAAAAATGTTAGAGGATATCCATATCTTACTATGTAATTAAGAAAGATAACCATAAGATGAAACGTCATGCCCAATCCAACACAATACTTTCTCTCTTCTATATATGGCCCTCAAGACGATCCTTAATTTCTCCCACACCACTTTATTACTTAAATCTAAAAAAACAAAAAAAAAAACATTTCATTTGTTCACTTTGAGAATACACATGCAGACAATGGAAGGAAGACAATATTACCAAAACCATGAAGGAAGCAATCATAGCTCTTCCATGGTAGTGCCACACTCGCCGTGGCACTCTCCGGTTCCTTATCTCTTCGGTGGTTTGGCCGCCATGCTGGCCCTCATCGCCTTCTCTCTTCTCATTCTCGCTTGTTCCTACTGGCGACTCACTGGCTCGGCTGAGAGAGATCTCGAGGCCGGAGATGATGCCAAACCCGAAGGGAACACTCACAAGACCAAGACCACAGAGTTGCCAGAGAAGTTTCTCGTCATCATGGCAGGAGACGTCAAACCCACGTACCTGGCTACGCCGGCGAACCGGTCTGAGCAAAGCTGTACTTGTGGTGACCATAAGGAAGAGGCTGGTAGTAATCAGGTGTTGCGGCAGAGCACCGGAACTTGAAAACAGAGCAATCATTACGCGGACGTTAGAGGAGCGGATGGGATAAAACTGGTTTTATTTCATTATTTTTGTCTGATTAAAACGATGTTTATTCATCATTCGTGTGGTTTTACTTCTTTTTAATCTTTGCTTTATAGTACATTTTATGAGAACTTGAATAGATGATTAGTAACTACTAAATGAAAAATTGATGCTTAAGTTAATACTTATGAGCTGTTCGACTTCATACATCATTATTAGTTAGTTACGTTGGATCGATGCCGATGGTAGTTCGATCGTTACTAGAGAATCGGCCAAGTGAACAAAAATGTAGGGAACTAGCAACAACGACATGTGCCATATATTATGCTGATCTTGATACGTTTGTGTCAACGTTGTGGCGAGTCGCAGTGGTTCATGATTCTCTCTTTGCACCTTTCTCCCATATTCCTAAATAGTATATGGATAACTATCATCAAGTTTTATTTTAAAAAAAAAACAAATAGCCCTAAATACATTTATATTTTTCGGAATATATAGAGGTCTGACTAGTGACCATTCTGGAAACAACATGAATGAATAGAAAAATAATGTAGAAGAATAAAATAGCATAAATGAAAAAGAACAGTGTTCTTTCTCAAATTTTAGAATGAATGATTTTGTTCTTTATTTTTCTACAGAAAAAAAAGAATGAAAAGGAACGAGAGAAAAAAAATATTCTTTGTGAAAATGATTTTTTTTTAGGAACGTTATGGAATGCATTGTTCCTTGTCATTCCTTGGTCACCATTCATGTTATAACCTTTCACTGAAATGAAGAACTAACATTATATATCGCTGGACAAAAAGAAAAAATATGATCCTTTGGAGTTTGGATCAACCACAGAACCAGTACAATGTGAATAGTGACTGCAACGACAGAACGACTAAATTGACCGACTGTTTTAGACTGGAGCTATAAGACACTAGTGTGAGAAAAGATGATTAATATGAGAGTAAAAGACAATGAGAAACAGAGTAAACAGAGAGATAAATGATGAAGAGTAAATTAAGTTGAGAATAAGAGAGTATGAGTATCAAGAGATTATAGAGATTGACAGTAACCAAGAGAGAAGAGAATGGTGAAGAAGAAAGGAGAACTCCCCTCTTTCAGCTTAGATTATAATTGATTACAATGAGAGCTCTTTATAGCCAACACACACAATAGACAAATGAGAGGAAGAAGACAAAGAGAGATAGATCTGGATTCAAAATGAATGGTTGGGATGAGAGGATCTGAATTAATTTGAATTGGATGGCTGAGATGCATGAGAGCTTCCAATGTGATAGTGACAGCTCCTAACAACCATCTCTCTTCCCTCCAACATGTTATTTTAATCCCCACTTGTCCAGCATCTCTCTCCAAAGGTCAGAACCTAATTTGAAGTCAAATTTGCCTCTCAAGTTGAAGTTGCACGAATTT
>NC_027748.1:12647739-12648665 GCF_000695525.1 Brassica oleracea var. oleracea
TAAAACAACCTTTGAGCTTCTTCTTATGACCAGAGCTTGTCTCCCCCCTTTCTTCTAGCTTCTTGCTTTCATTTAGGGTTGAATCCAAGCCTGCCTTTTCTCATGAGCTCAATAGATACCTTGTAAACATTTCTGGAATGCTGGTGAGGAGTACTGAATACTTGAATCCCTCACACCAGCTGCTTCTCAACCAGTCTGTGCATTGTCACTCTTGAAGCTTTCAACATGTAGGGGGACTTTGCAACTCCATGATCTGCCACCATCATGTGATTGCTCAGCCAAGAAAATCCCTAGTTGAATACTCCTTGTGTCATTGCATATATATGGCCAGATTGTAAATCACCATTTGCTGGCTTCCTTAAACTTCATCAACCAGGTACAAGCACACATGCTATGGGCTGATTCAAAGCTTCCCAACTGAAGGTATCTGTTCTAACTCCATATAGTAGTTGATCCATAGCTTCCCAACCAGAAGGTATTGTTCCAACTGAAGGTAACTGCTCTAACTCTATATAGTAGCTGATCCATAGCTTCACAACCAGAAGGTAACTGTTCTAACTCCAAGTTGTTGTTGTCCATGTTGATGTTTCTTTGTAGTGGGTTCTAGATGGCTGGTGAACTCCACTTCAACTCCACTTCTAATCTGTGGTGAGGCAATGGACGACTTGAACCTTCAGGAATGATGCTCACCATTACCCCTCCTCAAGCTTGATCCGGAGAAAATGAGTGAAGGACCAAGCTTGGAAGTGAGCAACATTGAGTCTTGAAACCAGGAGCGCATCACCCTAACAGCTGCGCTTAAGCTAACTGGTTCCTCCCTTGATCTCTTCTCCCCTGTCTCTTGTAAGTCTTTTGAACCAGGAGCTCAACAACCAAACGGTCTGTGCTTAAGTCAATCGGTTCTTGCAATTCATGAGGAGATTCAT
>NC_027748.1:12648703-12649438 GCF_000695525.1 Brassica oleracea var. oleracea
CTCTCCATCAATACTCCTTCCTGAAGTATCTTCAAAGCTCAGCCATATTCTATCTCAGCCACGACTTATTACCATCTGGACTCCTCACACAAACAATCTCTCCATGGTCAGGAATATACACACTGTGTAGGCTCTGGATCATACAGGAATGTACACATGTGTAGGCTCTGAACAACATGGGAAAAGTCTTCGTCTTTGTCTTGATTTGATGATGGACAGAGAACAACACTTGTGTACCTGAAACATCACTCAAACTCCAGCAAGAATCAGACCACACACACTAGGATCAGACCTTGGTAACTCACCAATCCTGATCCCAATGTTTTAAGAAAATGTAATAGATAGCATCTAAACAACTCATTCAGTTCAAACCCATGCAAACTATTCACTAAATGCTCAGGTATGATAACTCATCAATTACAAGGCATTTAGGCTATTTTTAATGACCATTTAAGTAACAACATGATTAATTAAATGTCAAAACATGGACTAGATAACTCATCTAATCATCCCAAGCAGTTCATGAATGCATCACAGGACCATAAACAACATATGGATGCAAACAAGACTAGAAACAACATATAGATGCATTACAAGACCAGGAAACTCTCCTAGACTTCTAGCAATGCAACAAGGCATAAAACAAGTTCTAGACAACTCGCCTAGACCTTACACAACTCAAACAATTGACCTAAAACAATAACTAGTCATAACCATGCCTTAAGTATCTTGAGG
>NC_027748.1:12650063-12659638 GCF_000695525.1 Brassica oleracea var. oleracea
AGTAAACAGAGAGATAAGTGATGAAGAGTAAATTAAGTTGAGAATAAGAGAGTATGAGTATCAAGAGATTATAGAGATTGACAGTAACCAAGAGAGAAGAGAATGGTGAAGAAGAAAGGGGAACTCCCCTCTTTCAGCTTAGATTATAATTGATTACAATGAGAGCTCTTTATAGCCAACACACACAATAGACAAATGAGAGGAAGAAGACAAAGAGAGATATATCTGGATTCAAAATGAATGGTTGGGATGAGAGGATCTGAATTAATTTGAATTGGATGGCTGAGATGCATGAGAGCTTCCAATGTGATAGTGACAGCTCCTAACAACCATCTCTCTTCCCTCCAACATGTTATTTTAATCCCCACTTGTCCAGCATCTCTCTCCAAAGGTCAGAACCTAATTCCAATTCAAATTTGCCTCTCAAGTTGAAGTTGCACGAATTTCACTCTTAGGCACTCAAGTCTAGCACTCAAGTCTCAAGTCTGGCAGCTTACATCTCAAGTCTGGCAGCTTACATCTCAAGTTTGGTGCTTCTTATAAAGCCTTATAAAACCTTATAAAACCTTATAAGTATTTTTAAGTCTGGCAGCTTAATTCTCAAGTCTAGCTGCTTAATTATGCTTCATGTCAACGACTAGTAGTGTCACGTGTGTACCGTGTACGTCATTTCCTTTCCTTGTCCAGTTCTTACTATGTTTATGTGAACATATGAAACAAAAACGAGTTCCCAACTGAAAAAAGCAAACAATAATGGTTAAGAAACCGTGTTAAGTCTTGTGAACTCTTTGACATCAACAGATTCTCTAGACATATTGTGGACTCTACTAAGAAGATAGGTTAGCTTTGGGCCTTTAGTAGGACCAGTCTGGATAGACCCGTCCTCTTGATAAAGCGCAGTCTAAATCACATCTAATTCAAGATCGTTTAGTTTTCAGATAAACAGAAAAAAACTATCAACTTCAGCAAGGATTGTATATAACAAGAGTCGAGAGTAGGATGAAAACTGGACACTCATCTAAGATGGACCAAAAGGCTAAAAGAAAATCTGTTACATACTAAATTATTTTGTACGGACCTATACAAGTCAATTTACATTTTTCTTTTTTGGAACACAAGTCAATTTACATACATACTCTTAATGAAACTAATTATATAAAACAATCTTTTATAGAAAACAGTGAGTGATCGTCGTCTTCTTCCTCAATCTTCGAAAGCAAACATAGCTTCTCCGGTCTTAACTTCGACAGCAACACGCAGCACCTCCGAGCTAGTAATCCGGGGCCGTTCTTATCCTCTTCCGTCCGTCGCAACCTCCAATTCAGTGGCTTCCTATTAAGAGTCCCACATCGTGTAATAACATGATCTTTGGGCGATATATAAGTGTATGGCAATCCTCCACTCATGAGCTAGCTTTTGGGTGTGAATTAGACTCATCACTAATACTTCCTGCTCCCGAGTGACTCAAACCGGAGATTGATCCACGACCGATCCTCTCCGACCCAACTTCCTCAATATTTCGCAAATGGTCCCTTATATTTTGCGCCTTTGCCTATTTAGCTTTTGGTTGTTCTCAGTTTGGCCCCTAAACTTTTGAATGTACTTATAAATCCTTTCGTATTAGTTCCAAATTTCTAAATGTGCAATCCAACCCCAATAGTATGTAAATGTATATACGTATGCAATATAAGTATCTCATTCTAAAATGACTTAAAATATAAACAACTGGTATAATTGGTCAAACTATATATCAAACCATACATGTTATACTTATATAACTGGTACAACTATGTTTTATTTACCAGAAAAGTAGTCCTGGTATAACTGGTACAACTATTCGGTTTCTGAAATTTATATATTCTATTAGGTATTCCATATGAAAAAATAATCAAATGGTCAAATTGGTAAGTGTTAAGATATGTTTCTTATTATTTTTTGATTTTTTGTTTTGTTTTTTGCAATTCTTATACCATCACATAAGTTTGCATCATTTACCTTATACTTTTAAGGTTTGTTAACTTGTTTATCCACATAATTTTTGGAAACACATACATGAAATGTGTTTTTACAAAATTGATGATTTTGTTGTAATAGGGCACATGCATGTAAACATAAATAAGTAGTACCACTGAGATAACTATATTTATTACGTGGTACAACTAATATTTTTTTATTTAACTGTCAAAGTACAATTATGCATAAACTGGTACAACTCAAAAACTAGTACAACTATCTTGTTATTTTATTTAGTATTGTTTTAAATGTGCATCACATTTTAAATTAAATGAATGTTTTTAAAAGTTTAATATGATGCTAATATAAATTAAATCATGAAATTGCTAAAGGAGTTAGTTTATAGAAAATGGTCCAATTGGTACAACTCATAAAACTAAACATATAACTCATATACTAGAAATCTAATATTTGTTTAACCGGTACAACTTCATATTATCATATAATTTACAAAACATAAGAATGAAAAGTTATATTAAATCAAATACGAAAATACATTTTTTTAATATCAAAACATTGGTACTACAGCCATATTTAAACCAAGTGTACAAGTTGGACTATTATTTTCATAGTACAAACATCAAACATGAAGCCTATAAATATGAGTCTGCATGTGTATTCTCAAAAGTTATATTTTCAAACCTCTGAGGGCTTCTATATCATCTTAGCAGTATACTCTTTTAAATATTCTTATAATACAACCTTTCAGGCCCCACACTACATTTTGTACGACTAATACAACCAATCAAACAAATCACTATCCAAATAAATATTATATAAAACAAAATATTAACCTATTTTGAAACATGCATGCGAGGAAAGAGTAGAATAACATGCTCATTTGTTATACATAATTTTTTTTTTCTCGCATCATTCATACGTTGAAAAAACAAAATATAACTATATTAGTTGCAGAGTTATACTAGTTATACGCGTTTCAGTTTTATTAATTATACTCATTCTAGTTGTATTATAGGGTATTATAAATTATACGTGAACCTACTAAAACTTTTTTTTGGTTTGTAGTTGCATTTTTCCGCTTCGAGAGCAAAAAAAAATGACTTGTTGTATTTTAATGGATTTGAAAATCTGAACTAAATCTAGTGTTATTGGTTCTATGATTTTCAAATCTGTATTAAAATCAAGTGTTATTCAATCGTACGGATTTACTAATAAATTTGATTTTATAATGGATTTGAATGGATTTTTCTGGATTTTTTGTTAAAAATACAAAGACTCAAATCCGAGGGAAAACCTCTGGATTTGTAATTACTAATCCGAAAAAAATAAAAATTTGCATATTTTAAGATGAATTTTTCTCTCTAAATAATACAACTAGTACAATTAGTAAGACAAAATCATTATCCAAATTAAATATTATAGAAAACAAATAATTAACATATTTTGACATATCTAGAAGGGATTCGCTTGTGTAATTGATTTAATTTGGATAATGATTTTGTTTTACTAATTGTACTAGTTGTATTATTTAGAAAAAAAATTCATCTTAGACCAACATTTTTATTGGTTCTACATCATCATCTTCTACAACACCATTAATACGCTAAAGCAAAAACTAAATATCATCATATTAATTGCAAAATTATACTAGTTATACGTGTTCTAGTTGTACTAGTTATACTCAACCTAGTTGTATTGGTTATACTCAACCTAGTTGTACTAGTTTGAGTTGTACTAGTTATATAGTAATACTATGTGTTCTTTTTTGATGCGAATTTTTCACAATGAAGATGAAATTTCATTAAGATAAAAGGAAATCTATCAATGATGATAATAGGTTGGTCGATTTAGGATAAGAATAAAAAAAACAAGAATATAAATATGAGTTAAAAACAAGAACAACAAAATTGGATTGTGGAAGGCGAAAGAGATTGTGTTTTGATTTGGAAATGTAGAGTTACAAATGGATCGGGTTTTAGGTCAGAAAACGAATCAGATTTTGGATGGAATAATAATAGCACGGGTTGTAAATAAGTTAATATCTTCTGATTTTTTAGTTATTTACTTTTGTTTTATATATAAATTTTAATGTAAAATAAATAGAAATTATGGATGGGTCATTCCAGATTTTTTTGACTCCATGTGGTCCATTTGAGAATTTGATCCATGAAAACTCGAATAAGTTTTACAAAGAACGACTAGATCTGTACAGATTCATCGTTCGCACAGAATATAATACATTTCAAATAAACACAAAGGTTAAGTCGCAAGAACTTAACCATGATATGTAATGTAAGCATCATATGATACAAATAACCAAACCAAAAAAAAAATGAGAGAAGTTTGTAATCCTTATCCACCTTCTTACATTGCTGACTTAATTGCAGCGGTTGAAACTGTGGGTGAACAGTTGGATGAAAATGTTTGGGGGCTAGAGACAGAAATGATCCATCATGTGAAAGACAACATCTTTACCATCAGAATGTAACCAATATGTCTTCACCTACACACATTCCAATATCATTCTGTCAAAATGCTGTTTAAAACACACACACCACTGAGTTAAGAGTACACCTGTTATCAAACTTACCTGAATGGTATTATGAGCTACGTATCGTTGCTTGCTGTTGTGAAAGCTTACATCTACTCTTTCCCAAGATAGTTGACCAAGCCCATGTAGCATTTCCTCTATGTTCCACACAAAAAAAGAGAGGGTAAAGTTTGTGATGCTTACGGATATAAAGAAGACTGACTATACAGAGTCAAGTGAAAAAGAAACAAACCTTCAAGATCAGTGTTTTCATCTTTTACTACTGCAGAGGTTGACTTGCAACTACCATTATCTACATTTCCATGTTCTACGTATACAATGTGTGGATAGTTTGGATCAGTTGCTAGAAGATTTGGCTGTAAGATGAGAAAATAAACAAGGGTTACTGATAAATCCCAGACTGTGCATAAGATTAAGTTGTAAATGGATTTACCTTTGGGAGCTCATTTGGACGGCGAATAGAAGATGTCCTCCATCCAACCATGTCTGTGTAGTCTAGTAAAGGCAAACACTGCCTCTTGTAAAACTAAAGAAAAGCGAAAAACCATTCACCTAATGATTTATTCAGGAAAGGATACAATCGAAGTTCACGTTTGCATAAGCCACACGCCGCTTGAAAGCATTTAAAGCCGATCTGTTGAGGTCATTAAGTAGCGTATGAGTAGTGCACATCTCAATTTGCAAGTTTACCAATCGAAAAACACACAGAGGCATATTTACATGAATTTGAAGTTAAAAGAATCAGTAGCCATCCGGATAAGAAGTGGGAGATTCCCATCATCGTTGTCCACCAGAAACAAATGCTTTCCGGTCCTCCCAGCAGCCAAGTGAGCGGTTTGGGATGCTGTTCTTTCAAGAAAAGGAAGGCCACAGAGAATCGGGAACTGAAGGAAGTGGAAAACAGAAGACAAGAGTAAGCATGTCACACAGAAACTTCTGATCTCTACGCAAACCTTACAGAAACATTTGACCTAGACACATCATCAGTTCACCTGTCTATGTCCCCTGGAACCAAGATGAGGCGTTGCGAAAGTTATAAAGTTCATAGGTTCTAACCCAGCTATTACGCCGCTCTTGGCCTTTGAAGGAGACTCCAAAGAGTTGGCTTCCCCTGGCTTTTCATACAGCTTCCCTACCGCATATCTTGCAACAAGACCTCCTAGCGAATGAGCCACAAATGAGATCTTCTTCAACCCAGTCCTATGAAATCGTTAGATCTGCCAATAGAAATTACATATATGTAGAAAGAGGATGCCAGAGAACAACTATAACACATATGAGAGAGGAACACAAAAGTTCTGAAATTTTAACAACATACAAAACATAACATGTTTGTGTTAAAAAAAAAAAAAAAAAAAAACAGAACATCACCAAGCAAATAAACACACTCAAAGTTGCAGAGAAGAGAAACACCTCATTGGCTAGCCTTTCACCCATCATATCAACACCATCAAAGGTCAAGGTTGCACTATTACTCTCACTACCTGCTCAGGTCAACAACTTTCTTCATCAGAACGTTATCCTATCCATCACTATAGGTTACAAAAACACTCACGGTGCACAAGTACTTTGTCCGGGAACTTCTTCACGAACTGCTCCGCCGCATACTTCCAATCCGCCGAACTAATTCATTATACGAGCAAAACTCTGTAAACCCATAAGACTGTAATCTGAAACCCATTTCAAAGTTATATGCTTTACTCTACCTTCCGATGATACCGTTCACCATGACCACCAAATGATCCGGCTTCGCTGCAGACTCCACGAACAGATCCTCTCCGCCGCTGTCCTTCTCCGTCTTCATCTCCCTTGTGCTATGCTTCGCCGCAAAGCAACCGATTCCGAGGCGCTTCATCAACTCCATATGATCGAGATTCTTGGGTCGAGCGCGAAATCGGAACCGGAGCTGGTGTTGACCAAGCGGAAGAAATCGAGGAGAAGAAGGAATCGAATCTGGGATGGAGATTTGGAGTGTGGAGAAGGAGAAGGAGGCAATCATGTGGAAGTAAAAAAAGACAGCTTTTTGATTAGCGAAATTGACCTAAGTCGCTCATTTTTTTCCACGGCGGAGAAACGTTACCATTTGCGGAGGCGCTAAGGAACAGTGACGGTGACACCTGTTAACTCTTACTCAAACTTTATTTTATTTAAACTTTCTTTATATTAGTATATGAGTAATAAAGTTAGTTAATTGGAGTAGATTATCATTAGAAAAATTGATCACACAGTAGAGAAAATCTGGGATTTAATTTGTATAATGATGTAGTGGCAATAAAATATGTGATGGAAAAAGAAAATAAGTGTAGTTTTTATTTTATGGTTTTTAATAAGACTAAGGGCCTGACTGGTTCAAACGCAGCGGTTGCGGGAGTTTGCGCATGCGGGTGATTGCAGTTTCTATCGGTTTTAAAAGATTTGTACGACTGGTAATGCGGTTAAAAATTGACGCGCTTGCGGGATACTTATGACTGGTTAACTACAAAATGCAGTAACAGTTAAATAATAAATTAACAATATTTACATTTAATATAATTATAAAAATATCAAAATTCATAAAACTATAATAAATATAAAATTTATGTTTAGAAAGTTATATTTCAAAATTTTAAATTTATTAAATTTATTTTTATTATAAAAATTTATAATATTAATTAAAAATGATAGATATATTTTAGTATTTTATAATTTCAATTTTAAAAAATTTATTGAATTTTTTAATTTTTGTATTTATATTGTTTTAGAAAAAAGAAAAAAAAATTACCCTCCCGCAACCGCAACCGCAACCGCAAACGCTAGCTGGAGCCAGCTTTTGGATTTATGAGGTTTGAAGCGGTTTGAAGCGGTTTAAAGCGGTTTGGATGATTGTTGCGAACCGCTACCAACCGCAAAAGCTGTGTTTGCGGGTGGTAGCGGAAAAACCAGTCATCCTCTTATTCTTGGGTTCACCCTCTACTGTCAAGTTAGATTAATCAACCAATAGAATTTTGTTATTTTATATTCGATATCTTTTAAACAAAATATTGTCAAGTTATTTTTTAAACAAAAAAGTAAATAAATAAATAAAAAATATTAATAGTTACAAAAAAATTAAAAAAAATTTAACGTCATCAGCAGAACACTAAACCCTAAATTTTAAATCTTAAACCCTGAACCCTTGGATAAATCATAAAATCTATATCAAAACACTAAACACTAAAACACTAAAGTTTTACCCAAGGGTTTAGGGTTACCCAAGAATTTAGGGTTTATCCAAGGGTTTAGGGGTTACGATTTAGGGTTTAGTGTTTTGCTGACGAAGTTAAAAATATATTTTCAAAAAATTCTTTTTTCTGTAACTACTATTATATATTTTTTTACCTTTTTATTTTTAAAACATAATATAACTTCACAATATTTTGTTTCTTTTTTTAGAAGATATCGAATATGAAATAATGAAATTCTATTGGTTGGTGAACCTAGCGATTCACTGTAGATCCTAAAATCTACACTAAGTATTTGATAGTGATCGGGAGTTCAATCTGGGGAAAAAAAAGGATGTGGGCAACGATATCCTTAGAACACAACGATATAATCAGGTATGAGTCGGCGAAAATGGACTATATTCACAGGTCGAATATCATAAATATATCGCGAAAGAGA
Source organism: Brassica oleracea var. oleracea (assembly GCF_000695525.1). Lineage (NCBI taxonomy): Eukaryota > Viridiplantae > Streptophyta > Magnoliopsida > Brassicales > Brassicaceae > Brassica > Brassica oleracea. Next base: position 12,658,228 of record NC_027748.1, read on the forward strand.
AGATCGTGACTGAACTCGAGAACGAGCTACCTACGTACCCGTCGTGGGATCAATTCTAAACGTAGTTCGATTATCATCATCTCGAAAGGGATGTCGGTTTCATCGGTCTTGAGCAAGACGTCGGGTTTGTCGGTCCCGATCGAAACATCGAGTTCGTCGGTTCTCAGGAGAGAGATCGAGTTCGTTAGTTCTCAGAAGACGTCGCTTTATCTCTTACCATCTCGGGCGAGATGTTGTTTACCTCCTTTAGAACGAGACCTCATTCACGAATGGGGAACGAGTTGAACTCGAGACGGTCGATTACGATCTCGTTAGATCGTGCATCGTACGAAAGATAAGTCTTGTTCTTCAACAAACGTGGAGACGTATTGGAGTGATAGAGAAACGTGTATGATGATGTGTAGAAAACCCTTCGTCTTATTGATCTATGTTAACACATGGAGCCTGGATTCACTAAGTGCACACGTCTCCTCTCTTAATAATAATGGTAATGGATGATGTTTTATTTGTCGTTGTGAGCCCCCGTAAGCTCTATTGGAAGATGACCTTATAAATCAATTGCTTTGTCTTTTTATAAGGGTTTCAAGTTGTTGCACGTGCTTCCTAAAATTCAGTCTTTGACCTTTTCTTATGTCCATGTGAGTTCGAGAGATCGGCAACTAACTTTTGACTTCGTCTTTGACGTTTAATAACAACACGAGACTTGGTGATAAATTATTGTCCCACAATAATCTCTATAATAACATATAATTATAGTAGGAGTGATTTGGTACAAATCATGGTCCAACATTCACCACGGGGTGAATTCAAGAATAACTATTTTAATAAACATGTGCACAATAGCATTTGCAATATGGTGTCGTTTGAATAAAAGTAAGGTATGAACTAAAAACTATAGCTTTGACTGGTATAAATCAACTATATTGTAGAATATTCAAATAATAAAATAATATAATCATTAAGATGAAGTTTTAAAACCTTAATAAATTCAAATGCTATAAATCTATTAGATGCATTATGTTCTATCACTACAAGAAAACAGGAGGATTCTGATGGCGTACCAGATGGGAATAGACCGATTCCGACGAATTTCCGACGAACCCGTCCGTCGGTATCGTTTCGTCGGAAAAAAAAAATTCGTCGGAATTTCGTCAGAACTTCCGACGACTTTCTGACGAATACCGAGAAACGTCATTCTGACGAACTTCCGACGATATTACGATGCGGATACACGAGACCAGAGTTCATCGGAAAAACTACGTACCGACGGAGAACGTTTCTCGGACAATTCCAACGTAGAGTGTTCCTCGGTGTATTCCGACGAACTTTAGGCGTCGGAATTTACCGACGGACAACGGTCGTCGGAATATACCGACGAACCTCGTTCGTCGGTATATTCCGACGGAAATGG
>NC_027748.1:12664391-12709692 GCF_000695525.1 Brassica oleracea var. oleracea
GGATGTAAAGCAGTCCGTCGGAATTCCGTCGGTATTGTCCAATCTCAAACGGCTATACAACGGTCATATATATTTGTCGGCAACGGTCACATGGTTCGTCGGAATTCCGTCGGTATTTTCCGACGAACTTCCGACGACTTTGCTGTTAATCAGAATGTGGTCGGAAGTTCGTCGGTAAATTCGTCGGAATATACCGACGAACTTCCGACGACTACAACGGTTACATTTTTTATCGGAATGTCGTCGAAAAGTCGTCGGAAAGTTCCGACGAACCATATTTCGTCGGAATTCCGTCGGAAGACGACTTAATTTTTTTGGATTTGGTCAGAAATTTGTCAGTATTCCGTCACAAATGTCCGACGACCTTGGTGTCCGTCGAAACCTCCGTCGGAATTCGGTGTGTTTTCTTGTAGTGTGTATACATTCATTATACTTTCAAAATATACAAGATAAATTGATAAATTAACTTGTTATAAATTCAAAAACTTTATTATAGCACTTTCAACTGTTAAATCATTGATTCAACAAGTCAAATGTAGATGGTCTTAATTGTTATTTCTTATCATTTCGTATTTTAGTACGTATTTTATAGTGAATGGTATATGTCCAAATAATCATGTTTTCAAATGGTGAAAATGTTAAAAGCTACATACATTGAAGCTATTGAAGCTGTGTAAGATATGATGACAGGAACAAGTAAGTGAGCAAACTATGAAGACATGAGACTTCCAGAGCCTAGAGGTGTCAAACGGGATGGATATGAGACTTAAAATATTAGATCCATCAAGAAGCAGGTCTTGCTTAAAAAAAAAAAAAGAAGCAGGTCTCGCCGATCAGAACATGGTGGATTGTACGGGTTGGCCGGCGGTTAATATGTGTGCATGTCTATATGTCTAACAATAGATATCAATTGAACCCTCTCGAGGAGTACCTTTGTTTAGGTCAAACGTCATGGCCCATATACAATCCAATAAATTTCACTTTTCACCTTTATCGCAATCAAAGGCGAAATATGTGAGAGCAGAAGGACAAGATTCGCGTTCGCAGGACAATATTGACATACATCGACACATTTATATTCCCTCCAATAATACAAATTCATATTTACCATCATTCACTATTTTTTTCTCCAATTTGCAACCTCCCATTTTTACAATCTATCACATTGGTAACGCAAGTTATTCGCTTAGAAAACAAAAAAAATAGGCAGCATCGCCAGAAAAAGCTCAAATTCATATCCATACATTTACAACACAATTTATCCCTTTCTCTTTTTTTCTGTTTCCCCTCAATATTTATATACCACTTGAACCTCTAAAAACCCATTAGCATCCGAAGGACAAAAAAATCTCAAGAAAAATACCAAGGATGATCAAATCCTATTTACGTGTAATATTACTCTTATTATGCGCCACTAATCTCTGCGCTTCATCATCAATAACCAGAACCAGAACTAGAACAATAACCAGATCCAGAACCAGAACAAAAACGAAAACTGTATCATTACATCATGTATACCAAACCAGTAGGACCAAGTGTCTGGGATGTCACCACGACTCGTTACAGTTCTTGTTCCGACAAAATTTGGTTCGTGCCCAAAGACTCGAAGCTCCTTTGATTTGGGACCGCAGACTCCAGAACTACGCTCAAAACTGGGCTAATCAAAGAAAAGGAGATTGTGCTTTGAGACATTCTTTCCAAAACGGAGATTTTAGTTTCGGCGAAAACATTTTCCATGGATACGGAAAAAACTGGTCCCCGGCCGACGCAGTGGTCGCGTGGGCCAGCGAGAAGCGGCACTATAATTACGGTTCCAACACGTGCGACCCTGGGAAGGTGTGTGGGCATTACACACAGATGGTGTGGAAGAACACGAGGAGGGTCGGGTGCGCACGTGTAAAGTGCAACAGTGGTGCGATTTTCATGACTTGTAACTATGATCCTCCCGGTAACTACATCGGCCAGAAACCCTATTGAGCGATCATTCATCTACTCCTTGATCTTAATATTGGAAATTGTTATATGACTTTTTGAAGGAAATTAGGTGGATGTATTGGGTATTTTTCTAGAAAATAGATGTTTTTGCGGGGCTTGTGGTGCTGGTTATGTTTGTATCTCTATACGTGATTATTTCACTTGATGGTTGTAATTGCATTTACGGTTATTCATATATATATATCCGTCCAATTATAAAAGATAATATGTTTTTCTTTTTAAATTCCGAATGCAAACAAATGTTTGTGTTTAAAATCCATATACAGTATATCAAGCTTCATGCAACACAAACTGGACTATTCTTTTGGTTCATTTATCAAGCATATATATTTATAATATTATTTGAAAAGTGATTTTTGGTTTATGAACTGTTACGTAAAAAGTCATAGCGGTTAAAATCAATAATATACTCAAAGAAATTTATATAATTTGTTATATAATTAAAAATGAAACTTACATATTATTATTAGATTTATATAATATATTAGATAATTGATTGTAAATTAATATGATAAATTTTCAGAAAAAACGTATTTTAAAAATAAGGTAATTTTTATATATATTGTGTTATTATCTGGAAATAATATTTTATATTATAAAGTTAATAAATTAAAATATAAAATAATGGATTTGCCAAATAAGATTTCTAATTAAATACTAAAATCTGTAATTAAATACTAATCAATCAAAAAAATTTGCAAATATGACTCAAAACTTGATTTTAAATACAAAACTATACCCAAACTTGAATCAAATGCAAAAATAACCTAAAAATCTTGTGAAATTACAATCATCCCTTTGTGACCAAACAAAAAACAAAACTCATTTTTACGAATATAGCCCCAGAATGTCGTCCGAGTCTTCTGAGTCTTACAGAGAAGTCTTCTGGCGTAGTTGATCTTAAAAATAATTTATAAAAAATTTTAAAAATATTTTGACAAGTGAAAAATTAAAATCATGTAATTATAAACAGTTTTAAGTAATATAAATTAAGACATAATAAAATTGAATAGTTTTCAACATAGATGAGTGAAAGTAGTTAATCATGATATTCTTTGGCTTAGGGTTTAACAACATATGCTGTAGTTTTGTATGTATTTTTAGGGTTAGATTTTGGAAAGCTTAAATGTTTTTTTGAAAAATTAAAATTTTACCTATATGTGTTTATTTTTGTGTATAGTAAACGTTTTTTAAGTTTAATTTGATTTTATGAGGTATTTAGTTAGTTAAGTTAGTTTAGGGGTTATGTTTAGGATCTAGACGACTAACATGTAAGTTGTCTGGCGATTAGAAGACTTCTCTGAAAGTCTTCTAACTCCGGCTAAAAATATTTTAATTTCCCGCTAAAAATATTTTAGTTTCCACCTAAAAATATTGAAGTCTTCTGGGCGACTTACAAGTAAGTCGTCTAGTAAGTCTTATATTAGAAGACTTACTTGAAAGTCTTCTGAATCGAAAATATTTAACTTTATTAGAATTTTTGTCTCCATATATAAAGAAAAATTTACACATTCTCTATCCTACTCTCAAATGGCTGCAACAAAAATAGTATGTTTCTCATTCTAAAACTCTCAAACCTCTCTCTAGTCTCTTTGAACTTATAAACACCAAACTTTATATCAATTTATTGTTTGTGTCTCGTGTCTTTCTCACTTGTTTATCTTGTTTTGAAGGTTTTTCATCACATGGTTCTCATCTTCTATTCATTTAAAGGTAGATCTCTTAATTTTATATATGTATTTTTGTTTGTTCTATAAAGGTAGATCTATCTAATCTTCCACTCATTTTCTCTGTTTTAAGTCATTTGAACGTTTTTAGATATGCATGTTTTTAAGATCTGGATTTGGATATGCAAGTTTTTCATATCTGAAAGACTTCTAGGACGACTTACCTGTTAGTCATCTAAAATATAATGCACTAGAAGACTTCTAGGACGACTTACCTGGAAGTCTTCTAACGGAGTCTTCTCACATGTCTCCCTTTCATAACAGATCTGAGCGTTTTGGTAAATTTTTATATCCGATTTTTCTTCATTTGGTAACTTCATATTGCATAAAGTTCTTACATTTTTTTCAAAGTAAAACTCTTCAAAACCATTCTAATCTCTTTGACTTGAAAACATCAAACTTTATATGAATTTTTCATTTTTGTACCATGTCTTTCTCACTAATCTATCTTTTTGTTGCAGGTTTTTAACCAGATGGTTCTCATCTTCCACTTGGATATGTACTTTGTGTGTTCTATAAAAGTAGATCGATATAATCTTCCACTCATTTTCTCTGTTTTTAAGCCATTTGAATTTTTTTTGATATGCATGTTTTTCAGATCTATAGCAAATTTTGGAAGATTTATGGAAAGTCTTCTAAAATATAATGCGCTAGAAAAGTCTCTCGGAAGTCTTCTAGCGCATTATATTTTAAAAGACTTCCGAGAAGACTTCCCATAAATCTTCTAAAGTCTTCTAAAATATAATGTGCTAGAAGACTTCTAGAAGTCTTCTGACGGAGTCTTCTTCCATATCAAGTGGAGTTCAAGCTTGTCTTTGTAGATGAATGATCTATAATTGTTTTGTTTCTGGTCTGTTTTGTTATTTGCATGTGTACTCCTTTAGTTGTGATTTTTTTTGTAAATTTGAAGATATATTAATAAAAAAATTGGTAAATATGTTCATATTCCACAATATTATATTGCCAAAATTACTTGACATAATTGAAATTATTGATATAACTTCAATAGCAAAACACAATAACAGAAAAAAATTAATCAAATTTATTACAACTAAGGGAGAAGAATTCTCAAGAAAACTTAGTCAAATTCATAAAATATAAACCATTACATAAGTTCAAAGATATAACACTTTCATTAGAAGTCTTATGGGAAGTCTTCTAGCAAAAAACATCATTGATGCATATAACAATAATGATATTTAAGTCATTGATACAACATATTAAGAATCATTTTAACCATTTTACTCACTCATAGCAAAAAACATCATTGATGCATATAACAATAATGATATTTAAGTCATTGATACAACATATTAAGAATCATTTTAACCATTTTACTCACTCATAGCAAAAAACATCATTGATGCATATAACAATAATGATATTTAAGTCATTGATACAACATATTAAGAATCATTTTAACCATTTTACTCACTCATAGCAAAAAACATCATTGATGCATATAACAATAATGATATTTAAGTCATTGATACAACATATTAAGAATCATTTTAACCATTTTACTCACTCATAGCAAAAAACATCATTGATGCATATAACAATAATGATATTTAAGTCATTGATACAACATATTAAGAATCATTTTAACCATTTTACTCACTCATAGCAAAAAACATCATTGATGCATATAACAATAATGATACTTAAGTCATTGATACAAAATTTTAAGAAACAAGTATTTTACCCACTCATAGCAATAATCATCATTGGTGCATACTTAAGAGATGGAAATAAACAATAGTAACTAGTCAAAACATATCATAATTTTTACAAGTTTGTATTGAAAAACTTAGTAAAATTTAGTAAAACTTAAGCAGAAAACATATTTTGAAAATATGAGTTTTACCTTGAAGTTACATAATACTCTTAAAAATACAAGTTATTCAAAAACTAGCGTCAGATCAGATAGACTCTTTAATAAACATGAATATTGGTAACCTCATAAATATCACGAATTAAGTTATAAATTTCATTCAGCAGCTAAAATATTGATTAATAGACATGAATTAACAAGAAAATGTTAAAAATTCTTTATAGTTTTATAGAAAATGAAATTTTATTAAACATTGACGCAAACGACTTCCACGGAGGTCGTCTGGCAGACTTCTAGGAAGTCGTCCATTTAGGTTAGTTTTGAAATGGATTTTTAACGTAGACGACTTACATGGAAGTCGTCCATCTTTGTTTGTTAAAAAAAACTTGAGAAGTCGTCTAGGAAAAACAGGTTGGTTTTGCATTTGACCGGATTGTGTCAGAAATTTGATTTTTCCTGGACGACTTAGAAAATTAAAAAATCAATGACGACTTCCATGTAAGTCGTCTCAGGTTAGTCGTCCGTCCGATGACTTACAGGGAAGTCGTCCAAGATAAGCAAGGTTTGACCAGAATCTCATAATAAAATCATGGACGACTTCAATGTAAGTCGTCTAGAAAAAAAATAATTTTTTTTGTTTTATTTTTCAGTTGCAAAACTAATCTGACACGACTTCCATGTAAGTCATCTAGGTATAGCAAAATATTGATTTTTTAATTTTCTACTAGACGACTTACGTGTAAGTCGTCCAAGAAAAGTCAAATTTTTAACACAATCCGGTCAAATGCAAAACTAACCCGTTTATCCTAGACGACTTACATGGAAGTCGTTTCGAATTTTTTTTTAACAAACAAAGATGGACGACTTCCATGTAAGTCGTCTATAAAAACACATTTAAAAGTCAATTGCAAAACTAACATCTGTATTGACCAGAAGACTTCCATGTAAGTCGTCTACAACCGAACGACTTACCTGTAAGTCGTCTGGACGAACAGATCTGAAAAAAAAATGATTTCATAGTTTCAAGTAGTGAGATAACTTGTTTAGCACACATAAGTCTTCTCCAAGCACCCAGAATCTCAAAAAAATGTGACCCACCAAGAATCGTAAGTTTCAATGGCTCTATGAAGCATAAAAATTTTAGAATCAAAATCTTGGGTTTTTTGGATGAATATGGAGAGAAAGTGAAAGAAATATTATTTTCAGTTCATAAGAATTGAGAAAAAAAGAGTGTAAATCGATTTTTAGGTGCATTAAGAGCTTCAAATTGGTTGTTCATGGTGGTTGATGTATTGATGGCAATGGTAATATTGTGAATACTTGAAGAAGATGAGGGTGATAGAGTAAAATATGCATAAAAGTGATGGCATTTTCGTGAATAATCTGAACTTTAGAGATGAAAGAGACAAGTCAAAGTTCCAAAAAACCATGGATTTGTTTTGTGTTTGACTTCAAGTTTTGAGTCATATTTATAAAAATATTGAGTAAAATTAATTATTACTTCTAATTAAATAATTAGAAGTATTTAATTAAGGATATTTCTAATTAAATACTAATCAATAAAAAAATTTGTATAAAGATATTTTCTAAAATATTTCTAAAATCTGATATTTTTAATATTTCAGAACAATACTAAGGATATATATTTTGATGAAAAATTTTGTCATATCAAAATAATTTGTTGTTTGATTTAAACGTTTTGAGAATATGAATAATAATTTATTATACGGATTTTTGAACTAATAAAAAATAAAGTGATAAGTATTCATAAAAAATATGTCTGTAGCTAATATAATAAACAAATACTCTTTATTTGAAATCAATAAATAATCAAATCTTTCAATATATAGTTAGTTATCTTCGTTTGGTTTATTACCCTAGCTACAGACAATTTATCCGAGAATGAGGATTCGAGAATGAGTGACACGTTCTATATTGGGATGATTTACATAGACCAATAATTTGTATTTAGTAGTATATGATCTAGGAAATTTAATGGAAATATGGAACTATGGAATGTCCCTGTGTCTCTGTACGCCGTTAATTTTTTTCTTCATTTGTTGACATAGCCATTACAAAAATGAAAAGTACAATACAAACAACAAACTGCTCGTAACACCACCAACATAAAACCCATGCAATACTTAGTTCACAAGTCACAAGAAAATATAAAAGCCACGAAGATTTAAACACATAGATTAAGAATTCACCAACGACTTAATTACAAAACCAAGTGTAGACAAAGTTAGTAAGGATTCTCTCCAACGTAGTTACCCGGTGGGTCGTAGTTGCAAGTGATGAAAACTCCTGCACCGTTCTCGCAGACAACGCGAGCGCAACCTATCCGTTTGGTGTCACGCCATACGATCTGAGTGTAGTGACCGCACATACCGCCTTCACACGAGTTGGTCATGTGGTTGTAGGACTTGGCCTCCACGGTCCATGACTCCACTGCGAAAGTTGGTGTCCAGTCTGAGCCACTTCCCCAAAACAAGTTCTCGCCGTATGGACCAGTTGAGTGGGTTAGGGAGCAGTCATACCGCCTCTGGTTAGCCCACCAAGTTGCGTAGCTCGCGATCCTGCCGTCCCAAACTAATGGAGACAGACCTTCATGAAATGTAATTAATCAAATCATTAGAATAAACATACAAATACTTTAATTCAAACCCATAATAATACTATTATCCAGTTGGTCGTTTGTAGGAAATATAGCCCAAATCCTTTGGCCGTGTATACTTTTTGTTTGTAACGCATATACATACCCTCTGGCCGTGTATACATATCCTAAAATTTTAACACTTTGAACTTTGCTTCATTCGAAACTCAGATCATTCCTGTAAGCACATAATTTGGAACTATAATCTTATTGTTTTTAATTTACTATTTGCATATTTGAAATATCAAATCGATAAAATTTAGTTATGATTCTGGTATATATATATATTTAATTAGAAGTTTAGGAAACTCAAGAACTGCAATCAATCAGTTTGTTTGAGTCATCCAGTTAACACCTTTGTATCCATTATAAAACGAGACCTTTTGGGTTTTATATATCATCACATACCAAAACTTTTTGGTCGGTATCGGATGTGATCCAACTGCCGGACCGGTTAGGATTCTTAAAACTTTGTCAAAACACATATATTTGGAAATTAATGTTTTTATGAATATATGAAAATACCTAAGCTGGTCCGAACAGAATTATGCGGAGCAAGGAACTGATCTTCAAACGAGCCCGTGGGTGGCTGGTAGTGGGAGGTGGGAGGAGGATGGTAGAGGATAGGTTTGGGGCTGGGAGTTGGGAGCGGCTTGGGCTCCGCGCCGTATGGCGGAGGGCTCATAAGTGTAGGTAGTCGTGGCCGGTAATAGTCTGCGTGAACGGTTTGGATGGCGACCAAGAGAATGGCAATAGCGAAAACTATGGCTCGGGTTGAGGTTGTGATCGCCATTCTTCTTCTTGTGGAGTGGCTCCAACAATTTTCTTTTGGATGATGGAAGAAAAATGATTTGAAGGGGGTGATTATTTATATGTTTATATTAGCGTATAATTAATTATGACAAATTAATTATGACAAATGCTGTTTGAGGATGTCAACTAGAAGTGGCTGCCATGTTCGATTATGGTTACCACTTATTACCATTTAAGTTTCGCTCGGTAAAGGATAGTTGTAGATGTTTTTTGACTGGGTGATTGTGGTCGAGTGGTAAGGAGACGGAACTGAGACGCCAACACGTTTCAAGTTCGATCTACCTGTTGCGCGAAACTAAGTCACAATTATCCTGGTCACCTAACACGGATATGGGCCTATGCTTTAGGACCCATTTGAATATCTAGAGAGAATGTCTATCCGTGGGCTGCATCTCCCATTGGGAATTAGTCTGGGTCTCTGCATGAGCCTGAAATACCCCCAGGTTAATCAAAAAAAAAAAAGTTTTTTTTCTAATATATATTTCCTCTCCTTCTTGCCCAATATATTATGTTTAGACTAAAGCTAAGTAAAATAGATTGAAGTATTTGAAAAAATGATCAAAAATAATATTTTTTATGGACAATTCTTTCAAATAGTATTTTAAAGTTTTTGTCACAAAAAATATCTTTGAAAGAGAAAAATGATTGAAAATTTTAATTTTAATTTTAATTTTTTTTGAGAATAAAGTAGCCTCTTTTAGAGAATTTCTCTTTTTTCATAGTATGTTTCATTCTAAATTATGTGACGACCCTACACAAAGGAAAAACAAAAATCGGTGTAGATTGGCTTATAGGAATAAACTTAATCAATGGGGATTTTACATCAAGGGCGGCGGAGTTATATATTAGTTGGATATTCTTTTAGTACTGTTAATGTGGCCGACTTAGCTCTTGAATAACAACACCCTCATTCTACATTTTTCTATTTGTTTTAAAAATTCATATCTATATATATAGCATTCACTTTAGGAAAATGTAGTTCTTATAATATAAAAATGTCAGTTATCCTGGTTTCAAGGATAACCCAAAGCTAATAATGTATATATTGATTTAATAGTTCAATCTAAAACTGTGAGGCTGAGAATTTCTACAAGGAAAATATAAGGATATTGGAGAATGTATAACTTTGGAAAATCCAACATTTCTTTAATCTGCAACTACAAGTTTTTGAATTAAAACCAAACTTTATACAAAAATTAGAACATAGATGAGGTAAACTCTTCCAATGATCTCTCTTATAATACAATAATAATATCAGTTTATGAAATAAATAAACTTTCGATAAAAAAATTATAATTCAACCATTCAGTATGTGACACATATTAGAAGAGTCTTTATAACGTTTGCAAAAGTTGGCAGTTGATCTTTGACTTGGGATCATACAAAACTAGCATGACTAGAGCTTTCATTGACCTCTTTACTAGAATCCAATAGTATGATACAAGGAGCAGTTCTAGCTTAGTGTTTCATCAGTTCATTAATTCAGCATCAGTTTTTAGGCATAGAGAATCAAAGCTTGGGCTGACACAATTGATCATATCACAACAAGAAGCTTCTACAAAAACATAACATGTATAGACCATATCAGTAGAGAGAGTAAACTGAAACATCTAGCCTCAGAGCCCAAAGGCCTACGAAGGAGAGAGTACTGACAAAAACCCAAATTGACCTTCAGGCTCAATGGGAAAAGTCACGTTAAAGGGAAATAATCTTCTAAATCCAAAAAAAACTCCTCCTACGTGAAACGAACGGCTACGATTATATCTGAGATTCCGAGTGGATGATTTGGATTTTGGAGTTTTGGAGAATGTCAGAGAGTGGGACCCTTTCGAATGTTAAATACGTACACCTCACCACAAAAGAGAAACATTCTCTCAGTCATACCGAGTTGACCCATAAAAAACAAAGAGCATCGAACTAGGAGGCAAAAGAGGGGGAGACTCTGTCGGATAACTATCAACAAGCAAACACAACAATCACTCCGGTCGCCGTGCGAATTTACTCTCACCGTAAACTCTTAATCGCTTGCTTTATAATCTTTTTTTCTGTATTGCGAAGTCTCCTCCGCTTCGTTCGGAGGGTTTTAGATTTTTGTTTACAAATCGAAGAAAATTAGGGTTTTTAATTTCGTCTTAAAACAGATATTTGAAGAATGAAGAGGAATCTAGACAAGAGCAACGATGAAAAGCAGCCTGAGCGAAAGCGCCCTGCTCTTGCTAGGTAATAATGTATTCATCTTTCTCCAATTGATTTTGAAATTTTCTAAAACCTTTTTTTTTTTTCTGCTTCTCTTTGCTAGTGTGATTGTTGAGGCTATGAAAGTTGACAGCTTGCAGAAGCTCTGCTCCTCTCTTGAGCCTATCCTCCGCAGAGTTGTATGTTCTGTTTTTAATTGTATTGGATGGACCCTATCAACTATGCTTTGGTTTTGTTTTATAAAAAGGTTATGAATTATTAAGGCCTTTGGTATGTCTATTGCTTGGAGTAGGTGAGTGAGGAAGTGGACCGTGCTTTAGCAAAGTTCATCCCTTCTAGGCTTGCCGAAAGGTAACCACTTTTTTATTGAATGCAGAGAGCTTAGTGTGTATACCCTGAAGCTTCTGATTACTTACTGCAGCTCTGAGTCTTCTCCCAAACGAATTAGCGGTCCTGATGGCCGGAACTTGCAGCTGCGTTTCAGGACTAGACTATCTCTCCCCTTATTCACCGGAGGAAGAGTGGAAGGAGAGCAAGGCGCTTCCATCCACGTTGTATTGATAGACGCAAACACGGGGCGTCATGTGACGTTTGGACCAGAAGCTTCACTCAAGCTCGAGGTCGTTGTCCTCGAAGGTGACTTCAACAAAGAAGATTGGAGTCGAGAAGAGTTTGAGAGTCATGTTGTGAAAGAGCGCGATGGGAAGAGACCGTTGCTTACTGGAGATCTCTGTGTTGTTCTCAAGGAAGGGGTGGGTGCCTTGGGGGAGATTGTGTTCACTGATAACTCGAGTTGGATTCGGAGTAGGAAGTTTAGACTTGCTTTGAGGGTTGCCTCTGGGGGATGTGATGATGGTGTACAGGTGCGTGAGGCGAAGACTGAAGCTTTCACTGTTAAAGATCACAGGGGAGAATGTATGTATTCAAAATTTTCTCTATCACTTTGTACCTTGTGATGAAATTTCTGGTATGTGCAGTGTACAAGAAGCATTATCCACCTGGTTTGAATGATGAGGTGTGGAGATTGGAGAAGATTGGTAAAGATGGGGCGTTTCATAAGAAACTAACCGCTGAAGGAATAGTTAATGTGGAAGACTTTCTGAGAAAATTGGTTAAGAATTCTGCTAAACTACGAGCTGTAAGTAGTTGTAACGTCAGGATAATGACATCTTTCATTTGATTTTTTGCTTATGAATAGTTTTATATGCTTATTTGATATGTGTCTAGACTCTTGGAAGTGGCATGTCAAACAAGATGTGGGATGTGCTAGTGGAGCACGCAAAGACATGTGTCCTAAGCGGTAAGCTTTACATCTACTATCCTGAAGATTCAAGGACTGTGGGTGTTGTGTTCAATAACATCTATGAGTTGAGTGGCCTTATCTCCGGGGATCAATACCTCTCTGCTGACTCACTCGATGACAGCCAAAAGGTTCAGTTATAAATAATCTCCTTAACTCTTTCCACTTAACTCGTTTATGCTGCTGTTTGGTGTTGTTCTGAGAAACTCTAATTTACAGATATGGTGGTGTTTGAATTTAATAGGTATATGTGGATGGATTGGTGAAGAAAGCACATGATAACTGGAACCTAGTCATAGAGTATGAAGGCAAAACTCCTTTAAACTTCAACCAGCCTGAGAGAGTGGAGATAGAACCTGTAACGGTGCCGGCAAATTACTCTGTCTTGCCTCCATCTCCTATACCTCCTAGTCAGTTTCCAGGATTCTCATTCGAAGGTTGGCAAAATCAAACCGTTGTAAACTACTAAATCTCAGTTCTGTGTGTTTTTGTAAGCTTATATACTATGTCTATCTTTTATTTGTAGGGTATAATGTTTTGCAGCAAGATCAGTTTATGGGAATACATCAACATCAAACGCAAACTCAAACAAACTTAGAAAATCAAAATGTAACTGGGTTGGCTCTTGGTACTACTACTCTACAATCCACAGGCGGGTACCAAGACATGGGTTCTTCTTCAGTTCATCAGGCAAATCTTGATCCCTTGGAAGAATGGTCACGCCAACATGAGAACGACCTCTTATCAAGGAGTCATGAGATGCTGGAGAGTGAGGACATGCAGCAGCTGCTCCAGCTCTGTAGCATGGGAGGAGGGGATGGAGAAGCTGGATATGGTTTCCCGTCGTTTATGCAAAATACACCGATGGTGCATGAGGACCGAGTGAGATCAGGAAAAGCGGTTGTTGGGTGGCTAAAGATAAAAGCTGCAATGAAATGGGGAATCTTCATAAGGAAGAAAGCTGCTGAGAAAAGAAGAGCTCAGATCGTTGAGCTTGATTAATTGATGATTGATTATACAGTATAACTAAACATACCAAGATCACATACTTAACGTTTTGGGTTTCGTTTGCTTGACATATTACAGGTTTTGTGACATCAACGTTAAAATCTTTCATCTATTAGTCCATCGAGTTTGCTTATGTTTTCGAAAAGATGTTTGGTAAAATAAGTCGAGGCCATAACTTAAAGGCTTGCTCCATAAGTCTGTCGTATAGAGAAGAAAGATAGATGCCTGTGGAGTGTAGACAAACCGGATGTTACTCGAGATTCTCACCTTGAGGTCACGGGTTTGCTAACATGTATTTCAGACAGAGGAACGCACCTTGGATCTGCAAAAGCGTTGAATGACTCAAAGGCTTCAAAGAAGTAGATGTATCATGTATGCTTGTCTGGTAGTCTCTCTTCCGCGTGAAGTTGATTTATAGAAGATCGACTGTATGTGGGCCTATAAAGCCCATTAATGTCTTCAGTTCCAACATATAAACCTGCTAATATCTTCAATTAATAGACCTCTCTATAAGATATTTAGATGCCCATCTTGTGAAGAACGTCTTTTGTATCAATTTCGTTTCACCTTAAAAGTAAGTGAACCAATAATCAAATGTGATAATCCCTTTGTTTCTAAAAAATGCATATTTTAGATTTTCACAAATATTAAGAAAAAATTAATATTTAACTATCAATACATTAATTTTTAAAATTATAACAATTTCCCATAAATCTAAACCAATAGCAATTCAATAAATCCAAAATTGTCAATTAGTAATATTTTTTTAAGTTTACAATTATTATTAAAAATACATAGAAAATGTAAAACATTGATTTTTAGAAACAAGTAAAAAGTGATAGAACATGCATTATTTAGAAACATAATGAATATTATTTATTATTTTTTAAATGATCACACATGCAATGCATGAAACATGTTTACATCTTATATCATAAGATTTTCCGTCATTTCTTCAAAAATAGTTATCCGCAAAACTTATCAAAACTTGTGCTAAAATTTAACGTCAATGTTTTGGACTGATTCTAAGATAGTTGCACTTGGGAGACTTTGTGAAATGAAACTTGTCAACATTAACGATGTTTAGGAGAAGATGAGATCTTTTCTGAGCTGGTCCCATACAATCATCTAGAAAAAGCGACGTAATGGTCAAGTTAAATAAATGTAATTTACACACTAAAAGAGACATTAAAACAAAACCGCGTCTCCTACTCCATATAGCCATCTTAAAACCATCTTTTTCCATGATTCCATCTTCCAGCTGTACAAACCAAAACGCGCATTTGTCTTTTCTTCAGTCTTCACCAAACCCATCGTCCGAACCGAACCTTCTTCTCTGACTCTGACCGTGTCTTCCCTTACTATAAATACACACCATTTTAACCTCTCTAACAAATCTTCAGTCAAAACAAAACCCACCAAAAAAAGAAGAAGCTAGATATGGCGATGATCAACTACTGCACCATCTTGTTTCCTCTGCTTGCTGCTATTATGATTTACTCTGTTTCCGCCAATTTTCACCAAGACGTGGAGATAACTTGGGGAGATGGACGTGGACAGATCACTAACAACGGCGATCTTCTTACACTCTCTCTCGACAAGTCTTCTGGCTCAGGATTCCAATCCAAGAATGAATATTTGTTTGGTAAAATCGACATGCAGATCAAGCTCGTCGCCGGAAACTCCGCAGGAACAGTCACTGCTTACTATGTAAGTCCCTACACCCTAACATACAAATGTCTTTTTAAAAAAAAAATTAGAGCAAAATAAGCTTAATGGTTTCTTTTGTTTTTTGTATAGTTGAAATCGCCTGGATCTACATGGGACGAGATTGATTTTGAGTTCTTGGGAAATCTAAGTGGTGATCCTTACACACTTCATACCAATGTCTTTACTCAAGGCAAAGGAGACAGAGAACAACAGTTCAAACTCTGGTTCGATCCCACTACTGATTTCCACACTTACTCTATCCTCTGGAACCCACAACGCATTATGTAAGTGTTCTTGCATGTTTCTAAATTCGAAAATGGTTACAACGAGTACCTTTTCTACATATCCAAAATCCAATATTATTGTATAGAGAAAAATAAAATAATGGATTCTTCAGGAAATAGCAAACCAACCGAACCAAAACTGTCCATACATATATATTAGACTATGGTTTTACTGTTTTATTATAGACCAAAAACTAAACACCCAAAGTCAAGATTGAGCAACCTATTGTCTTTTAACTCATAACGCAACGTTTTTATTGGATCTAATCTTGTTTGTCTTTTAACATTTTTTTCAGATTCTCTGTGGATGGAACTCCAATAAGGGAATTTAAGAACATGGAATCTCAAGGAACATTGTTCCCTAAGAACCAACCGATGAGGATGTACTCAAGTCTATGGAACGCCGAAGACTGGGCAACAAGGGGTGGTTTGGTCAAAACCGACTGGTCTAAAGCTCCCTTCACCGCTTCATACCGTGGCTTTAGTGAAGAAGCTTGTGTCGTGTCAAACGGGAAGTCATCGTGCTCCAACGGGTCAGGACAAGGGAGTGGTAGTGGTTCGTGGTTGTCCCAGGAGTTAGACTCGACGGGTCAAGAACGGATGAGATGGGTGCAGAGTAATTACATGATCTACAATTACTGTACGGACGCTAAGAGGTTCCCTCAAGGTCTTCCACGAGAGTGTCTATCTGCGTAGAGCTTTTAAACGAAAGATCCACAGCCATAAAATAATACTATTCTTTTGTTCATCATATAAAGTATCTTGTGTTTTGGTCACAAATTTTATATTCTATGTAAGTATGTACTATGTGAATGTATATTTAAGTGAGAAAAGGTTTTTTAAGTGAGAAAAGGTTAAACTCAAAAAATAATTGGATGCGTGGAAAAACGTATCTCTCCATACATTTTTTTAAAAAAATCTCTCCATAGCTTTCGTAGTTATAAAAATGCATGACTAGAAATTTTTTAATCTGAACACTATGAGAACAAATCAAACGATAAGAATACATATTAAATTTTCCACATACACCTGACCAAGTTGATTACTTCAAGTCAATAACTTTGAATCTACATATAACCCTACAAAGCCTACGGCATGGCTCGTTGCAAGCTCCTTAACAAGAACCATTGTGTGTCCAAGGGGCGAAGCTAGGAGTTATTTTTTGTGGGTGCATAATTCATAAAGGGAAAAATAAATGTCAGAGTTGATGTGGAACCTTGGATGTTTTTTTTTGTAACCTTCTTTCAAACCTTGGATGTTTAGGGGTGAACATGATAGACTTTAAGCATTTTAGCTAGCTAACTTGCAACTTTTACTTACGAAACTTGTTAATATTGATAAAATTATGGGTGGAGCCAGGTGCACCGACAACTGTTTTACTGGCTTCGCCCATGTGTCCAATTGGATGTGGCTTGTGCTTGATTAACCGAAATGGTACACTTTTAACTAAGCTATGTTCGGATTTTATGTTTGGCTTACGTATTTATTTTCAATAATATCCAACGCTGGGTATTACTATATTTGCTAATATCCTGCAGGGTTAGGCATTCCTCAATAGTTACTATTTTTACTATTATTCAACCTTTCTTCCTGCTGTGTATGGTTTTGATATGTTCAAAAACCCTTCACGCTGCTTTGTTCTTAAATAAAATATTTTCTTCAATAATCAACCACAATATCAAACGCGGTTTCCCATTAAACTACAACGATTTTTTTTTTTTTTTTGATAAAAAACTACAACGATTCTTTATAAAATTGTTAGAGAATATAGTATTTCATTCCAGCTACAAAAATATATGCAGTAATTCATTTTTATATTAAAGTAAAAAAAATCGAAAGGTATCACATTTCGAGATTCTTTTTATTGATTCCTCAAGCAAAAATATATGCTAACTAGTCCGACCTAATAATGATAACGGTAGAATTGTTCAACCCTTCCAATTTATAAATGGCAATTTGATCCAAATTAAATTAGTATTTAGTAAATATGAAATTATATATTTTTTGGTGACAGATACAAAATATATAATTAATCTATGAAAATGACCTCAAATAGCTTCAAAACAAATTTTTGTTATTAAATTAGCTAAAATGATCAAATTAGATTTCATTAAACAAGAGATTGATAATTATACTTATTTTCTACAATATATATATATATATATATATATAATATTTAAATGCTTTTTAATCATAGTTTTTCAAATTTCAAAATATTTGGAAAACGATTTTCTGTAAAAATGTTTAGGTTGACCTTTATGACTATGTATAATATACTCCTAATTTAAGTTTAGAATTTTTTTTAAGAATAAGTATGATATTTTGTTAAAACTTAGCCAGATATTCTTTTTTGTAAATTAGCCAGATATTCTTGAATAATTATAATATATTGCCATTAATCTATCAATTGAAAAGTGAAGAAAAAAATTATGTGCACACGACGTTGAATCGTGCAAGGTCGAATATTTCTTAATTTAAATATTAGTATATAAAAAGTTTAAGCTACCACGTCGGTAATGTGCCTCCACGAAACTCTCTATATATAATCTCATTTCAAACTCATCTAAATCCATCGACAAAGCATTTATCTTTCACGGCAAGAAACAACAGAGTACCGACAAAAAATGGCGGTTTCCTCAACCAAAACGCCATTGTTGTTGTTGTCTCTCTTCTTCTTTGTCGTGGCTGCATCTGCCGGAAACTTCTACGAGAGCTTTGATATCACTTGGGGAGATGGTCGTGCCAAAATACTCGAGGACGGTCAGCTTCTCACTTGCACTCTTGACAAGATCTCCGGCTCAGGTTTTCAATCCAAGAAGGAGTATTTGTACGGTAAGATCGACATGAAGCTCAAGCTTGTCGCTGGAAACTCCGCTGGTACCGTAACCGCTTACTACGTACGTAATCTCCTTGTGAAATTGATTGGTTTCGAATTTGATATTATTAGGTTTTTTATTTATCTTAAAAACCAAAGTGAAACTGTCTCCTAATATGTAATTTTGTGGCAGCTTTCATCTAAAGGCGCGACATGGGATGAGATTGACTTCGAGTTCTTGGGTAATCTCACAGGACAGCCTTACACTATCCACACCAATGTCTTTACCGGAGGTAAAGGTAACCGTGAGATGCAGTTCCATCTCTGGTTCGATCCCACCGCAGATTTCCACACCTACACCGTCCACTGGAACCCTGTTAACATCATGTGAGTAAATAGTCTTATGAGGAAAGCCTACACTAGTAAAGAGATTGTAATGTTATCTTTTAGTTCCTTCATCAGTTATTCACTGATTCTGATATCAAAAGCTTATGAACTTTGACAAGTCTAATCCCATATTGTTTATTTCTCCATGTGATCCCTTGTTATGTTCTTTTTGTATAAGAGGATTATAATTCTTAGTAGGAAACCTGAAAATTTAGGGTTAAAACGTCTACTCTCACTTGACATGTTTTAATAATAATTTTTTTTGAACTTTTGATGGCGTTTTAACCTTTCTTGTGTCCGAAGCTTCCTTGTGGATGGGATCCCAATTAGGGTGTTCAAGAACAACGAGAAAAGTGGAGTGGGTTACCCTACGAGCCAACCGATGAAAATATACTCAAGCCTTTGGGAAGCCGATGACTGGGCAACGCAAGGCGGTCGCGTGAAGATTGACTGGAGCAACGCACCATTCAGCGCCTCCTACAGGAGCTTCAACGACCAAAGCGCATGTAGCAGAACTTCGAACGCAACATGGGTGGCTTGTGACGCAAACAAAGACTCGTGGATGTGGACCTCCCTCAATAACCATCTGTACGGACAGATGAAGTGGGTGCAAGACGAATTTATGATCTACAACTATTGTACCGATTATAAGAGGTTCCCTCAGGGTCTCGCCAAGGAATGTAACCTTTAAACCAACTTGGTGGATTCTACTTTGAGAATTTTCGAGCATTTTCTTCAATACGTTTATTTATTTCCCTTTTCGTTTTACTTCATACTTGTGATGATACTTTGATTTATTCTTTTGGTGTTTCTGGGATACGATAGTACAGGTATATGCAATCTCACTGAGAAAATAAAAAGTTATACTTGACAATACATTCTATTTCGCAGTTATGTGGTCTAATGTTTATTATTGCTGTTTTCTTTTTTTGGTGTAAATGTTTTATTGCTGTTTTCTTGTTTTCTTGTTTAATTATGTGATTGTTTATTTTGCGTTCCATGTGTAAGCAACATCGATGTGGTAAAAAAATAAAAATACGCACGAAAAGAAATACACAATAATTAAAAAGTTGTGAGATATCGCATTTCCTCAGCCTAGGCGTTCGGGTACCCGTTCGGGTTTGGATCAGGTGCTTTGAGTTTTCGGGTTTTCGGATGGAGAGGTACAGAACCCGTTCGGGTTATTTTATACTTTGGATCGGGTTCGGGTTCGGATTATTTCGGGTATAACCGAACTGTGTAATAAATAATAAAAAAAATTCTATGTATCTTTGATTTGACTTTGTGAGACCAGAAAAAATATTGTTGAAGTTAGAAGATTGAACAACTTAATATAAGATTTATGATCTTTCTGATTTGTTATTACGTTGAGGAATACGAGTATGTATTCTTTTTTCTTCGTGTAATTTCTATTTGTATTATCTTCAATAGAAAATGGTAAAGAATCCATCTATTCATAAATCCAAATCAAAGAGACATCAAAATCAAACAGAAATCAAACCTGGATAATCATGAATATTTGAGCTCATGCATGTGTAAAGAGCAAAGGGAAAACAAACCGCAAAACATACTTGTAATCAAACATAAATCAAAATCGTAAAATATAGTGATTCATACATGTAATAGGTTATAAAATGAGTTTAAGTATGTACTGAACATATATGTTGAAGAAGGTGAAAACGGAAAGATGAATGGGAATGGAAGATTTAAGTTTAGGATTAGTAATATATATATATATATATATATATATATATTCGGGTACTTCGGGTAATTGGTTCGGGTATCGGATATAACCAATCGGGTACAGTATCCGGACTGGTTGAATCCTAAATCCGTTTGGGTTTTTTTAACTTCGGTTTGGTTTTCGGTTCGAGTTTTTCGGGTCGGTTCGGGTTTGGGTTCGGGTTTCGGTTAATATGCCCGCACCTACCTCAAACAATCCACGTGAACTGCAACATTGGTTCGCTAGATTTTCTGGAATAAGAGTTACTGCCTTGCTTTTGTGTGGCAAACATAGGTTATAGCTTGATAAAGTGTTATTGAGACATATATTTTACTCGTGTCTAGATATTTATGCAGATTTAGCGTTGACTAATAATATAAAACAATCTTGATCCGCACAATATTATTTTTATTTTTAAACATATAAATATTTAATTTACATGATTACTGATATATAATTTTAATGTTTATCATATTACTAATAGTTAAATATAATATTTCCAAACACAACAATTTTATAGTTTATATGTAGTAATTTAATTCATTATTTCAAATTATTAATGATATCTCTCTTATTAAAACATGAACATTAACTAAAACTTTACATTATGTGATATTTACGAAAAATTCTGCTCAATTTAATATAACTTAGAAGTATTAATTTCCTTACTATTATATTTGTATTTTAGATTTAGGTCATACATATATGTTAATCGAATTATTTATATGAATTAAATTTTTGACTGAATAACATATATTAAGTGTAATTTATAAAAGTTCACTTCATTTAAATTATTAAATCAAAATTGTAATTCAATGTGTTTGTTTTTGTTCTTTTAAACCTGATTTTTTTCGTTATTATCTATATTTAGGTTTCTTATATTGTCTATTGGTGATTTAATTTTTTCTTACCCCAAAACTCTTGGATTATTTACAATGAATCTTTCAATGTTAAACTTTTATTTGTAATTTTTCATCTATCGGACATCATGTTATATAATTAATACTTAAACCTACAATTACATTTGATAATAACCACACTCAAACAAAATATTCACATGAACTATATTTTTTCAATCATCATCTTTTATTTATGTTAATGACATAAATTGGTACAATACCTATTGCACATTCAAAATTGCACAAGATAAAAGAAACAAAAACTATTACATTAATTAATAATATATGAATATGAACTATATAAAAATAAGCTTGATTATCTTTTGTAAAAAAACAGCCATATACTTCTATTATTAAAAAAATAAAACTAAACCGACCACTATATTTAATAACAAAAACTAAATGCGCTTTCAAAGTGCATTTGCAGACCGATCATTCATATTGATAGCATATTTTCAATAGTGTGGTACAAAATTCTAGATTAGCGAATCCTAACGGTTAAAGATGAAAGATTTAATTGAAATATATTATGTTAAATTAATATAACTAATTTAATACGACATTGTATGTGAGTTTAATATAATTGCAAAATTAATTAGATACTTAAAAGGTTTTTTTAGTAAAAAGTTAAATATACATTTATATTTCAATAATTATGAATTAATTAAATATTTAAAAGGTTTGTTTAAGTAAAATAAAATAAAATGTAGATTTATGTTTTAAATAAAAACGAAAGTAATTAAATATTTTAATTTTTTTGCTTTATTGAATAATAAAATATATATTTATATTGTAAATAAAAAGATATCAAAACATTTTATTCATATGTAATTCGGATAAATAAAAAGATATCAAAATATTTTATTCAGATGTAATTGAGAGGAAATATGAGAATCTATTTGATTTTTTTAGAAAAGTTAAAATAATTCAAAGACGTATAAAAAATCCATTTAAATAACTTTCTAAGGGATGGTGTAACATAATAAATCATACATGAAATTAGGTTGTGACTTCTATTTTAATAGAATAGATTTGCGTTTTTTCTCATGTGTTAAGGAAATTTAAAGAAGAAAAAAAATCAAACAAGCTAAAATACATATATTTTATCTGTAATTTTGTGACTAAAGACCAGAGATCTCTATAATTTAAAAGATTAATTCAGTGTAAAGTACTAAACATATTTATATTATGAAATTCAGAAATTGAAAAAAAAAAGGGAAAATTGTTTTTTTAGAGCAAAAAAATGATAACTATGTCTCATTAGACTAATCTCATATACTTTATGTCTCTTTAGGGTAATTATTTTCAAAATGGCAATAATGCCCTTAAAATTGCAATTTTTAAATATAATAAATAATGGGTTCGATCAAGCGGGATCGATCGATCCGAAATTACAAGGTCGAACGGATCGATTGATCCTGATCATTATGCAGAACAAAAAAAACGTGGAGCATATACTGATCGACTTGATCAATTTCACTCGATCGACAAAGGTCGATTTCATACAGATCGACCGATCTCGAATTATAGACCGATCGATCCGTGGAAGCATAGATATGAATCATGGTAGAAATAATGTGAAATTTTGTGAAAATTTTGTGAACAATCAATGGAATATAGAAGACGGCGTGAGAAGAATGTTACCACTTTTTTTTGTTTTTTTTGTTTTTTTAAATCGATTTTTTTCATAATATGAAAGTGAATATTCCCAAATATTTTGTTTCCATATTTTTAGGAACTGATTTCTTATCCGTAGAATACAACTAATTTGTAGAAATCAGTTTCTACAGGTTTTTAGAATTATAGTAATATGTAGATTTTGATTTCTACATATTTTAGATTTACAGTAAATCTGTAGAAGTCGGTATCTACGTATTTTAGATTTATGTTAATGTGTAGATTTTGATTTCTAAAGATTCTAGATCGGTATGTTAAGTGCGGAATGTGTATTCTAAATATTTTTAGAATATTCTTATTTACGTAGATCACGTATTCTAAATATTGTAGATTCAATGAAAAAAGTGGATTTCGTTTTCTACTTCGTAGAATGCCGTTTCTACTTTATTTATAATAGTATCTGAAAATTATGATTTAAACTTTTTTAGAACTGAAAAAAATACCACTAAGTTATATAGGTATTTTATCAATAGTTACTATTTTTCCAAAAAAAAATTGTTTGTAAAACTATTTATTAAATTTATTTTCAAAAACATTAAAGACTGTTATAGACAAAAATGACAAAAAATAAATGTTAGTATAAAATGACATAGTTATCATTTTTTTTTGCTAAAAAAAACAATTTCCCAGAAAATAATTACTTACAAAGTTAATGAATGCGTTAGTTGGTCCAACTAAGAGGACCAAACATTAAAGACTCTTAACTGTTAAGGGTCACTATTAGGAAGTGAACTTTTTGGACAGTCCAAATTATAGCACAGAACGTGTCTCAATGCCATTCCCCTTCGACAATTATGTTTAAATTATATATTCATTTATTTATTATATCCATGATCTTTCAATTTATATAAGCTCAGATGCATATTCCGGATCACATTTGTCCAAACTCGTAATTCTCCGATCATTTTGTTTATTTCATCTTGCCTAAGTATCATTCTTTTTCCTTATATTTTTAGACGAACTCAGATTTAAAGTTAAGTCATATCTAGAAATTATTAACACAACAATAATAATAATTAACTAATAGACATTTTAATTTATAGATATTGAAAATTGGTCCAAACAATAATTAAACACAAGTTAAGTTAAGTTTAGATGGTTGAATCGATGGTTCAAGGTTCCTCGTAATATTCAAAATCAAAATCTAAATCTGAATCCGATCCGAAATATCTAAACTCGAACATATCCAATTATAAAAATATTTGAATGTGTATTGAATAAGAGCAGATAAGATATTCAACCCCGATTGAATAATATCTAACATCGAACTTAATAAGAATATATCCGAAGTTAATATGAACGTATTCAATATTATATAAGATGTTATCCTATTTTTTAATTTTAAAATATTGTGTATTTTAATTTGTTAATATGATATATGTTTTGGTAGTTTGAAACTTTCATTTATATTTAGATATATGTGTTAGTTTAAATCCAAATATGTTTGTTCAAGTACATATATATAAATTCAGATAAAGAAAAAAAATAAAGATATTCAATATTATATATTTTGAAAAATTTAGTACATAATTCAAATATATACAAATATATTCGAATCCAAAGCTCATAGTAAACTCCTAAACCAAAATATCCAAAAATCTAAAACACCTAATTCAAATCCGAACACTCAGATGGTATATAGAATTGTTACTTTCTATTTTAATTACAATCTGGCTTGTGCTAAACAACCTCATTTAGAACCACTCGTGACAATGTATCTCTATGTCCATTAGAGAAACCGTGAATATGTAGACAAATTGAAACTGTTCGAGTTCGCCCATCTTATATTTACCAAGAGGTTTCAGGCCTATCTCCGTGATCAGAGCACTCCTCTCCAGCAGCTTTTTGTTTCCAGCTCTAGTTACAAATTTTATTTAATTTCCACAAAATTGCAACCCAAAATATTATTCTTTCCGTTTCCATTTAGTTGTCGATTTAGATTTGTGTATACGGATTAAAAAAATATTTTTTACATGTTTTCTAAATAAATACAGCATTACTTAAACACCTAACCACATTTCAATCAATAGAAAACAATTAGAATATAAAATCAATAAATTTTACATTGAAATTACAAAACGATATTTATTTTGAAACGAAAATTTTATTCTACGATAACAATTAAACTGAAACGGAATGAAAATGATTTAAATTCATGATTAAGATACTCATGACATTGTTTCAGTTTGATGTTGATTTTTATTCTATCCAGAAAATTCTGAATCTATAGGATCGAGTACTACTTTTCACAAGATATGACAAAACTCACCCACTAATCATTATTAAGAGAGAGGAAAAGAACTCGGGATTCTTGGCTAACTATAACGACAGAAAATTAATTAGAAATCATTTACGGATCAAATTCGTTGGAAGAAGTTAGGTCATCAAACATTTAATCGAGTTGAGACGTGCAACTGTATTTTGCTCAATGCTCATGCAACTAGACAAGTGATCTACAAATTGCCGCGTGGCGCGTGCATATATCAATATATAGTACGAGTATTATATATCCTGTCAAATCCTCAGTTCCAAACCATTCTATGTTATATATAATATACATTTACAATTTTATGTTAGAGTCTGTCTTTATTCCCACAAGTAGATTCATCTACAAAACGGGGAATAACCAAAACAGAGGGCAGATTATAAGAGAACTGGACATTCCTCTTAGAAGGAGAGAAAAGAGATGGTGAGATTGAGAGAATCAGAAGTGATCCTGAGACTCTGTATCGTCGTTCTTCTTATACTCAGTTCTGTTCTGATTGGTTTGGATTCTCAGACCAAAGATATTGCTTATATCCACAAGAGAGTCACTTTCAGATACTTGTTTGCTCTAGAGTAAGTCCATTTTCATTTATATTATCAATTATATAGATTTATATGTATAATTAACAATCGATCTCTCCATAAAAGATTGATATCAAGAGTTTATTTCTAGAAAATCTGCAAATTAAACAAGCACTGACAGGCTTTCATATGTACTATTAAAACTCACTGGAAAACAGAATGGCTCTTTATTACCATTACAATATTTAATAGATTTAAGTTTATATGTGCGCTGACAAGAAGAAATTTTTTAAAGTTTATGGAAGACTAACAATTCCTGCTTGGTTAAATCTGCATGTCAGTGTGCCTTTTTGTACTGTGAGGACTGCTACTTTTATTTTTTTCTGTATAACAAATGTTCATAGTACATTCTCCTCGTACAAAAAGCTATAAGTTATCCTATTATAATATGTTTGGGTGTTGTTTATGATTCTAATTCAGGATTGAGTTGTACATAAATGCTGTGGCTGCTGCATATAATATCGTTCAATTAGGGTTTGGTTGGTACGGTGTTGCACAAAAAACCTCCAATTCTAAATGGCTCTCTTACCTCTTGGATCAGGTATACATACTAACTCTTTTAATTTAGAGTATCTTTAATTGTTCTATATATATATATATGTGTGATATATGTTTCGAAATGAAATAGACGGCGGTGTACGTGGTGTTCGCCGGGGCATCTGCGGCGGCACAACACTCATTGCTGGTGGTGACTGGTTCCAGGGAGCTTCAGTGGATGAAGTGGTGCTCCAAGTTCACAAGGTTCTGCTTTCAGATCGGAAGTGCCATCATCTTAAACTACATCGCAGCGGTGCTCATGATCATCCTCTCCTTCATCTCCGCCTTCAGCCTCTTCCGCCTCTACTCCCCTAAACGTTATTTTCAGTTTAAGTCCGCCTCCTAATTATTTACTCTGTTAAATCCTTTTATTAATCCAAAATAATGTTGATTAATGCGAAGAATATGATTATTGATTCGTCTCTAAATTATAGTAATTTTGTATCTTTAAGTAAATGCAAAATGTTCATACATAAATATCATTAGTCCATTGCCTGAGAAAATAGGTGTGTACGTAGTAGCTATTTATTGGAACTAGGGCCTATTGTTGTCCTTGGATTATCAATAATATGATTATTGTCCACGAACTTACTGGACTTGAAGCCAGAGGTGGACTTGATAAAAATCTCAAAAATCTATATTTAAAGTATAGGATTTTAAATTAGATTATGTATTAGATAAAAAATAGTTTGTCTTTGACCAAAAAAAAAAAAAGTTTGTCAAATGTGAATTTCATTGGCAAAACAAATTATAAATACATCCTGCATAAGATACTATACATGAGGAATGCGAAGAGAGTTGTTTTTTGTCCACACGTTTCCTTTCCAATTTGAAATTATGATTATTTAGAATAATATCATTTGCTTCCTAAAGACAGAAGGTTACGCAGCAAACCAATGATTCAAAGTTCTCAAACTTTTTTTTTTTTTTTTCCCACTGGTATTATAAACAAGATTTCAGTCTGAGAGATATGGTTACAAGATAAACCCAAAAAGCCTTAAAACAAGTGAGGAGTCAAAATGTTTCAACCGACTAATCATGTAGGTACAAGATCATTAACCAAATTTTTCTTGAGCCAAAAAGGATAGCCTCTTGCAACATAAGAATGTAGCCGTTGACCAAAAGAGGCACTTTTAGCAATGAGTAATGCACCTTGATTAGTATTAGGAGTTTCTAACTGAAGCTTCCAACCAGGAATGGTAGATAGCGCTAGATTGATCTCTGATGCCTGGAAAGCAAAAGAAGGCCAAGCTTTCGGTCTTGTAACTGCTCCCACCAATTCTTTTGCTTCAGAACCAAAGATGACATTGGAGAATTTTAAGCTGGACATGCTATTAATAGCCCATAATAAGCATTGGAGTTTTGCATTATCTAGACTATCAATCTGAGCAAAAGCATGTCGACTATGAAGAAGAACTTTTCTTTCATGGTTTCTTAGCAGCCAAGAAACACCAACTATCTTTGCTTTCTTATCCCATGAGTAAGCTAAATTACATTTAACCCAAGAGGGAGGAGGAGGAGTCCATGAATGATGAGGATGACCGATAGTGGAGTGATGACAAATATCTAAATCAGCTTCTGCTCTTTGCGCTAAGAACCAGAGATCTGCTTCATCATTTATCTTTTTGACAGTTTCCAAGGGACAGAAACATTTACCTTCAAATATCATTGAATTTCTTCTTTTCCAAATATGCCAAATTGTCCAGGGGAACCTTCTAACAATATCTGGAGGGAATGAAGAAGACTTACTTGCTTTGAGGAGAAAGTGAAAATTTGAGAAGAGAGAACCGGAAGAGAAGGCTGTTCTTGGTTTTGGAAAGTGAGAGAGAGCCCAAATCTGGCGAGCTACATCACATGTAAAGAGGAGATGATTTACTGTCTCGCCTTCTTTTCCACATGCTTGGCATCTTGAATCAACTTTCATACCTCTCGATAAGATCTTATCAGCTACTGGAAGAGCTTCTGAAAGAGCTTTCCACAAAAAAGTTTTGATCTTCGGAGACGTTTTTAAAGACCAAATCTGAGCCTTAAGGGTATCGATTGAAGGCAAAGCTTTAGCTTCAGAATGCAGCTGAGCATTTGTAATTTGATTCTGCATCCAATAGCCTGATTTAACAGAATACTCTCCACTTTTATTGTATCTCCAGACCCAAAAATCTTCTTTAGATACCACTGGTCTTGTCTTTAATATCAAAGCTACATCTTCAGGATAGAACAGAGCTTCCAGTTTTTCTTTGATCCAATCTCTTTTACTATGATCAATCAGATCAGATACACGAAGATCAATATCAATGATTGAATTTTTTATCAGAGGTCTTCGCATATATCCATCTTTGATCCATGAATCTGTCCAGACATAAAGAGATGAACCGTTCCCAACCATTTTATCAAGACCTTTAACCAAAAGATCTCGACCATGAAGTAAACTTCTCCAAGCGAAAGATGGTTTCGAGGTAAGAGGGGCAGACAAGAAGTCTTCGTTCTCAAAATATTTACTTTTCATGACCCGAGAATATAAGCTGTTTGGGTTCTGAAGAATAAGCCAAGCACGCTTAGCCAGTAAAGCTTGATTAAAAACTTCTATATCTCTAAAACCCAACCCACCATCTTCCTTTGAGAGACACATATGTTCCCAGTCCACCCAATGTATTTTTCTTTTATCTTCAGAGGAGCTCCACCAAAAATTAGCTATGGCTGAAGCTAGAGAATCACAAGTGGTTTTAGGAAGTCTAAAGCAAGACATGGCGTGAATAGGCATGGCTAAGGCTACTGTCTTGATCAATATATCTTTACCACCTTGTGATAAAAGTCTAGCAAACCATCCAGAGAATCTAGTTTTTAAAGAGTCATGGATATACCTGAGCATATCAACCTTTGAACCTTTAAAACACTCAGGAAGTCCAAGATAATTTCCCATTCCACCTTCTTTTTCAATCCCTAGACTCTGTTTGATATTTTCCTTCACTCTATCATTAACCTTGCTTCCAAACAAAATAGATGATTTACTTGGGTTAACCATTTGCCCTGAAGCCACCTCATACGCTCTCAAAATTCTCTTTAACTCATCTGTTTGTTCAGAATCAGCTTTGCAAATAAATAGACTGTCATCAGCAAATAACATATGATGGAGAGAAGGTCCTGTTACCGCAAACTGAATGCCTGAAATATTATGCTGGGCAGAAGATCTATTCAGTAAATGAATCAAGGCTTCAGTACAAAGGACAAATAGAAAGGGAGATATAGGATCTCCTTGCCGTAACCCTCTCTGTGGCACAATGTAACCATGAGGTTTGTCATTAATCAAAACCGAATAAGTAACTGTTGTCACGCAAACCATGATCCATTGTATCCATTTCTGATGAAACCCCAGAGCTTGAAGCAAAGCTTTTAAAAACTTCCATTCAACCCTGTCAAAAGCCTTTGACATGTTTGATTTAATTGCCATATAATGAGATGATAAGGTCGGATGAGTGGAGAGACTGTGAACCACCTCATGAGCCATTGTAATATTATCAGAGATCAATCTCTCTGTCACAAAAGCAGATTGCGTTGGTGATACAATGAGAGGTAGGAGAGGTTTTAGTCTCTGAGCTAATATCTTGGCAATTATCTTATAAAGAACGGAACATAAGCTGATGGGACGAAGGTCTGACATAAGAGATGAGTTTACCTTCTTAGGGATTAGGCAGAGAGGTGTATAGTTCCATTCTGAAGGCAGATAACCCGTCTCAAAGAAGTCACAGACCTCCGATGTAACCTGGTTTCCAACGACTTCCCAAAACTGTTGAAAAAATAAGCTAGTCATACCATCAGCTCCGGGAGCCTTTGAAGGGTTAATAGAGAAAAGGGCTTCTTTAACCTCTGATGAAGTAACATTTCTGATCAACTCCACATTCATCGATTGAGTTACTCTAGGAATGAAATCTTGAAATAACTCACTGAAGTCAGATGGGTTTGTAGAAGAGAATAAAGAGGTGAAGAAATCCACAGCAACCATTCCTTTTGAAGCTTCAGAACGATTTTCTCTTCCATTTCCATCTAAAAGCATCTCAATGCTTTTTTTTTGCCCTGTTTGCTTTAACTGAAGCATGAAAGAACTTGGTATTTTTATCACCTGAATTCGCCCATCGTTCTTTACTTTTTTGGCTCCAGAAGGATTCTTCATCTTTATATGCTTTCATTATATCCAACTTGAGAAGATGAATATGATTAAATTTGGGAAAATCCGAGGATTGCTCCCTTTCCAGCTTCGCATGAAGATCCAGAATTCGGGACTTTGAGTTTAAAGAATTGACTTTCTTTAATTTACTCATGGCTCTTCGGCAAAGACGAATTCTGTGAGACACAGATGCATCAGCCAAAGAATGAGGGCTGTTCCAAGCAAGTGTGATAGCTCTCTTAATATTGGGCTGATGAAGAAACCGCCTATCAAACTTAAACTGTCCTCTATAAGTATCTTGAGATGCAACCAAACTCACCAATACCGGCCTATGATCAGAGCCTCTTTTATCAAGAAATGCTTGATTCGATGCCGGAAACAAACAATGCCATTCTTTATTTCCAAAGCATCTATCAAGTTGACATTGAATCCACATGTCGTTTCTCTTACCTCCCCAAGTGAGAGCATTACCAGTGCTTGCTAAATCAGTCATTTGACAAGCTTTGATCATATCACGGAATGGGATAAAAGTAGTCTCATTCCTCAACGGACCTCCATTTTTCTCACCATTATGCAGTATGTCGTTAAAATCGCCTAGCATACACCAACATTCTTGACGATTTACTCCTATCCTTGAAAGACGCTCCCATATTTTAGGACGATTTATACACATGGGATCACCATATACACAGGAAATATAAAAGCCGAAGGAATCAAACTGGATCCAACAGTCAAAAAGGTTCTTATCCACAAACTTCAACTCCAGCTTTACATTTTTCTTACAAAACAGAGCTAAGCCACCACTTCTACCGACAGGTTCTACTGTATATACCCTACTGTATCCCAGCCACTCTTGTATGTCCACCAAAAAGTTGCGGCTGTGCATAGTTTCCATTAGAAACAAAATCTCAGGGAAATAAGTGGAACGCATTTCCTTGAGACGAGGAATCACCAAGTCTTGAGACCGTCCCAAGCCTTGGCAATTCCAACTCATAAGGCTCATAAATCTTTGGGCAGTCCCTCCATTGGGACCGCCTCATTAAGCTTTCGCTTGATCTTGGAACCTTGCTTTACTTCTTCCTTAGCCTTTCTTTTGACGTCCGTTTTCTTGTAACCGATCTGATTAACATTTAGAGCTCCTTCAAATGGTTGCCTTTTATTTTTAGGAGGTCTTCTTCTTGCTCTTCCAGACTTGAAAACATCAGCTGCTCGAGATGTACCTGCTTCTCCAACTATAGCCGAGTTAACTGAAGAGAAATCCAAAAAAGACCTTGAATTATTATAGCTGCTATCCACTGAACCTTCAGAATAGAAGAATTCTGGAGTTGAGAATTCATTGTTGTTTCGTCCAGCTTGAATGGCAGATTGAAGAAGCTTAGAGTGATTCAAAGTTCTCAAACTATCTGTCATATCTTTTCACAATTATAATCCAATATAATTCAAATTATTAGCCACCGCCTTTATCAAAAAAAAAAAAAAAAGCCACCGCCTAATATAATATGAAATTAATTTCAACATTATTGTGTTACCTCCACAAAGACCCAAAACACACAAAATTGTAAAGATAAAAACGTTTTCCGTTTTAATGCAATTACTTTAACTCTATAAGGAACATTGGACCCAAAAAAAGTCACTAGACTCAAAGTCAAACAATCCAATAGGTAAGTTGTGAAAGATTTTAGTATCTTTTTTCTTTTCATTTATTAGGCAGTTTCCAGTTCAATATTAAAATTTTGTATTATCGTAATTTTCGTACAAAAACCTCTCCAATTTGAATGCAACACTGTAATTTACACTAAGTTTAGTGTCATGGGTTAGAAATACCCCAAATGTATTATGTTTTATTTACATAAAACTAGGAAAGTGTGAGGCGCATAATGAGTTTATTTGTATATATTATCGACAATTTTTTTTATATATTTGATCATTTCATTTATACATATACAATTTATTTTGTTGTTATTATATAATTTTTTTCCGATGGATCAGATCAATTTTTATTAAAAAATTGTGGAACTAAACTATAATTAATATATCATGGGTTGGTCGGATTGAATATTAAACAAATTATGACACAAAATCTTTTTTTTTCCACCGAACACATTCTTGAAAAAAGTAAACAGTAGTGTTTCCATAATTGAATTATTTTGACTTTTATATTCCATATGGTTTTGAAAAATTTCAGATCAAACATCGAATTGATACACGTCATTTTAATGCTTTTAGTCGTATGTTTAAGGAAAACTTACATTTTTGTAATTTAAGTCGCTTTAAAATTTTAAAATATAACATATAAGAAAAAATCTAACATATAAAAAAAATATAACATATAAGGTTTCCTCATTTTGTAATTTAAAGTCGTTTTAAAATTTTTAAAATATAACATATAAGGTTTCTTCATTTTTGTAATTTAAAGTCATTTAAAAAAATTCAAAATATAACATATAAGAAAAAATCTAACATATAAAAAAAATATAACATATAAGGTTTCCTCATTTTGTAATTTAAAGTCGTTTTAAAATTTTTAAAATATAACATATAAGGTTTCTTCATTTTTGTAATTTAAAGTCATTTAAAAAAATTCAAAATATAACATATAAGAAAAAATCTAACATATAAAAAAAATATAACATATAAGGTTTCCTCATTTTGTAATTTAAAGTCGTTTTAAAATTTTTAAAATATAACATATAAGGTTTCTTCATTTTTGTAATTTAAAGTCATTTAAAAAAATTCAAAATATAACATATAAGAAAAAATCTAATTTTTTTATTATATGGTTAATGTGATTGTTTAATGTTTTTTAATAATATAAAATTAAACAAAAATGAAAAATGATGCAAAAATTGTTATCAAATCTTTATTATTCATAGTCATTAATTATCATATATACATTAATCATATTAGGTAATTGCGTAACTTTTATTTAAGGAAATAATATACACTTCTTATATTTTTGGTTAATATAATATTTCCTAATAATTGGATTTGGACCAACATTTTTTTCAAATGATTTTTAAGCTGCCACGTAAACTAAATTGTCGTTATAATTAAGTGACACCTAACCATTTTCTCTTTTTAATTAGTACAAACTTGAGGTTACTATTTTTTCGATGACCCTCAGTTAACATACAAGGTATGCGATTTAATATTATTAAAAATTTAACAAATAACCACAACCTCGAAATAGTTATAGCTTCACCGAGAAAGTCTTTGATTTAAGTTACAAAGTCTTAATAAAAATAATATTTCTTTCCTTTTTATTCTGTCAAAACATATATTTCCTCTATAATGTTTCAAATTACTAGGAGTTTGACCAAATATCTTTGGGTATTTATAATTGACATTTCTTTTCTTTTTTAGCAACCCCAAATTCTGGCCTTCTTTTTTTTGTTGTTTGCTCCAAAAACTTATTTTTGTTCATATGAATTATGAACTCCCCACATTTTTCAAAGCCTTTTTTTTTTTTTTTTGTCTCTTTTAATATATTTTCTCTATAAAAGTCTTTAAAAAGTTTCCCAAAAAAGAAACGAAGAAGTTTGTCAAAGCAAAAAAAAAGCTATCAAATTGTACGTGTATAAATTGAGAGAAACACCAACTTTGTTCTTCTCTCTCAGACGCATCACAACAAGCTTGATTATTACAAAGCTTCCTCCTTTTTCTGAAAATTTCGTCCACAAAAAAGGAGAGGCTCGCTGTTCAAGAAAACTCTGTACAAAATCTCAGTTCATTGACTCGACAAATCAATCAAATCTCCCTCGTTTCTCAAAAAAAACCCAATTTTATTATTTTCTTCTCTCACTTTGATTTAGCCGTAAAGTTGTCACCTTTTCAACCTAAAAGCTCTCTGTGTCTCTCTTCTCTCTTCTCTCTCTCTCTCAAAAACAATGAAAGAGTATTGGACCTCTCTAGCTTCCCTTCTCGGCGTCTTAGCCTTCTGCCAAAGCCTCATGAACTCCGTATTCCCACCGGAGCTCCGTTACGCCTCCCTCAAACTCGTCAACCGATTCTTCCAACTCTTCTCCTCCTTCTGCTACTTCGACATAACGGAGATCGACGGCGTCAACACCAACGAGCTCTACAATGCCGTCCAGCTCTACCTCAGCTCCTCCTCCGTCTCCTCCTCCAACCGCCTCAGCCTCACGCGCGCCCTCAACTCCTCCTCCATCACCTTCGGCCTCTCCAACAACGACTCCATCGTCGACACCTTCAACTCCGCCACCGTCCTCTGGGAGCACATCGTCACGCAGAGACAGACCCAGACCTTCGCGTGGCGCCCAATGCCCGAGGAGAAGCGCGGCTTCACGCTCCGCATCAAGAAGAAAGACAAGAGCTTGATCCTCGACTCTTACCTGGATCACATCGT
Organism: Brassica oleracea var. oleracea; assembly: GCF_000695525.1. Taxonomy (NCBI): domain Eukaryota; kingdom Viridiplantae; phylum Streptophyta; class Magnoliopsida; order Brassicales; family Brassicaceae; genus Brassica; species Brassica oleracea. Next base: position 12,699,325 of record NC_027748.1, read on the forward strand.
GGAGAAGGCCGACGAGATTCGCCGGAGGAATCAGGATCGGCTCCTTTACACGAACTCGCGAGGCGGCGGCGGGGGTTTGGATTCGAGAGGTCTCCCTTGGGAGTCTGTTCCCTTTAAGCACCCGAGCACGTTCGAGACTCTCGCTATGGATCCGGTTAAGAAGAGAGAGATCATGGAGGATCTCAAGGACTTCGCCGAGTGCCAGTCTTTTTACCAGAGAACCGGTCGGGCTTGGAAAAGAGGTTATTTGCTATACGGTCCACCAGGAACAGGTAAATCGAGCATGATCGCAGCCATGGCTAACTACCTCGGTTACGATATTTACGATCTCGAACTCACGGAGGTGAAAAGCAACTCGGAGCTGAGGAAGCTGTTGATGAAGACGAGTTCCAAGTCGATAATTGTGATCGAGGATATCGATTGCTCCATTAATTTAACGAACCGGGGAAAGAAATTTAATGAACCGGAGATGACGTTAACCGGGTCCGGTTTAGGAGATGAGTCAGGGAACGGGAACGGGAACACGATAACGTTGTCGGGGTTGTTGAACTTCACTGATGGGCTTTGGTCTTGTTGTGGAAGCGAGAGGATCTTCGTGTTCACGACGAATCATATCGAGAAGCTTGATCCCGCGTTGCTTAGAAGCGGGAGAATGGATATGCATGTGTACATGAGTTACTGCACGTTTCCTTCGTTGAAGATCTTGCTGAGGAATTACTTGGGGTACGAGGAGGGGGATCTGAGCGACGACGTTTTGAAGGAGCTTGAGGGAGTGGTGGAGAAGGCGGAGATCACGCCGGCTGATGTGAGCGAGGTTTTGATTAAGAATCGGAGGGATAAAGAGAGAGCTGTGAGGGAGCTGTTGGAGGATTTGAAAAGAAGGGCGGAGAGGAATGAGAATAAGGGGGAATCGAGGGGTCAAAATGGGAGTTTGACGGTGGCTGATGACGTGGAAGAGCAGGAGAAGAGGGCTTTGGACAGTCCTTATGCAGAAGAGGAGGAGGAGATTGAGGACAGCATTTGCAAGATTAGTGAAGATTAAAATGTTTTAATGTTTCATTGTTCTTGGGTTTTTCTAACATTCTATGTTTTACACAATGTGAAAGTTGTGTTCTTTCTCTTTTTTGGGTAGTCAACTTTTGGAAGTGAGCTAAAGTGAAAGGAGAAAAAGAGCTAGAGTTAGTTGAAAAGAGCCAATAGTGGTGTTGAGGATTTTGTATGTCGGGATTAGAAAATGCAAAGAGCATCATTGGATAAACCACTGGCGTATGATATGTATTGTTATAAACTATCATTGGTGTTTTGTTAAGTGGTATGTACTACTAGTAGTTATCATATTATTAGGTATGGGAGTTTGTACCTAATCTATTTATTTTAGTTGATTAAGAATCCCAAGATTAATTAATCTATATATGTCAGTGCAAACTTGTTTTGAGATTTGGATGTAGTAGGCTACTAGGTCAATCACAAATGATCCTATTCTCTCATCTGAGGAACGGTATTCAAATCTGGTTTTGGTTTTGGTTTTGGTTGGACTTTGGATTTGAATTTGGTTTTCTAGTTTTCTAGTTTTTAGTTTCTTTGATTATTTTTTTTTATTACGGGACAATAGGAATAATCGTCTCTTGAGTATGTCTAAAAGACCAAGATTCAAATTCTGATGCATTTAGTGGCTTGGGATGATAATTAGCCCAAATAATATCAAATTCTTAACCCAAAATAAGATCAAATTAATGTTTTATTGAATGGGTTTGAAAACTGATCACACCTGTGGAGTAAATGAACGATTATAAGTTATAACTTTATTACACAGTGGATATGTATGATATATAACGACGTGACCAACCATCCATTTATCAGTGACATCAGCGAGTAAAGCTCTACTTCACTTGAGTTACAAACATGTTATTCCTATTCACCCCATGTCGTGTTTGTGGATAGACGCCTATTTTTGTTATGACGTGAACAAGATGAATATTGACTGTAGAAGAAAAAGATTCTAGATACAGAACTGGAAAGATTTTGAATAAGCATATTTCCATTGCAATGTCGAACTTGACTCGCTACTATAGGCTATGAAATGATATCGATTCATTTTACTAGTGTTTCTTTCGTGGACTTGATTATGTACCATAATCACTAATTCGAGAGAGAGAGATCAATTTTTGCGTCAAAACTTGAAGATTGATCTTCAAGTCTCCCAATATCTGGTTTCGTATCCGCGACTGATTGGATAAAAAGACAAGAGTTCCAATTTTTGTTTTCTCCTTAGTTCAACAGTCATGACTCATGGTTGGTTTATCTTAGAGAAGAGTGTATTGTGGCAAAAACTTAACAATGTTTTTGTCATGAAAGAAAAAGAGTGTATTGTGGCAAAAATAAACTTAGAGAAGAGTGTTCATTATTAAAGGTTACTCCATTGCAAAATCACATACACTCAATTATCACAGAACCATCAAGTAATGGATTGTCATTTCTTTTGAATAAGTATATCAATTCAGGCCACCACCTTATGAAATCATACATGGTCAATTAACTAATAACTTTCTTTGTCTTTACTTATTAGTATTTTAACTTAGTTCAACTTATACCTAATTCATCCTCCATTAAACTGAATTAGATTAGAGTTAGAAAACATAGATCATTGCTAAAAGGGATCTCCCATTGGATAAGACCAATGTCCGAAGATCAGTGCCCTGTCAATGTCAAAGTACAAAAACACAAGACGGGTTGTTTACCCTTGAAGCCAAACATTTGATTGTTGACACGTTGATTTTTGGATTTTTTTAGCATTGTGGAATACTAGACTCATCCATAAGATGTCAGAATGTGGTGTCACCTTTTTATATTATTTTGTTTAAGAAACAAAGTATATGCTTCTGCTAATTAACTGGTTGACAAACAGATTGGATCTATCCATCGACTATATATTAATTAAATTGTGATTATATTGCTCATAGATGATAAAGTAATCTTGTGAACATGCTATTCTATGATATGGATAGATTTGGATGTCTCTAGTCGCATTACCACAAACATAATGAGAGTTGAAGTTCTAAAAGAGACAAACTAATAAAGTTTAATGTCATGAAATGATAATTGTGTACAAGAAAATACCTAAAAAGAGTATATATTTTATATCTATTAGTACCTTTTTGGGATTTGGTGAGAAATAAAAAGAAGATTTGATTTAGAAGTGAGTTGGAGGTGATGCATGTTCACTAGGCTTTTGTCGGAAAAGCTGAGAAAACTACAAGACTTCTTAAACCTATTTTAATTTTATTTGATATGTACTCACACTTTTACTTTTAACGAAGACATCTTAGAATCTTAAATTTTCTAAGACCATAGATTAACCCAGATTTTTAGGGTGGAGTTCTTAGCTTCGGCTAAGAACCGTTTTTTATCTTTTAACTAAGAAAAGTTAAAAACCGTCTCTTAAATAAGAGATATAAGAGTCGACTCTTACCCAAAACATGTAAAACAAAAAACAAAAAAAAAATGTTAAATCATAAGTTAAGAATCCCAAATTAAGAGTCCGGGTTAGTCATGCTCGAAGCAATACATTGTCAAACGAAAACGGTAGCTCAAGTTTCATGGCAAGACTAAAACCTAAAAAGTCTTTGCACTAGACCATGTAACTAAGGGGCTGTTAATGGAGCTTAGATTTCTATAGAGTTTGTTAGTTTGTTTGATTTAAAAAGTTGAAAGATTTGTTAAATTTGGAAAAAATAAAAAAGAATTTTGTATAATATAAAAATCTATGAAAATAAAGTATTATAATGATTTTAAAAATCTAAGGGACACATATGTAACATTTTCAAAATTTTGTTTTGTGAGTTAAAATGTTAAGATACAACTCCCAATAACACACTTATTTTATAGATTTATAGAATCATTAAAATCTAATTTTTAATAACAAAAGATTTTATATAGAATTATAAAATCATCAGACCAATAACATTAGTTTTTAATAAATATGTAAAAATCTTAAGCTAATTAGACTTGAAAATTCTAATAATTATTATAAATTCAATTTCTACTAACACCCCCTAAATCATTTATCATTTCTACATACTCATTTTCTTCCACATCAATTCAAATACCAAAAAGTATCTATATAACATTTCACAATATCTATACTAACCATATAGTTTCATAAAATCCCAAATCTATCTTTTTATTGCTCAAAGCTAAACCTCCGAATTATGAGTCACAGCCCATGACTAAATGAAGCCTAGTTAAGAAGACCCAATAGTTTTTGGGTGGTGTGTGAGCATGAATGGTGATAATGGTACCAGATCCAAGACAGGACAAGTCCTACTGTGATGTTGCGGATCAAGTTCTAGCCTCTGCTAGATTTCATACCAGAGCAAAAACTAAGACCATGAGGCTTCAGGGTAACGTTATCCTCAAGCGAAAGATACTTGACTTGTTCGCTTTGATTCTTTCATGATTGAAAGCCCCGAATCCTGTGATTGGGAAGACCGTCCATACCTTGACATAAAGACGATTGGTTCTTATTGGGGTATTTTACTTCATATTATATGGTTTGATATTAGTACTCCAATATCTTTAAGATTCTTATTTTCAAACCGGGTAAATTAATTGTTTGACATTACAAACGCAAACATTACACTGCATGTCACTGACAAAAGGAACAGATTGTCGCGGATTTATTGCAAATTCTGTCACAAATTAATATGAGGAACATACGTATGTTGCATGCAGTAATAGTTTTTTGCTTGCAGTAAATTTTTTTTTTTTGCTTGCAGTAATCTTATAGGTTGCTTGCTTTACTATTAAAAGTTTCGTGTTAGTTTTTTTTGTGATACCGTTTGTAAGCGATTGATGACAAGATGAGTGCTAACGTAGATAACTGATGATTAAAGAAGACGCAAAGTTTGGCGTTTCTTTAGAGTTTTGGTTTGAGCCCTCACATGCGCGTATGAACCGTCCAACATCAAAGTAACTAACGTGCGCTTCGTATCAAAGTTAACACAGATTTGACCAAATATCATATATCTAAATTAGATAATCTAATACACATCCATCTATTCCCATTCATATATACGAGTCCATGTGAATTGGATACATGCACCGTGATAATGTAGTATAAAGTGGTACCTTGACCGTGTAAAAGCAAGAGTCATTGAAGTATTAAGCAATAGTATCTATTGTACAAAGTCAAAAATCCTCAACACAGACTTACAATATACATCATCAGCAAGTAATTAAATACAATATTACAAATCAACTTGATCTATCATAACATGTTGTGTTTCCATCTTCTCGGCCGGACAAGAATATCACTATATATATTTCATAATTCCCAAAATTCTAACATATTCTCCCTCAGTCTCTTCTTGTGTCTTCATACGAAAACATCAAACCAAGAACCCGCATATAGTGAATCAAGAACATATATATATAGCATAACTCAAACACCATAAGGATCATTGGTGCTAGTCATGGAGAATGAGATAGGCAAGAAAGGATCGCCATCAATGTCGAGAAACTCATCGATCGGATACTACTATCAGCGGAGGTCGGAGGGTGTACCGTTCAAGTGGGAAATGCAGCCAGGTACTCCAATTAATACTCAGACCACGGAGATGATTCCTCCTCTCAGTCCTCCCCCGGCGATGCTCAGCCTCGGCTTCCCAAAGCCATCCATCTCGGTCGAAGAGCCAAAGCACTCTGTGTTTCCAGCGAAGCTTAAGTTGCGGAAATGGAAATATATTCGTTGCAGGAAATATTTCTCTAGATTGGCTAACAAAATGGTTTTGCCTTCGATTCGTTTGTACCCTGAGAAACGGTAGATGGCCACAAATGAATAAAGCATATCAAAATAGGCCGCGTTAATATCCTATTCCGTCAATCAACATAGTTTAGTTTTTAATTTTTTATTACCTAAACAAAATGATTATTTTTTTGTTAAAAATAAATAAAATAAAGTCCTAGCAAAAAAAAATAATAATATATATATATACAACGCAAAATTCTGTTTGTTTTCACGTAACATCCGTGCAATACAAAGGCTATTTGCTAGATCCACCGGAAAGATAAAGCCTTGCAACTATGAGTTAACGTCGTTCCTAACAGGTTGATATTGAGCTTCCTCCCACGCTTTGCAGTCGACTTATGTAGTAAAATCGAGCTCGACTTTGGTTAGAACTAATCTTCAACATTTTAGGTAAACCGAAATAACTTGACCGAACCAATAGACATATCGAAATAACTGCATCAAACACATGAAAACCCTCGCCAACCAATAACGAAATTTGTTTGTTCCTATAAATTTTGTTTTTGTTCCTATAAAGTTGATTCCACTAAGAAGATTTTTTTAAAAAAAGATTTGATAATACAGTATGATCAAAAGTAAATACATTACCCCTTGCAAAGTTATCCGATTCTGTATATAATATATCCGGTTCTGTATAACAGAATTGATATTTACAAAATTATGTATTGTAATGGATCCATAATACTAAGGCCACCATTAACCGGGGTATTCACCCCGGTGCTTAACCACTTTTAAAAAAAAAAAAAAAATTAAGCAGCAGCGCAGTAAGCGTCGATTGTTCCCAGTGTTTGCGAACCCCACTGACACGTGGCAGTCCGCGATTAATTCATTTTTAAATTTTTTTTTTTTTAATCAGACAAAAAAAAAAAAAAAAAAAATTAAGTACCTCCATTTAAGGCGCTAGCGATACAGATGGTGGTTAATAAGTTCCTTACTGATTTTTGGATTAAAAAAAAAAAAAGGGAAAAAGAAGTAATTAGAAAAGAAGCGGTGCTTAATTAAGCCTCAGAAGAAGCGGTGCTTAGTGGACACGTGTTGCCCAATCATTGACTCCGCGGAGAGGGATTTCTCTCGCGGAAATCGACGGTGAGATTCAGCGTGACGAGGAGATCGCGGAGGGCGACGGCGAGGATATTGGAGCAAGAGACGGTGTTGGGACAGGCGAGCTCGAGAGCGGTTTTGGGCGGATCACAACGTCGAATCCGTCTCCGGGGAAGGAGAGGTTGATGGGGTCATCGCGTTCGGCGGCGTTGAAAGCGGTGGAGGAGACGAGGACGGAGGCGTCGCAGCCGTTGGGGAAACAGTCGCTAGCGAGTTTCGTTTCTTCCTCTCCTACGATCTCAATTCTCCCGTCACTTTCCATACCGAGAAGCTCGATGGAATCTTCCCTGTCGATAAATCTACTGAGTCGGGTACTCAAAACATTCAATTTCTAAGTTTATTAATGGTGGAAGTAGATTTGAATCAAATCTCTTCAAACGCAATTGAAGTTAATGTGATTATTGGTCCTTAATTTCTGACTTTGCTGGTTTGATTTATGTTCATAGAGGACAAAAAAACCAGAGCTTTACGTTGAGTGTGCATTGTATATAGATGGAGTTCCTTTGGTTTTCCCAATGAGAACAAGGTTTCGTCTCTTTTCTATATATACTTATCATGATTTTGCCTTCCTTCATTGTGTGATGTTGTCTCAGTTGTGATGTTGTGATGACCTTTGTAGAAGCGTTTTGATGTTTCATATAGCTTTCTTCTTAATTCCAGATTGAACACTACAGGTCCACCATACTGCTAGAACAAACTCATCACTGTCTGGGATACAGAACTTGGGAAGTTTAAACCTTCAGAGCTCAAACAACTAAAGCTTGCAAGGAGCTTGGATCCTTGAGTGGAGATGAAAGACAAAGTTTCTTCGCTGTATGGAGTGGAGTGATGTTCAGGTAAGCTGACATTTTTTGCTTCATCTGTTTTCGTGGTTCTTATGTTTTCATGTTACATGATCTTTTTCATATTGGCAGGAAGCAAAGCATCACATCCCTTCAGCACATTGTAAGTTTTTCTGTAAAATTTATATGCCAAATTTGTGGATGAAAAGTATGTGTAGCTTGGTTTACTCTTGAACGTCTTCTTCTTGGTTTACTCTTATAGGATGTTTCAAACCATGTTGGCAAGAGATTTTACAAACCAAAGTGTTTCTTAATTTTTTTTTTTTGATCTTTTAATATGTTTTATATAATAAATAAATTTTATCTTAAATAAAACAATGTTTAATTTTATTTTTTAAGAACCCCTAAATAAGATGCTTGCATTGGAGGACAAAATTTAGAGGTTACTTAAAAAAAGCGCTTAACACCCATTTATTACTAAAAAAATGATTAAAAACCCTATTAGGGGTGGTGCTACGGTTAATGGTGCTCTAATGAGTTCAGCATTAGAGCACGTTTTAAGTATTATGCCAGCCCTAATTAAAACTCATGAGTCAACGTAAAACGAATTCGAGAACAAGTTAAAACTTAAAATCAAGAGTCTAAAATCATTCCCCTAACCACGGCATAAAACGGCTACGTATGATTTAAGCGAATAATGAGGTATTAAATGATACGAAGATGGGATCTAACGACTACCGCTTCCTCCAAATCTATAGTTAATGCTCATTCAATTCTTTTCCTTCTCTATCACCTCTCTAATTACATGTCCTTGACTATGTTTATATATAAATGGAGCAAAAGGTTAGAAGTAGTACTATGGGTAGTGTGATATATGAAGAGTAGTTTAACACTATGGTTTTTGAGCTCTTCAGTTTCGTTTTGATTTCATAAACACAACACCTTAGTTTTTTTTTAATCGTTCATTCAGAAAACGAAGTTTCGTCAGCAAAAGTCAGAAATATCATTTCCCTTCCACGACTTTTCAAATGGTAAGTGGATGATACTCTATCACATACTTAGTTTTCTTTTAGTTTTAATAGTTCCAACTGTTAGTGATTAATGTACCACCTAGTTCCTACTCTCTATTACCAGAAAACATGCGCAGAGTAAATTTGGTTAGTACGTTCTCTTAATATTTGTTTTCTTTTACATATATACATCTCGATCTTAATCATGTCATTTTGTTAGCAGGCCATTTAAGATGAAACTAGATTTTTTTCTTTGGAGTACATATATAAGCTAGGGTATATATAATTATATATGATGATATGAGTTGGGAGAACCATGTTGAACAGCTTTTGGACGTGAGAAATGGTGGTTAATTTGAAGGAAGTACAGATAAAGTTTTAACAAAAAACTCCTTGATTTGAATGTGTTTAAAGGCAGAAGAACAAGAAATTAGAAGGCACGTTGTACTTACCAAACCTTACTCGTTGGAAGATGAAAAAGATTCTGAGCACACCGCTGCAAATGTCATCCGTCGGATCCTTAGCCTCCTCAAGAATGTACGCCCAGGATCCGATCTCACCAATTTTCAGGTTTAACTTTTTAGAACTTGATGGAGTGATAGTTTTTTTTATTGCTATCATCTTCCTAAAAAAATGTTAAAGAAAGTTTTAGTAAAGGCAGAAACCAAAGTTTGTGTTAGGATAAATATGCTTATATATAGTTTAGAATATCAACAGATATTTTGCATGAAAAAAAAGATCAAGGTATTAGTTAGTCTATAATGCTATATGTCCAGGTTGTATCATTAATCTCTCTAAGACTTCTAACAGTTGAAAATTATATATTCGTACAAATCACATCATTTTCCTGACGAATTCATTCCTTTCTTCAACCATAAATTTCATTTAGAATGATGAGTATGCATTTTCTCCTTTAAATGTTAATATTAACTATTTTATTTGAACGTAAAGCTGCCACCACAGCTGAACCTACCAAAATCGCAACTCCAATGTTACGGCGAGATGATCTACAGCTTTGGTGGTCATGATCTGCTAGGGGAATGCAGCCGTCGCGATCTTCCCATCGAACGGCTCAAATCGGTCGTAGCGTGGAACATCTCCAAACTCCGTCCTGTACTCTTTGGACAGGCTCCGTACAACCCCGTTCTTGGAGAGACCCACCATGTCTCCAGTGGTCATATCAACGTCCTCATCGAACAAGTACAATATTTATGACAATAATGAAGAAACTTATTAAATTTCCGAAGCGAATATCTTGTTAAAATCATCAATTATTTAGCTATTTTCAGAAGTACACATATTTTTATACAAATATCATACGAATAAAGCATTTATTTCAGTATGAAGTTATGATTCATCATAGGTCTTGTGTTTTGCATGCGACTTAACATACCTCAATACCAGAAGAGTTATTCTTGGGGTTAACCTCTAGATTCACCAGCCAATAGGATTTCATTATTTCAAATTCTATATTTTTTAAAAAAAGAAACAAAATATTATCAAGTTATATTATGATTTTTTTTTAAAAAGTAAAAAAATAGCAGCTACAGAAAAAAAAAATTAAAAAAATATTTTTAACGTCGTCAGCAAAACACTAAACCCTAAATCCTAATCCCTAAATCCTAATCCCTAAACTCTAAATCCTAAACCCTAAACCCTTGGGTAAACC
>NC_027748.1:12709893-12720721 GCF_000695525.1 Brassica oleracea var. oleracea
GTTTAGGGTTTACCCAAGGGTTTAGGGTTTACCCAAGGGTTTAGGGTTTAGGATTTAGGGTTTAGGGATTAGGATTTAGGGTTTAATGTTTTGCTGACGACGTTAAAAATATTTTTTTTGTAATTATTACTATTTTTTATTTATTTCTTTTTACCTTTTAATTTTAAAAAGATAATATAATTTGACAATATTTTGTTTCTTTTTTTAAAAGATATCGGATATGAAATAACACAATCCTATTAGTTGGTGAACCTAGAGGTTCATCCTAGGTTCATCCAAGGGGTTGAACCCAAGAATAAGTCATACTAGAAAACATTAAAAAAAAGGGTTGAACCCAAGAATAAGTCATACTAGAAAACATTAAAAAAAAAAAGTGTTAAATGCAAACGTCGATTGAACTTTTGAAACAATTGTGAGATCGACATCGTATTTACATCGTTAACTTTTCAGGTGTCGCATCATCCTCCCGTGTCTGCACTTCAAGCTACTCACGAGGAAGAAAACATTGACGTTATGTGGGTTCAGCATTTCATTCCTAAATTTCGTGGTATGCTATCTCTTATTTACATGCACAACATCCAAATTATCCCAAAACCAGGTCTAATTTTGAATAATTTGTCCAAAAAAAACACAACCAAATTTGAATAATCATTTGGTTTACTCTAATGGCGGACGCATATTCCAACTATTTTATCATGGTTATGTATCCGGTTTAATAATCTTGATTATAAATCTTATTTCTGCGTCTCTGCATGGTTACCGAGGTGCTTATGTGGAGCTTGAGGTAAAGGGAAAAAGAGTAATGAAACTTCAGAGCCGAAAAGAGACTTACGATATGAACCAACCAAGATTAGTTATACGACTAGTACCCGTGCCGAGAGCTGACTGGGCTGGAAAAATGAAAATAAAGTGTCCAGAGACCGATCTTGAAGCCGAGTTACACTTGGTCTCCGATTCATTCATCGAAAGGTTCAGAGGCAACAACAATAGAGCAGTCAAAGGAAAGATCTCTGAATCTTCCTCTGGGAGTAAGCTCTACGACATCTTTGGTAATTGGGACAGGTGAAAACATGAACCATAAAGCCCTTACAACTCTTAGGAACATAGTAACATGTAATGCAATTAACATTAACATCCCATAATGTTTCAGAACAATATCGGCTAAAAATCTCAAGACCGGTGAGGTTGAGGTTCTTTACAATGCCAATGAGAGTATCTCAGGACTCAAACCTCCAACTGTCAAGAATCTGAAAGAGGTAATGGAGAGTGAGTCTGCAATGGTGTGGAGTGAAGTAAGTGAAGGAATACTGAATAAAGACTGGGAAAGGGCAAGAGAAGCTAAGAAAGCTGTGGAGGAAAAACAGAGAAAGTCTCTGAAACAGAGAGAGGTTTCTGGTGAGTCATGGGTTCCCCAGCATTTCTCAGTTGTCAAAAACGGTAAAGACTGGGATTGCACACCACTACAGCCTACTGTTCCTCGTGCTCCACTCGTCATCACAGAGGCACATGAAGATATCATGAACTAATATAAAGATTCCAAGACTTTGTGTTAATGATAGCTTTAAGTTACTACAATCCCATATTCCCATGTAACACAAACCTATTGGTAGAGACCGAATCAAAGGGAAAATCGAAAAATTAACTCTTTTTAGCCATTTTCTTGTCTAACTGCGTGCAACTGGCTTTCAGCTCCATCCAGTGTTGTAATGGATGTAACAATAACGAATAGAAACGCAGAGACAGACACATATTTATGTGGTTCACCAACATTGTATTGCTACTTCTACATGCAAAGGAGACTGGTTTAGTAGTGACTGGATAAAGCTTAGAAAATAATAGTAAAGGTTAATTAGAGTATAAATAGAAAACCACATAGCAAATTTATATATTTATTCTGTCAATTTTTACACATTTAAAATATAAGGCATGACCAAACCAAACTCTAGTCGAATTCAAATGACTTTGGTTACAGTTAATTCTAGTTCTACTAAAGTCTAAAACTGAAATAACTGTACCCAACCGAGAAATAAACAAAAATACACACCTAATCTACAAAGAAAATCTGTTGAGAAGTTGTTAGAAATGAGTTACTCTGATGCCATATGAGTAGATAATCTCATTCTCATTAATTAGCAAAGACTCTGAATTGATAGAATACATACATGACCAAGACCTAAACCAAGCCTTTAAACCAAAATGGAGATTCTATATACTTCTGGTCTATACTATACCAGATCACAAGGACTCAATGTACAAAGCATACGAAGATTCTCTATGTACAAGGACCCTCTATATATGTACAAGAATAATATGATTCCCCTATAAAATTTATATATGCTGTAAGGAAATTAGAGACTTACAAGATCCAGTCTATCTATTCGGTGGTAAGTAAAAATAAATAAAAATCTCTACAGATTTTCATCTCTATAATTTATTAAAATTAGCTAAATGTAGGGGAACCTTTTTAAAGCATAAGGCCAGCCTTAACATTCAAAAAAATCAACTCAAAAAAGAAGCGAGCATCTTGGACCACTCCCCTAAGCAGTAAGCACTAAACAAAACGGCCACGATGAGATAATAAATGTTATGATGGGTGATGGATCCAACGACCAACGCCACCTCTGAATCCAGAGTTAATGCTTATCAAACTCTTTTCCTTATCTATCATCTCTGTGTTTACATATTCCTACATATACTTCTATATAAAAGGAGCAAACGAGATTCAGAATTATCACTTTGTGTACTGTGATGAACATGATTTTAACTTTTATTTTTTGAGTTTTTCTGAACGTTTCATAAATTGTACTTCTTGCTTTTTTTTTTATTAACACCATTCATTCTATAAAAAAAATCTCATCCATAAAAGTCAGAAAGATCGTGTCTCAGCAACAACTTTTCTGATGGTAAGTAGGTCATATATTCTTCTATCACACACTTGGGGTTTGCTTGGGTCATGCATACTTGTAATCTTGAGACACTTTTAAAATTTCAACAGTTAAAGATTGCAAAATCTATTTATATATCATTATTTATCTATCGTTTTACAACCCATCACACAAACCTGAATCTAGTAACTATAGAGAGCATATTTTTGGTACATATGCACTCTTAATTTATATATTATCTTTTGTTGATAGTTCTCCCAGTGCCAGGCCCTTGGGGAAAGCTAAAAAAGCTCAGGCTTCCAGCCGATTCTGTTAAATAAAAGTTTCTGCCACAAATTTTATAAATGTCCTTTAGTCTGGTACTAGAGTATCATTAATTGAATCGGTTCATAAGCCACCAGGGTTCTAGAACATCTTATAACAATCTATATCTTCGTTTTTATCTAAAGAGTGGCGATTTTTTTTTGTTCTTGCTTATATATAGTCTTCAATATCTCAAAACCGGCTCTGAATTCTCCATATTAATTATCTATCCATTTCATTTTTGAATCTAACCATTTAAGATGAAACGGAGATAAAACTTTCTTGGACTATATGATCAAGGGTTTATACGAGTGTAGATGAACTATTTAATTTGAAGCATTTAAACATCTATTTTCCGGATATTAGTTTATGGCTCCGTATGTACTTACTATATATGTAGAGTTTAGGAGGCGGATTGTACAAATATACAACCATTTTTGGTACATTCTGTCTGCTAAATCATGTGTGGAACAGTAATTCGGACCCAGGTGTTCTTTTTTTGGTCAACTTATAGATTCAATGTTTTTGTTGTTGTGCAAAGGCAGAAGAAGAAGAAACTAGAAAGCACCTTGTGATAGCCAAACCTTTCGCGTTGGAAGATGATAAAGATTCTGAGCACGCAGCTTCCAATGGCATCCGTCGGATTCTTAGCCTCTTCAAGGACGTCCGCCTTGGATCTGATCTCACCAATTTTCAGGTTCAAACAAAAAAAAAACTTGTTGAATTAACGAGTCTTATTGATATATCACAGAACGACCATTGCTTTTTAAGAAGACTAAAGTTATATCAGAATTGACTACATTTTCATAGATAGTAGTAGCTAGGCACTAGGCGGCATTGTGCATGAAAGTGAACCCTCACCTTTCTAAGTTTATCCTTTGAAAATTTTAATTTTTTTATTTTTCAAAATTTGAAATCTTATCCCCAAAACCTCATTTCTCAACTCTAATCCTAAATTCTAAACCATAAACCCTAAACCATAAACCCTAAACCCTAAACTCTAAACCCTAAACCCTAAACTCTAAACTCTAAACCCTAAACCCTAAACCCTAAATCCTAAACCCCACCCTTTAACTCTAAACCCTAAGTTTGTGACTTTTGATAAAACATTAAGTGATATTTTTGTGACTTTTGACCTTGAGTGCTAGTTTGGGAACATAAACTTGATTTAGTGATATTTTTGTCTTTTTCTCTATTTAATACTCCCTCCTTAGTTTTACTTAAAAACACAAATATCTAGGAAGCTATAATTTGAAAAAAATATATCATTTAATCAATTAATTCAACCAATTATAAAAAACTTAACATTATTTCATTAATCACACAATATCCAATAAATGAAAAGATAAACTACTTATAATGTAAAACAAACTCTTTTTGCTAAAACTACTTATATTTGGAAGAGAGAGTATATTATTTCCCTTTAGAACATCTCCAACAGCCTTTTATCTCCTCATTTTTGAGGGGTTTTGTCCTCCAACACTTCTTAATCCCTTCAAATTTTAAAGGGGTAGAAGATATACTATTCACCATCTTAAAATATTATTTGTTTTTTACTTTAGTCCCTACAATTATATATTTTTGACAATTACATGAATATTATATCATATTTTAGTACTTATAGTTATATATTTTTAAAATTATTTTGATTAAAATTATTTTATTAACATTTTTATACTATTTATAGTTATATTTGACTACATATTATTATATTTTTCAAAGATATTTTATTTTAATATGTTTCAAATAGTATATTTTATTAATTTTGAAAGTTTAGTGATTATTGTTAATTATTATAATTTTAAAGACTAAAATATAAATTTTTAATTTTTCTAAAATAAATTTGAAGATGGCTGTTGGAAAATTACTCCCTCATCCCCTTATTTTAAGGGTAGATCTCATTAAAAATGAGGGTGCTTGTGGGAGATGCCCTTTATGCACTTTTGGATTTTTACTTTTTGAAATATTAATTTCCAAATTGTCGTTATATATAACAGGTAAACATTTATATTTCATACATATCACGTCATTTACCAATAATTTGTTCAAAATTGTGATTACGATTTGTTTTCCTTTAAAATTTATTAATCATATTCTTTGAACGTAAAGCTGCCACCTCAGCTGAACCAACCAAGATCACAGCTTCAATGTTACGGGGAGATGATCTACAGCTTTTGCGGTCAGGATCTCATAGGAGAATGCAGCCGTCGCGATCTTCCCATCGAACGGCTCAAATCGGTCGTGGCGTGGAACATCTCCACACTCCGTCCGATAGTCTTTGGCATGTCACCGTACAACCCCGTTCTTGGCGAGACTCACCACGTCTCCCACGGTCACATCAACGTCCTCACCGAACAAGTATAACCTTTATTTATTGCAATCGTAACACATATTGATACCATGTCACGTCAAATATTTTGTGGTTGTTAACTTGTTATGTTTCAGGTATCGCATCATCCTCCGGTGTCGGCACTTCATGCGACTCACGAGAATGAAAATATTGACGTGACATGGTGTCAATATTTCACTCCTAAGTTCCGTGGTATGTTTCGTTCTTACATCCCCAGTATCTCAAAACAACCATTTTTTTACAATCAAACAACGGCTATTTCACTACTCGAACTATATATTAAATTGAGTAACCAAACCCAATATAGAACAACCAACGAACCCAAAATCCCTATAAAACGTTATAACAGTAACTAAGAAATTTGAAAACAACCGTCAACACTATGATATATATTTTCTAAGACGGAAGCATCACGTTTTGGCTTTGAAATCTAACTCTAGATCTAATTTGTGCGTGTACTCATGGTTAACAAGGTGCTTACATAGACGTTGAGGTAAAGGGCAAAAGGACAATGAAGCTTCTGAATAGGAAAGAGACTTACGAGATGGACCAACCAAGACTTGTTGTGAGATTCTTACCTGCTCCTGGAGCTCACTGGACCGGGAAAATCAAGATAAAGTGTCCAGAGACTGATCTCGAAGCCGAACTACACTTGATATCTGATTCATTCATCGAAAGATTCAAAGGCAACAACAATAGATCAATCAAAGGAAAGATCTCTCAGACTTCCTCCGGAGATAAGCTCTATGACATCTCTGGCCATTGGGACAGGTAAGTAGTATATGAATCAAAGAGTCATTACAGCTCTCTAAGAACATCATTAACATCTCATAATGTTTCAGAACAATATCGGCTAAAAACCTGAAGACCGGTGAGGGCGAAGTTATATACAATGCTAAGGAGAGTATCTCAGGACTCAGACCTCCAACTGTGAAGAACCTGAAAGAGGTAATGGAGAGCGAGTCTGCGATGGTGTGGAGTGAAGTAAGTGAGAAGATACTGAATAAAGACTGGGAACGAGCAAGAGAAGCGAAGAAAGCTGTGGAGGAGAAACAGAGAGAGTCTCTGAAGCGGAGAGAGGCTTCTGGTGAGTCTTGGGTTCCCAAGCATTTCTCAGTGGTTAGAAACGGTAAAGACTGGGACTGCTCACCGCTTCAGCCAACGGTTCCCCGAGCTCCACTTGTCATCACAGAAGCACAAGAAGAAAACATGAACTGATATCAAGATTAAAGACTTTAAGCTTACTACTATGTCATGTAACATATACTTATTGATATAGACTGAACCAAAGTGAAAATCGCAAAATAAAATTCTTTTTAATCAAAACTTTCTGCTCTAATTGCGTATAAGCGGATTTCAGTTTCACCAAGAAACATCAACTTTTTTTTCAAGAAAATTTACAGTATCTAAAAGATCCAAGAATATAATTAGGTCCAAGAATCGGCTCAAGAATCATCTCTCAGGCAGCTGTGCTTGTGTAGTTAGGGAAGAGATTGACCAAAGTGTCAAGAGCATCAGGATGAAACTTCCTTGCAAACAGATAACAAGGTCGCGTGATCCCATTCCATGTACAAGGCCAATGCAGCTCATCTCCATGCTTCAAAAACCACAAGTAAAAGTGAGAAAGAAAGAGATAACAGAAGGCAACGAGAAAGAAAGTTTCAAGAGCATACCTCTCCCACACTTGTGACGTGTGTACTCATTTCCTCAGACTGCACAAGCGCAAAATCAAGAAAAGTTAGAATAAGAAGCTAATTGTGATTAATTTTCAAAGAGATTTCGTTTCAAAACATTACCGTGACATTTTTTATGAACTCTAATGATATCTCATTTGCTGTGTAAGTCTTTGGATGCCACCTTCTTTCAGACCAATCAACATACGTTACTGACCAGTTCGAGATCCCCATGGGATCAAGCATCTGAAAGACGAAGATTCAGCAAATAAAGAAAATGTTAGAGCAACAAGAAGGCTTTAAAGATTGCAAAAGATAGGGGTGTTCTTCCTCACACTGAAGAATGTTGGCAAGTAATGTTCATCAGCAATACAGTTCTTGTCTGCCTCTATCCCTGGCTGAAATTTTTAGTAAATTTCTTGATCAAAATCAGACCTCAGGACGAAGAAACTGGAAAATTTATCAAAAGGTCTTACACCACAATACTCGCGGAATTTTGAGTAGTAGAGACCATCAGCCATCACTATAATCGCGTGTTGTCGCTTCATTGTGAACCACTGATCAGAAGAAAAGAAGAAAGTTACACTACAAAAGTAGCAACCATACTAACTCAGACATACTCTTAGAGATTGAAGCTTTGTTTTTTTTACCTGAGCACCCTTTCTAAAATCTTCCCTAGCAATTTCAGGTAACATGTGTTCCATGTGTCTACCAGTACCATGTTGTCCAGGATCCACAAAACTTGAGAAACATAGAAAATTGAAGCTTGTGTCATTAATGGATAACTCAAAACTTTTTTTCTTTTGATTTAAGTGATTAATTTTACCTCTCAATGAAGCTGATGTTGGAGTATAGCAAATATCTGTAGGTGTAGTCAAAAGTATGCAACGGTATACAACTGCACAGAAGAATAAAGTTAATGTGATTTTGATTTGTGCAAGAAAACCTTGATAGGGACACTTGAGCAAGATTGCATCATTACATCAAGGTTATTGAATTCAAAGTAAGTTTTTATTTTGGATTTATTTTATTAAAAATTTCAGTATTTAATTAGATTTTATTAATTCGGTTTAATTCGGTATTTTAGAGTATGGTGTTACACATTACCTCTCTGAAAGAAGAACAAAGTGTTGGTTGTCAGGATCTTCAAGAGCATTAACCAGTAAACGCTTCTCAGCATCAACCATTGAGATCCTTCCCCACGTGACCTCATCACTATGAATCTCCCTATCAGAAAAGTGACGGCTGATATGAACTGGCCGTTCCTTGGACGGGTGGATGTAAATAGAAAACTTCCCTCCATGACCCTTCACAACACAAGCAACAAACAATGAACGTTTTAGTGAAAAGAATGTGACTAAATTTGGATTTTGGAAAACGTTGATGTGTGTTACTGTTACCTTGAAGAACTCATCCCAGAGCTTCTCAAACGGCAAAGTCCCCGGAGTCAAGAACAAGAAAGCGATTTTGGAGTTTTCGGTTATGGAGGGAGGCGTTTTAAGTATGTCTCTGACCACTGCTCTAGCTGCTATCTCCTCATCAGTGTGTTTTCTCACATGAGCAGGCAGCCACGCGGAGAGAGCATCCGAGGAGCTCTTCTTGCCTTGTCGTGGGAACATGTGGGTACTGATGAGAAGCATGCTGATCACTGAAACTGTTAAGACGACCCATAAGGGCTTCTTGAGAGATGTGTGGTGACGTGGCACTTGAAAAGTCTTCTGCGCCTCACCCATTTGTAACTCTAACCACCTCCCTTAAGGTATACAAAGATCGAATCTTTATTTCATCTTTTACATTACTTCTTTTTTTGTTTAAATTGGCATTGCCTGAAGGAGAAAGATTTGAGTTTTTATTTGTTCTAATGAAGAACAAGGACTACTACAAAGGCTGATCAAGACCGGAAAACACGGAGAGATTAAGTAATGTTTCAAACTAATCTTTAAAGAACAAGACTCCTTTATAAAGAAGCAATCAGTAAAAATGCACGTTGTTCCCGTGATTCGGGAAAGTCCAGGACATTCCTTAGTACTCCTAGCTATCACTCTCTCACTCTCTCTCGCACACGTACCAACTTAACAAAGTTTTAAGTAAGTTCTCCGACCAAACTAAAAAATCAAAAGCTACAAATCTCAGATTTGCTTTCCAGCAAAGTATTAAAAATAACTTACTTAACTCTGGACTGGAGACACTGTAGCTAACTAAAGAGTCAAAATGCAGTTACCTGGATAGTATCGAGCTGAATAAAAAACGGCAGAATGCAGAAAGACACAGTCTTTGTCCGAACCCAGATCTAGAAAAAGTGGACTTTGATCTAGGGAAAGAAAAGTAAAGAACCCAGAAGAGTGATTCAACGAATATGAGAGGGGGAGGTCGAAAGAGAGAGAGAAATCAAAAGAGAGCTTCTTTTTATTTATTGTTTTAGCTTAAAGTAAAGATGTTTAATTTTGTTAAAACTTAAAAGTACAAACACATGTTTATTGTTAATGTCAATACGATTTCGAGCCTTTACCAAAAAAGAAATGAAGAGACTTTTTGCTGAAGAGAGAACATAATAGTTGTTAAAAAAAAGAAAGAGAATATAATTAAATACAGGTTTTCTATTTTCTCCAATAATTTCTCTTAATATTTTGTTACTAAACTAGTCAATAAAAATTCTCCAAATGATCAAATATTTCTATTTTGTTACTAAACTAGTCAATAAAAATTCTCCAAATGACCAAATGATCAAATAATTTCTCTGGAACCTTTTTAATTTTTTAAGAAAAATAAGATTCTGCAAGTGGATATATAAATAAACGAATTTAGCTCTGTCATCGCACTAAACTCTTAATGACAGTCGCCGGTTGTTCCTTCCACAACGGCGACATATCTGCTTATTTACATTATTTATTTATTTTTCATATTTGTTTCCTAAACTAGTTTAGCTTGCTGTTGATGTACTAAATTATTCAAGTGAAGTTTGTTGTTGATACAAAACTAAGACTGACTTTTGAAGCAGTTTTGCGTTCAAAAAAAAAAAGAGACTTTTGAAGCCGTTTCCCAAAACAGGAATGCGTCTCACGTACTCAAGGAAGTGTCCCGATCATCAGGAGCCAAAAATATACAGATCCATCCATCAAAGATTCGACTATAAAGAGTTGTACGTAAAATAGAAATCTGTCATACGCATGACCTCTCTCATTGTTCTGCTTGGGCCTTGGAGCCTTGGACAATAATGGGTGAAAACATGAAAAACTTCTTAATTCAGATGGGCTTTGGATCTTAGACCCATATTCATATTGGGCTAGGAAGCAGAACAATGTTACTAAAATTAGTTTCCATCCTAGCACTTAGCAGCAAAACTCGAACTTGAAATCTTGAGCAGGTGTACTTTCTTTGGCGAGTCCCCACTACATCAATATATTTAATGAAGTTGTTTAGGTCGAGTTTTGCTGCTTAAGTGCTAGGATGGAAACTAATTCTAGTAACAACCAGTCACTTATCTTCCCAAAATGCATTAACCATAAATGAAGTATGGTTTCGATAACCTTGGATGGAAATACGGAATGGAGGATGTCATATCCAAGGAAAGAGAAAAGTATGAATGCTATTCAGAATTGATCCCCCCCCCCCCCCCC
>NC_027748.1:12720727-12746799 GCF_000695525.1 Brassica oleracea var. oleracea
AAAACTATGAAATCGATTAGTAATGTCTTCACGGTTTGGATAAGACCATGATTAACTTCAGTATCTTAACTGAGATTCTTAACTTCGGTTAAGAGACGGTTCTTACCTTTTTTTAGATTTTAACTAAAAAAACTAAAAACGTCTCTTAAATAAGAGATATAAGAGCCGTCTCTTAGCCGAAAAATGTAAAAAAAACAAAAAAATTTCAAATCATGAGTTAATAATCTCGGCTAAGAGACCGGGGTTAATCATGCGTTCTTGCTAAGGTTTTGATTTTCTTATTCAGCTATAGTTAAAGTGTCTAATGAATTTCTGTTGAGTAGTTATCGTTATTGCTCTTCTTGTGTTGTATAACTATTTTTTTTAAGTGTTCTATAAATATTTTTTTTGACAAAAATATTGTAGCTTTGGGTTTTATCTGTGTAAAGGTCTCAACTTTTGCCAATTTTGTGTAACAAAAAGCTAATAGCATCAGTGAAAATGAAAATGAAAATAACTTTAGTTATATCAACTGTATATTTTTCTTTTGGTAGCATAGTACTTTAAGTTAAGATTTCGTTTGCCGTGGTTCTTTAATTGACCACCGTTGGATATTTGAATTCTATTCACCGAAGAAGCCAATTTTAATTACTAGTGGCATTGCTTCCGCGCAGTTGTGGAAAGAGTTCTTGTTTCATTTCAATATTTTTGCTAGGGTTATTGTAGTTGTGAATTTTGCGTTTTGAGTTAAGTTTTTTTTATTGTTATAAAGTTAGAATTGTGATGATGAACTGTGTATGCATTGTTCTTCACTTATGAAGGACTAAACTGTGTTAGTAATGTGATTGATATAATTCGTGTTGTTGTTTGTTGTGTCACTGAAACTTATTGTTTGTTTGTCTTTTTAATTTGTTTCTTGTACTGTTGAGAGTACATAAATTATATTAAAGTTGTTGAAAATACCTTTTGTTTATAGATATTATTTCTCCAGTTTAGTCGTTTAAGTTGTGTGTATTAAGTAATATTTTTTATTATCCTTATTATGTTTGTTATATGTTTTTATTTTATTTCTAAACTTGTTGCTCTTACCGAACCTTTAAAACAAATACATGAAGACTTGTAGGAATAACTATAAAATGAGTGACAGTCTGAGTATTTGGGTTTTAATAAGTTTTAAACGAATTTATGTATTTTTCATAAGAAGACAATATAATTGGCCTGTTGACATTGGGCATGTAAGCTATTTTTATAAGACAAGAGGAGTGAGCATGTGGAGCTGTTGTTGCCGCCTTTGTGTCTATCGGGATTGTCTCTTGTCTCTTTTGTTGTGGCTGTGTTTATTTATCTTTTATTTGATGGGTAATATGTAAACAAAAATCATTGTTAGTTGTATTTATCAGAGTTCATAACTTACTCTGCTTTTTTGTTTAGGTAATTTCATTGATCTTGTTTGTCGTCTTCGTCTTCTTCGTTGCAAAAGTAAGTTTGTAAATTGTTAAATAGTTGGCCGTGTAGTTTGTATTTGTTTAGCTGTCTCGATGTATGTGTCGTTGCGAAAGTAAGTTTGTAAATTGTTAAATAGCTGACCGTATAGTTTGTATTTGTTTAGCAGACTCGATGTATGTGTCGTTGAGTTTTAGTTGAGGTGATTGGTTTGACATATTTGTTTTTAAGTTTATTTCTAAGATTAGACAAAAAAGAGAGGTGATCATTAATGATTCGTCTTTTTTAGAATTCTAGTTTTTGATGTTTTAAAAGTTTGGGTTGTTGTGGTTTCTTTTAAGCCGTAAAATAAAGATTTGTGTAAAATTTGTTTGATAAGTAAGGGAGATAAATAGACGACCACATAATTTGGGTAGAAAATATTTTTGATTATTGATGTTAGCACAATATAGATAATAGTATAAAGGCAATTGTGTGTTGATTGTTTCTTACGAATCAATGAGGAGACGGATAACGACTCAAGTTGTTTCTTTACTAAGGTCAGAGCCTTGGACAGAACGGATTTGCCAACCACATCTGCGAGTTTAAATATCAGTTATGATAACGAAACATATTATAAACTCAGATGCAATATGATAATATACCTGAGAGTTCTAGGTTTGTGTTCGCAATCACTTGGAAATTGTCAAACAGTCCAATTATGATTGGAGATTGATCTCAGGAGCACCCGTGATGACTTCATCAATAATAGTTGGTGAAATGAAACGAATGAGGAATGGATGATCAATTATCTTGTACATGCTTGAGCACCTAGCAACCTCAAAACGATCGACTTTCACAATGGAACCGGCTTTCAAGATGGCATGTAGTGATTAGCACGTCCGGCGGGAATAAATCCATGAATTACGGAATCTGTAAATAATATTATTTAACAAAAAATCAGGAAATCAATTAAAAACAATTATATTAAATAAGTGTGATAAATCGAAGATTAACTTACCTTTTCATCAAGGAAGAGAACCGTGATTCCCATAAACTCATTGTCTTTCTTGAAGTTCAGGGAATCCCATAAGCGAGGAGGCTAGAGGCTATGCTCTGACTACTACGACCAACACGGAGAGACTCGAAGGTTGAGTGACTGATGTCGGGAACGCCAGTTTGAGGAACTGGAGAGGCAGAAATGCATTTTCTAGAAGATCGTTAAAGCTAAGAAGAATCAATGAGTTTTATGGAGATGCAAATTGGGTTCCTCAAAGATGAGAATTATATATATATGGTTTAAAGAAAGGCTACAAATCAGGAATATTTAAGATCAAGCGATTTAAGATGGGGAGATGAAGAGTTCACCGGTGAAAAAATAGATTACGAACAGACACACAGTGCGACTCTTCAGACTTGTCTAAGACAATGATGAAAATAACCCTAACTCATGTTAGATGAAGACAATTTACAATATGAAAAAACAATAATTGTTTTTTTCATATAATGTGATGAACCTCATTTAAAAATGAAACTGATAATACATTTGTAGGCCCGACCCACAGAGAAAAACGAAGAAGCAAAGGTTTTCGACCTTCATAGATATATATTAGTTTCAGCCATCAATGTAAAAAGAATCTTTCAGTTTAGTGGTATAAATGTTGGTGTTTATATCTCAATAACTCGGGTTCGAACCACAGGTTTGACACTTTTTCACACTTTTTAAAAATGTGACCCATCAAAATGATGACGTGCCGTCTCAGGAGTGAGACAACTGTCTCATTATATTATAGATTTTTCTCCTTATTCATCCCATTTTTATATAGTTTTTTGTTAACGTCTGGTTAATTATGCTATTACAACGATGAAAAATATTCAGTTAAAAAAAACGATGAGAAATATTGCGTAGACGATTCTACAGCCGATAATTCTACCATCATATGAGAATGCACGTCTGACTGCATCACTCCGAGCAGCCCTATGAGATCCATGTTCGATGATACGCCATGCACCATGCTGAAGACCTCTTGTAATTTTTTCTCCATAATCTACATCAGGGGCGGAGGCAGCTAAGAGGTAGGGAGGTCAGCTGACCCACTACTTTTAAAAAAAATATTGTTTTAGATAAATTTTGGGTTGAACCCACTTAAAAAATAAATTTGACCCCACAAAAATAATTACAAAACATTAAAGGCAAAATTTAATTATACAACTAATATATTTTCATTTTTTATTTTTAAAACTTTGGATTTATATTAGTTTTAATCTTATTTTCTATAGTTGCAAAAAAAAATCATTAAACATGTTTTCGTTATTTAAACTTTGGTGTTATTTTAGTTTCAGCCCAACTTATATTAAGCCCAAATAAATTATAATACAGAAGCATTAAAAAAAAAAACTTAAAATAGGAGGAAAAAAAATCCTTTCTCTTCCCCTGCAAACACAAGACGACGGCGACCTGCTCCAACTCGTGCTCTCCACATTCAGGTTAGCTTTTTATATACTTTTTTGTTATATTCTGCTCTTTTGTTTATATTGTTACTTTTTGTCATGATCTGAATATTTTTAACGATTAGTTTTATATCTAAAAAAGACTAATCTATCTTATTTAACAGAAAGCTAATGGATAAATTTCTAAGTCCGAAAAGAAAATCTCCACCAACCGATGATATTCACCTAGACAACATGCAGCAAGAAAAGGGATTCATGAATATGATCATAATCAAATAGACGAGGTGAGACGCAAGTACTTAACTTGAGGACCTTGTCAACTTCGTGGGCATAGTTTTAAGCAAAGAGTTATCTCAGGTGCATTAAGGCGGTTTAATCCTTCTTGGTTTGATCAGTATGGTGATTGGTTGGAATACAGTGTCAAGAAAGAGAAGTCATATTGTTTCTTTTGTTATTTATTCAGCAACGAGAAAAAAAGTGAAAGTGTTGGATTTGTCACAGAGGGATTTGATAGTTGGAATAAGGCTGACATATTGGCTGGCCATGTAGGTGCGATAAATAGCTTTCACAACATAGCCAAAAAGAAGTGTGAAGATTTGATGAGACAAGGTCAGTCAATCAAACATGCTTTTCAAAAGCAAACCGATGTTGTAAAAAAAGAGTATCGTATCTGACTAAATGCTTCAGTCGATGCTGCTAGATACTTACTGAAACAAGGATTACCGTTTCGTGCTCATGATGAGATAGCCGATTCTAGCAGCAAAGGAAATTTTTTGGAGTTAATGAAATATATTGCTGCACAGAATGAAGATGTGAGCAAGGTTGTGCTGAAGAATGCTCCTGGAAATAATCAAATGGTGTCTCATCCTATTCAAAAAGATATTGTTAATTGCTTTCCGGAAGAAGCAATTAACTCTATAGTTCAAGAGATGGACAATGATGTGTTTGCTTTATTGGTGGATGAATCAGCTGATTGTTCTATGAAAGAGCAAATGGCTATAGTTTTTCACTTTGTCGATAAACATGGTATGGTCAAAGAGAGATTTGTTGGTCTTATCCATGTGAAGGATATATGTTCTTTATCTTTGAAATCTGGAATTGATTCATTGCTTGCTAAATATAGTCTGAGTCTGAAAAAGGTGAGAGGACAACGCTATGATGGAGCGGAAATATGAGAGGTGAATTTAATGGTCTGAAAGCACTGATTTCAAAAGAAAATAGTTTGGCATACTATGTACACTGTTTTGCTCACCAACTACAATTGGTAGTTGTTGCTGTTGCGAAGAAACATTTTGAAGTTAAAGATTTCTTTGATAAGATTTCTTTGTTAGTGAATGTGATTGCAGCTTCTTGTAAAAGGAAAGATAAGATGCGAGAAATTCAGCGGGATATAATTGAAAAGGGAATAAGCAGTGGTGAAATCAAGACTGGAAAAGGACTGAATCAAGAGTCTTCTCTTCCAGGACCAAGAAGTACACGTTGGGGTTCTCATTATAAAACGTTGCTGCAGTTAGTTGAGATGTTTTCTTCTGTGGATGAGATGCTTATGTACGTCGAGGATGAAGGTGCTGATCTTACCCAACGAAGTCAAGCAAATGGTCTTCTCAAATATATCCACACTTTTGATCGTGTGTTCTACCTACATTTGACGTTGCACATTTTGGGACTCACAGAGAACTTGTCACTGGCCTTGCAACTAAAAGATCAAGACATCCTAAATGCTGTCTCATTAGAAGAATCCACTAAGCGGCAACTACAGAAGTTCAGAGATGATGGCTGGGATTCTTTTGTGAATGATGTTTGAGCTTTGTGTGAGAAACATGACACTGGTAGTCTCAACATGGAGGACGATTTCATCGATCCAAGAAAGCCACGCAAAAAGACCAACATTACCAACTTGCATCATTATCAAGTCAATTGTTTTTATACAGTATTGGATATGGAGCTTCAAGAGTTTAATGGTCGCTTTAACGAGGTAAACTCTGAGTTACTCGTTTGCAGATCAGCTTTAAGTCCTACTGCTTCATTCTGTGAATTTGATAAAGAAAAGTTATTGAGACTGGCTAAATTCTATCCCGAGGATTTTAGTGTTATGGAGTGCATATCACTTAAGCAGCAACTTGACATTTATATTGATAATGTACGAGGAGATGAAAGGTTTGCTGATTTGAAACATCTTGGAGATCTATCGCGATTAATGGTAGAAACCAAGAAACATCTTTCTCAACCTTTGGTGTATAGGCTCTTGAAGTTATCTTTGACTTGAGAGATGTTTTTTAGGAATGAAGATCATCAAGACAGTACTACGAAATCGCATCGGTGATCAGTTTCTAAGTGATTGTCTTATTTGTTTTATTGGAAAAAAAATATTTGAAGATGTAGCCAATGAAACTATTATAAAAAGGTTTCAAGCTATGAGTGACTGTAAAGTACATTTGTAGTTTTTTTTTGGTGTAATACATTTGTAGTTTTTTTGATCATTTAAACATTATGTTTTGAATTTTTTTTCCGATCCTAGTACAAAAAGTTTTTGGCTCTGCCAGGGTTTTGAAACCTAGAACTCCTGGCATATAAGCATTTTGAAATAAATGAAAAATACAAGTAAGACTAAAATTTTGGTTAACCGAGAATATGCTAAAAAAAGTCAAAACTCCACGAACTTCGCGGAAAAAGAAAGGACGAAACCAATCACATTTTTTATTTTATTTTGCTTTTGTTGCCATTATCGGGAAAAAATCAAACATTTATAAAAAAATCCCACTGACCAAGCCAAAGAGGTCACTTTTAAAGTTCTTATTAGAAACCCTCGTCTCTTCTCTCTCTCTCACGACTTAAAGTAGCAGCAGAATCTAGGGTTTGTTAACAGTGAATCCTTTTGATTCCCCCTCGTTCCTGGTAAGAACGAATCATCATTCGACCTCTTCTCTCCCTCGTCTCTCTCTTCTGCTTGTTAAGGAAAAAGCTAGGGCTTTTTTCATTTTCATTTCCGTACTACTTACTTACATACACTCTGTTTCTTCTCTGCCTCTCGTTCCTTTTGGGTTCTCTCTGTCTTTTCTTATGCGACGAGGTCTACTAGATATGTCATTATAGCCTTTAAAGTTTTGTTCTTGCTTTCACTTTTCACTTCTACACTTGTTAAACTACTCGATTTCGAACTGTTTTAATTTTTCTGCTGATTTTTAATTATTATTATTATTATTATTACAAGCTATGTATCATTTGCTTATTTTATAAACATATTTCGAAAACGAGCTTATGAATTGGTGTGTTTCATTGCTTTATTTTGTGATTAGTTTGTTTGAATCTCCCTTCTTGTTCTTATTGTAGAGAACCCAAGAAAAGCAACAACCTTTAAGCAAATGGCAACTGAGAATCCTATTAGAATGTCTGGGAGCAATGAGAGATGGTCTAACTCTGTTCCTAACCGAAGTGGGAGTGCTCCTCCGAGCATGGAGGGATCTTTTCGAGCCGTTGATAATCTATTGTCACGACAGGGCAGCTCTGGTTATACTAACTCGAGTTTTCAAAAGCAGGAGCCTTTGAAACACAACCTGAACCGCATACCTTCTCCACCTGTCTATTACCCTGCTGCTCAGTATCATCAGTTCGTAGACAATCGTGTAGGTAGTAGATTTTATAAAGTTAAGTCTCCCATTCACTTGTCCCAAGGTGCACTTTCTACTCACAAGGAAGTGTCTGAGGATGAAAGCTCTCAGCAGCTATCTGTTATTAGTTTTTCCGATATGACAAATGCTGTGGAAGAAGATTTGAGACAGGTTTGGCTTCGCTTGCCTTGCCTTGCCTTCTCTTCTCCAAGTTCATGTTTTTTTTTTTTTGATGCTCCAAGGCCTTTGATAAGTTACATCTGAATCTCTTTTGGTCGCAGGATGATAGTAGTGAGTCTAACTCATCAAACGGTGAAATGAACATAGCGGATGAGAGTGGTAATGTCTCGGAGATATCAGATGATGCTGCTGCAGTGACTAGAGCTTCCGTTGTCACTGAGAAGACTCCTGATGAGTCAACCATCATCTCTAAGATGAAGAATGTCAACATATCTGGACCTGGAACTCCCAGATACCCTCGAGAGCCAAGGAACGCAAGGCCAGAAAGGCAGGTTTATCAACAACACAATAATCTAACATGGGTTCAAGGCGGCGGTGGCAAAATGGGTTATCATCATGGTGTAAACGATGCGGTTAACGGGACCGGACAGTTTCATTACGGTCAACATCTGCTTCAGTCTCCAGGCTTTAAGCCGCCGCCTCAGCTTTACGTTCCAACTCAGACAGCTTATGTGACTTCACCAACTCAAGTCTACAACATGCAGTCTCCTCCTGTTTACTCTCCTCAATATGGTTATGGACCTTACACTAACATGATCCCACACCCACAGTTCATACCTGGAGGATACCCTTCACATGGTTCCGTTCCGCTTATTGTCGGTCCAAGTGCGGGAGGTGAAATGCAGTATGCTCAGAAGTTCTATGCTCCACAGGGGCAACCTTCTTTTCCAGATCCTATGTATATGCAGTACAGTCAACAGCCATTCGGGCAGATGGAGCTTCCTAGGGGGAACCATAAGAATGGTCCTGAGCCTCAGAAGTTTGTCCGGGGAATAAGGGGGCCGCCGAGTAACTCTAATATGGGTAGAATGGGTGTTAATTATTATGGAGTCCAGTCAAATATTGGCATTATGATGCAGTATCTGCCTGCACAGCCCGGTGCTCCTCTTTCACCGGGCTCTGTTCCCTATGTAGAGGCATCATATCCTGGGTGGCGGCCACAGGGCAATGGTCCGAGACTGTGCAATTTTCTTGAAGAGCTGAAATCTGGAAAAGGCAGGAGGTTTGGTTTATCAGACATCACAGGACACATTGTTGAGTTCAGGCAAGTTTTTCACGAGTCTTTGTCTTTTGGTTTTCTTCTCAATCAACTTTACTAAAACCTTCTGTTTTCTTTTCAGTGCGGATCAGCACGGGAGCCGGTTCATTCAGCAAAAGCTTGAGCATTGTAATCCAGAAGAGAAAGCAGCTGTCTTTAGGGAGATTCTCCCACATGCTTGCAAACTTATGACTGATGTGTTTGGCAATTATGTCATTCAGAAGGTCTGTTTCTACTTTTGACCTTATGTTTTATCCTGCATTGTCACTCAGACTAATCCCTTTTCTTGATTATTTGCAATTATCTGTGTTCAGTTT
The DNA here is from genome assembly GCF_000695525.1 of Brassica oleracea var. oleracea. Classification (NCBI taxonomy): domain Eukaryota; kingdom Viridiplantae; phylum Streptophyta; class Magnoliopsida; order Brassicales; family Brassicaceae; genus Brassica; species Brassica oleracea. Next base: position 12,729,784 of record NC_027748.1, read on the forward strand.
TTCGAGTACGGAAACCCATCACAGAGAAAGGAACTCGCGGATCAACTCATGGGACAGATAGTACCACTTAGTCTGCAGATGTACGGTTGTAGAGTTATACAAAAGGTACAAAAAGTCACTATACATTTTGTCTGAACTTTTATAAAATTTGTTAAAATGGTTGACTCATGGGTGTTAATTTGTTCTGGTGTTTAGGCTCTTGATGTCATAGAACCTGATCAGAGAGTTCGTTTGGCACGTGAGCTTGACGGACAGGTCATGAGATGTGTTCGAGACCAAAACGGAAACCATGTGATCCAGAAATGCATCGAGAATATCTCTGCAGACAGAGTTGGATTCATGTTAGCTGCTTTCCGTGGTCAAGTGTCCTCGCTCTCTATGCATCCTTATGGCTGCCGTGTCATACAGGTACTAAGAAATAAATTAAACGACTGATTCTTTCCTTTCTCCTTATCTTGGCTTCTCTCATTATTGCTCAATGACAATGCATCTGTACGTTTCCTTTTCCCTTATGTATAGAGGCTTCTGGAGCGTTGCGCAAATGAGCATCAGTGTCAGTTCATCACCGAGGAGATACTGGAATCAGTATGCGTCCTTTCCAAGGACCAATATGGAAATTATGTCACACAGGTATGTCACACCATTTAAATCTTTTGTAATCGAATTTGAAATAAACCAAAATCCCAGAGTTTGACAACCAATCACCACTAAAAGCCTGTGTTGCTATTTGGCAGCATGTCTTGGAGAAAGGGACATCTAAAGAACGTGAGAGAATCGTGAGAAAACTATCAGGGCACATTGTGCAGCTTAGCCTACACAAATTTGCATCAAATGTTATAGAGAAGTGCCTGGAGCATGGTGGCAGAATTGAGCGGGACCTTATTATCGAAGAGGTTGCAGGGCCCGACGAGAGCTATGATAGTCTATTGGTGAGCAAATGGACCAAACCTGATACATTTTTTTATCTTAAACTGATAGGATATTATTAACTGCAAGCCCACCTTTTCGACAGATGATGATGAAGGACCAGTATGGAAACTATGTGGTGCAGAAGATATTCGAGACGTGTACTGTTGAGCAGCGTGCAGCATTGTCCAGCCGAGTCAGGATGCACGCTTCTGCTTTGAAGAAATACACATATGGGAAACATATTGTTACTCGTTTGGAACAGCCCTTTGCTGAAGGTACTACTAACTTCCTCTACTTCAACTAAAGAGGGTTTTGTCTTGATGTGGATTATATAGGGAGAAACAGGGTGAAGTACACAATCAGATAGAGTCTGTATGTTAAAACTGATCGCTCACAATTGACAAGTGCATAAGACTGAACAGGCTAGATCAAATATGTCGGCTGTTGTTTAATGGAGCTGTGGCTTTGTTCTGCAGGAAGCCGAGAATCGAGGCGATGACTGGCTCTTCTGATTCAAGGCAAGTGGCTGGCTGAGATTTAGTTGATGATACAATTGGCTTTTCACAGAAGCTGGAGATTCACTGCATTGGAAATGTTAAGAGTTGACAATCATTGTGGAAGCAATTGGTTGTGAAGAAACGTATCAGTAGATTGTGTGGGCATGTTGGTAAATATTGAAAAATGTATTAGTACTGTAGCTGGTTTGTGGATTCATCAAAGACAATTCCAGAACTTTTCTAAACAGTATCATTACTGATTCCATGCTAGTCGTTATACAGCCTAGTTCCATGATTTCATATCTTTTGCCAACAAATTTTTCATTCCACAAAGAGGAACTTATCATAAATGGACTGGAGCCGGATTCCCGAGATGCCATAGAGTCAGCAACCTGTATCAGCCGAGGAGATTAAAAGACAGTTGTTGGTTACATGTACTCCTTTCTGTGTCAGACAAGTTCTAGCAACAAAATAAGTTTCTATAATATTTTCAGAGGTCATATATATCGGCCAACGCTATATCTATGTATACATGGTAGTATAACAAAATTTGTCATGGAGGTAATGTACATTTGTTGAATTGTATACATTAACTAGAGTTACAACATGGCGAAGAAGATAACCCCAAAACGTAGCCCCTGCTAAGTCAATTCACGTTGCTATCTAACTCTTGCAACTTTAGAGCCATTTCCGGGTTATGTCCAGCCTCTAGGCTTCTGGCAAGTGACCGTATAGCTCTAGAGATCAACTCTTTTTTCTGCTTCTCACCAGAAGTGCTCGTGCTGCCTGATCCAGACGCATTGTCTTCCTCCTTCAGTGTCACACACAATCCTCTTAACCACTCCTCTAGAAAAGAGGCTTTCTGTAGGGTTTCCAACAAAAAAAGTTATGTCATTACTTTAAAATCTCGCAAATGAAAAGTTATGTCATTACTTTAACAATAGCTGCCAGTTTCTTACTTTTAGAAGAAAATCTGTCAACGCTTCACAACGACCGCTTGAAACTAAGCTAAGGAGATGCAGCATGGTCGAGGTTAACTGAAATCAAACAACCGCACTTGAGATTAAATCATTCATTAATAACCTGAAATTACGCCAACAAGGGTTTCATGGTTTTAACTTTTACCTGATTCTCAAGTGATTTCTTATATTTGAAATTTGTTGGAGTCGTCTCTCTGTCGGAATTGAGATTCTGTAACGTATGCCACACACCTTTGACAACATCAGGGAATGATCTCCCATAAGCTGCAATTACATTATGTGTGAGGGAATAATCAACCAAACAGTACAATCCCCAAACATTATGAAACAAAAAGCGACCTTGTTTAATATTATAGCTACAGGGGATGGGAGAAAGAGGGTTTCGAATCAAACTAACCAAGTGGGGTTACAGGGACAGCTAAAGCGGCAGCAGCTTGTATTCTTATCTTAAAGTTCGATGCATCACGAAGCAGCAATAGTAGAATGCTAAAAACACTTGGAGCCCTTCAAAAAGTAAAAGAGTTTGTAATGGTAACCGAGAGAAGTAGCTTAGGTATTAGAGAGCTAAAGGATGCATACCAATCCATATCTTGTAGTTTCACTGTCTCATTGGAGAATAAATTGCTTAACGCATGACAAACATTCCATTGAACCTGTACCAACCGAACCACATTGATACAAACCAGATCAAATCGAATACATTTCTATATAAAACATCTTTTATCAAACCAAACCAAATTAATTACATTTGAGTATGGTAAGCTTTCTCTCAAACCAGTTTAGGCCAACTCAAACCAAAACTGATTGAAACCCAAATACTCACATACAGAAAATACCATCTAATTTAATACTACTTATTAGGTTATACCTTAACATTACCAGTAGTAACACAGGAAAGAAATGCTTGCACGGTTCTCTCCAACCAGCTTGAATCTACCGCACCAGATAAATGGTGATGGACGGAAGGTAAAACATCGTGGTTATTTGTCATGCATCTCAATTTTACATATTTAGAAATACTCCCCAGTGCTCGAACTGCATTTGCTTTGACCTAACAATAGAATTACGGAAATGATGATGGCAGGCAAATAATACCAAAACCTACTGTGTGCTTCATAGAGAAAAGTTTCTGCAAGCTAAAGTCGCCAGACAGAAACAAAACATTTGGATAACAAGGTACGGAGAAAACAACTAATTAATTGTTCTTAAGAGTAATTTGGGATTGGGGAGCATATCACTGAGTAATAATAGAACTAATTATCACGAAATGTTGGAAGCAATTTTCATTACCTTGTCCCCATCCTCAGTAAGGCGCAAAGCACATTCTATGAGCGAGTCCACGACTTGTGAAGTTGTATTTGATCCTACTAAGGAGAAGAAAGAAAAAATAAAATCCAAAAGTTGTAACAGCGTCTAATTATAACTTCAGCATTAATACCTCCAAAGGACGTATCATTGACACGGTAACGCAGAGCTTCACATACATTGGCCAAAGCCCAGGATGCTGTTACACGCACCTGAATTGACAAAACGCATAGCAATAAGAAAAAAGTGAATCTAAAATGCATAGCTCATGAGAGCAAATAAATGAAAGTCGGTAATGCAATACCGAAATCAAGGGATCGCGGGTATTCGCTTCAACAGCCAAGATAAACTTTTCATATATCCCAATACTGCATCAACAAAGTTCCTTAAGTTCTCGACCACGGATACCAAGACAGAAATAATTGGAGACGCTCAAGAGAATGGGTTAACCTACCTTAAAGAAGTTTCTGGAAAACATGAAACTACACCAATAGCTCGGCAGGCTGCTGATCTGACTGAAGGTGATTTGTCATGCAATGCAGCGTTTATCTACAAAAAAAGGACGTCATGCACATATACTATAAACTAAAATCGGGATACTTAAATTCCAATCCGCAACAAGGCTCAAGTACTTACAATTGATGAAGTAACAAATTCCCTTTCCTGCTGACTGAAAGAGACAAATACGGATGATGTAATACCAGCAAAGCAAGTGACCACAGTGCTCCTCACCTTCCAAACATACGAAGAAATTTAAGACCGCAAATATTATGCAAACTACAGCAACTGCATGTATGATTGAACTGTTATTTGTTAAGTTTTCAACCTACCACCGCAGAACCACTGTGTAACACCAGAACTATATGTTTACGAATAGCCTCAGACCATTGGTAACACCCTGCCTGAGAGAGTTGCTCTTGAGCAATTTCAGGATTCTCAAATCCATATGATGGTGCAGATGAAATTCTTATTGACCTTATGCAGTCAGATGTAAAAGGTGTATCGATTATTCTATCAAAATGAAGATCCTCATTTCCCTTAAATCCAGATATTGCGCGAAGGCATCCATCTAGAACCTACATGCAATCATGAGTAAGTTCTTATTGCCCATGTGGCCTTAAGATATCCCTTAAAACTAATTATGAATATGCTACCAATCAGCAATGGCTTATGATTCAATAATAGAATTATATTATTTCAAAATAGAATGATATTATTTCAATTCAAGTTTTCGGTTGTTTTGGCTGGATGAATCTTAGCGATGACTTTATCTGGTCCACTCCACAGAGTCCTACCTTAATAGCAGCTGTGAGAATTTTATCCCCAACATATCCAACAGGCTCTTTAACTGAAGCCTTCCATGTCTTTGCAGGATCTTCAACAACAGCAAACTGCAAAAGTTTATACACGAGGACAGAGACCCGTTCCCAACACGCTGACACTATTGTTGGGTAATTGAGAGCCATAGCTCGGAGAACCTGTGCAGCAACCATATTATCTTTGAGAAGGAAATGTAGCAGCTGTCATAATCAAAATCTATACAAAAGAGCTATAAATTTGGCTAGAATAGCATAACGTTACACGAAATGCAAAAAGAAAAAACAGTCGGCATATTCCTCAACCATGCACCAGTGTCACATAATTTTCTACCACATCTCACCCTCATTACAGAAATGTTTCAGACAGGTTAAAGTGTTCTTAACGTACAACTGCCGTCCAGATTCCAGACAGCACTAACCCGCCTGAATTTGTTCTATTCGTCTATCCTTCTACGTTTATAACTCCTTAAAAGGGTAGGAACCCACAAAATACCTGAAGAGCCTCAATGCATGTCGATGCGTCAGAATATTGCTCAGCAAAACGAAATAAAGTAAAAATAACTCCTGACTTCCTTTCACTTCCGTCGAATCCTAAAACGAGTTCAAGAAAAAATGTCAAACATCATAATGAGATGATAGTCACAATGGAACAGGAGCAAGTTATCTGATAAGGTCAACCTGCTGCTGTCTCATCCAAAAGCATATTATGTACATTCATCTGAGGAGGAAAGGTAGAGAATGCAGCTGTCAGGCAACCTATTGCGGCAACCTGTACAAAACATATCACAATATAGGTATTGGCATTCACAGGTACAACTTCTAAGGAGAAGAAGCTTGAGATCAGAGAAGAAAATTGTTCAGCATATCAAAGCAAAAGCATCTTAAAAGTCTGAGTTCCTAGCTCGCATAACGACGCACCATCTAGGTCAACGTGGGAAGGGATTGTATTGTTGTGGGTTAGGTATTGGGGCTCGAGAGCTAAGAATCCTCTATTAAAGAGTCTAAAGGTAAGTCTTTCCTTGGGTGATTGAATGAAGGAAGATTTTAGTTTGTTCTTACCACAATAAAAACTTAAGATCAATGGGAATAGGAAACCAGCGAAACCAAATGGAATAGAACAGATTTTATTAACATGAAATGAACTGGGAAAACATAAACAGAGACGAAATTGTCCCAAGACATCCCTAGACCTTTGTCCAACGCCTGTACCGTCCAAAGAAATACCCATATTTTTCTCCTCCTATTACTTCCCTATGTCTAAAAACTAACGTATGTAACTAAAACTAGTCTAAATCCCACATGATTTAGCCAGTGGAAACTAGGATAGTCCAAAGTACCCTAGATATTAACACATGAATTCATATCTCCATCATAGACCAAGACAACAAACACATAAAAATGAGGAGAAGAAGGCACAAACCAGGAGACCAGTTTGATCATTTTTGAAGGAAAACCCCTCAGTAATCCTAGCGTGCAGAGACATTATAACTTTTGGCAGCAATTCTCCTGGCATTCTCGAGTAACTGAAAATGATAACAAACATTAAAGAACACAAGAAAAACTCATACAAAATACCAAAATATTGGAATATGTTTTTTAAAAAAAAGCATCAGCTAAACGGGAGCTGGGTCTACGCACATATCATGAAGCTCTTGCACTTAGTCAAAGATAAACCTTAACAAAGAGCCACTAAGGTCTTTTCGATGACAAATATCAAATACTAATTATAAGGATACTGCAATGCTTACAAAACAAAAATTATTAACCACGAAGAGCTGACAGGATATATCACAAAAGAAATTTACGTACGGTGTGCTCGATATCAGCAGCAAGAGAAACTTGAACAGCTGAATCAACAATCTACCATGATTATCACGGTGAATCAAATGTAGAATGCCTACAGCCATAACGGAATAAAAGATCTTAGTCAAACAAGGAATAACTAATAGCCAAGCCAGAATGAAAAGAGAATGAAAAGAGAAAGAAAATTAATGTTGTTGAAGTACCTGTGTGAAGTTGCATTAATACCAGACCAAGGGAATTTGAGAGGGGCGTGAACGATCCATACTTAGAGGATTCCTTGTACTCTGCTACTTGAAGGAAAATAGATGAAGCCCCATCCATCATGGTGGAAAGAGCTGACGCAGATGCTATCCTTACCTAGACATTGCAAAAATAAACAAAAATGTATTCTGTCGGGACTAAGCAATCACAAAACTGAGTCACAAATATAGACCTCTAAATATATTTGCTTAACCACATAAGATGTTGAGAATATAAGAATAGAAAATCGAAATATGCAACCTCGATGACAAAAAAAGGGACAGGAAAAAACACCTTCAAATGAGGATCAAAAAGCAAGCAGGTCATAAGAGTAGCTTCAAGCTTCCTGTTTATGATCTCAGAGAGTTTAAGGAGACAAGAAAACATAACGATACCCTTACAAGAGATGTTGTAGGTAAAAACTTTACCTTGGCTTCAGTACATCATTGGTTGGCACGAGGGTCATCCACTGAGTGGTAAATGACTTTGAATCAGCTTGGCAAAGATCCTTAACAGAAGAATAAAAAACTGAATAAGTAACAGCCACTGAAAATTTTAGTAGAATATGAGAACCACATAAGAACAAAACATTGTTACTCGCCTGTATGCAAACAATCGCAGCTATCCTGACCTTAGAGCTTTGGGCGCTATAAGAATCCCTAATGGATCCGTCACTGTCACTAAAATCAGAATCTGATAATATAACATCAGAACTAGCAGAATCCTGAGCAGACAGCCGCCGCCAGTCGCAAGACTCTGGAAGCTTAGAGTTCAAATCATCCCTCTTGCGCAAGTGGGGTGGCCTATAAGGAGTATCATTGGCGTTCTTACTTACTCCAGATCTCAATGGGGAAAGCTTGACATTTAACTGCTTATCCTTGCGAACAACATCAGGATGAGGGAACTGAGGTGGGCCATTAAGTCCAAAACAGAAAAACATTCTCAATGCCGCTATGAAACTTGAGACCTGCAATCTTACAATTTCTGGTTAAACAACGCGGAAAAGTCTGCATTTGTTGTTAAAACCATAACATCACTTTATATACGGATAAGACGATAAAGGGCTACCAAGAACCAACTTACATGATCAGAAACCGGACATTTGATATTTGTAAGGACCACGTGCACACAGTCAAGAAGGCATGAATAGAAGCTGAAGAAAATTGAGAAAACAATATTAGCTAAGAGGAACAACAAGTCTAATAAACCCAAAAAAAGGAGTGAACTGTATTCTCCACAAAACCAAAAGGCATAGCTTTAAGGCCCATAAGACGTACCGCCACATAGATCGGTCTTCGACAAGCTGCCCCTTGGATGCTAATACGTCCATTACTTTCCTTAGAACCTATATCAAAATGTACAACCTTGAGTAACAAAGCATACATATTATAGAGATGAGAGGAGAAGTGAAGGGAACTGAGTACCTCCAGGGTGGATTGACAGACGTCATTAGGAAACAAAGACCCAGAGACAGAAAAGGCTCCACCAAACATGTCAAAGGCAAGAGCCATGGCATCCCATAAGCTTAGCAGTTTTTTCCCGGTAGGTTCTTGATTTGAGCAACCATAAGATGCAACTAAATCATGGTGTAGGAACGGAATAATGCGCAGGACAAACTTGACAAGGTGAATGTTCTCCGGATGGGAGCTATTTCTCTGGTACAGAGCGGCCAAACGTCTGGGAGAAGGGGAGAAAGTGAAAAGTCAGCAAGAAGAAAACAATCAGAGAGAGAGAGAGAGTGGGACATGATATAACCTTAGAGTCTCGAAACATTGGATCACAGGTTCGACTCTGGAGGAATATGCCGTGGAACGGGGCGAAGGCATTGGTGGGCGCAGAAGAAACTCCAAGACACAAGCAAAAGAGTGAAGAAAGAGCGGCCATGACGATGAGTTTTGTTGCACAAGTACACGAGCACAAACATCGTGTATCTGGATTTACAAAAGCAAATAGAGTTAAGAAGAGAGTGGAGAGAGCAATAGAAGAGAGGTGGAGGAGAGGACGCACCAGCTGGCAAGTATGAAGAGAGACGGGGATCCAGTCAGGACCATCAGCTTTGGAAACCAAATCGAGAAGGAACAAGCAGTCAGAAGTGAGCTCGTGGGGTGGGAGGAGAGAGACGGCAGCGAGCAGGGAATTGGAGTGAGAGAAGATTAGATCCTGAAGCAAACGAGGAACAGGTGGCTGTGGAGTGGTTGAGATTTCGTCCCTGAGAGAGAGAAACGCTGTCCGCCACTTTCCCGCGCTCGCCGCCGTGAACATGTTCAGTTCTCACCGAGAGATCTGAGAGAGATGTGACGCAGTGGAATCGAAACGGTTCTGACTAAAGGCAGTGAAACTATATTGGGGGCTTATCAACTTGGGCTGCCTATTTTAAGTTATTAGTCTTTTCTCTTCTTCTTCTTCTCGTCCTCCTTGGGAACGGAAATATGAATTGATCTTAAATTTGATATAAACAGAGTCACGAGTATTCTCAATGCAAGGCAAGATTCAAAGAGCAATGTGATCACACTATATTGACTTGTACTAGTTTAAGATCCATGGAAACTACATTAATGTCCCAGGTTAAGAATTGAGCTATCAAAAAGCTGTAACCTTTATGCATCCACTGTTACGGTTTTTAGCAATCACAACTGATAAAGAGACTATGATTCGTAATGGGCAAGTTTCGATCACAACCTAGTTAAACGAGATCATGTGAGAATACACCATGATATCACCTCAGCTACAGACAGTGAAAGAGAGAAGCGTGATCCAGCAATCAACCGAGAAAGAGAGGATTTTTATATACCTGACACACGGCGGAGGGAGGGCAGAGATGAGAAAAATGAAGACTGAACGCCGCCGGATGAATCAGAGGACCTGGACGATGCTTGCGCTTGAGCTCGAAGGTAGACGAAGCGAGCAGCGGCCCTCAATGTCTTTCTCGTGTTGCTTCGCCGATCATTCTCCGCCGCTGTGTATATTCCCATCTTCTCTGTTTCAAGGCCCATTAGAGATTAATGGGTCTCAGATGGGTCAATTTGGAGAGCATCGAACTTGTTGAATTGCAAATCTTTTTCGGAAAAAAAATATTATGGCCTCCGATTGAGGTTAGAGAGGTGACATACGAACGGCTGGCATCATCTCCGAATCAATTTTATTTATATCTCTATATTTTTTCCTAAAATAAAAAAACTCTATTATAAAGGTAAAAATGCTCTAATGTATGCTTCTATAAGAACACAACTTAAGTTCAATCTTTAAATTCACTTCACTCTTAATGACCAATTAAAATGTCACATAGATTATTAACTAAAAAATATTAAATTAAATAAAAAATAGCAAAAAAAATAAATATACTAATTTTAACGAAGTTAGCGCCGTTAGCAAAACTCTAAACCATAAATCTTAAATTCTAAACCTTATACCCTAAATTCTAAACCCAAATCCAAACCCCTAAACCCCTAAACCTAAACCCTATACCCTAAACCTTAATCCTAGACCCTAAACCCAAATTATATACCCTAAACCCAAAACCTTAACCATAAGTCCAAACGGTAAATCCTAAACCCAAACCGTAAACCTTAACCCAAACCCTATAGCATCTAAGTTTGGGGTTTGGGTTTAGGGTTTACCGTTTGAGTTTTAGGTCTAGGATTTGGGTTTAGGGTATAGGTTTTGGGTTTAGGATTTACGGTTTGGGTTTAGGATTTACCGTTTGGACTTATGGTTAAGGTTTTGGGTTTAGGGTATATAATTTGGGTTTAAAGTTTACGGTTTGGGTTTAGGGTCTAGGACTTGGGTTTAGGGTATAGAGTTTATGTTTATAGTCTAGTTTTTGGGTTTAGGATCTAAGATTAGGGTTTAGGGTATAGGGTTTGGGTTTAGGGGTTTGGATTTGGGTTTAGAATTTAGGATATAGGGTTTAGAATTTAAGATTTAGGGTTCAGCTGGAAGCGTTAGCGTCGTTAAAATTAGCGTTTTTATTTTTTTTAGCAATTTTTTATTTAATTTAATATTTTTTAATTAATAATCTATGTGTCATTTTGATTGGTTTTAAAAGGTAGGGTGAACCTAAGTTCTGTCCATTAATAGAGTTTCTCTATTTATAGGAGAAAATATAAAGATATGTTATTTTCACCTTTAAATATAGAGGCAAAAAGTAACTTTCCTCTATATTTTTTTCTAAAATAGAAGAACTATATTATAGAGGAATACATTAGAGCATTTTCATCTCTATTATAGAGGTGTACATTGGAAATGCTCTGAATGACGTCTAAAAAAAGCAAAACCGCAAAAAATATAAAATCAAAACAAATTGCGGAATATAACATAAAACACTGAAAAATACAAAGGAATTTTTATTAGGTGAAAAGTGTTTTAGCAGATTATTTGTGGAATCAAATTTTTATATTGTTTAATTATATGAAAATAATATTTTAAATATTAGTTAATTATAAATAATTATGAAATAAATAATATTAATCAATAACTCTATTTTTAATGTATATGTTATTATTATTAATGTATTTAGATTAAGATAAACTAGATCTGGACCCGTCCGACCGGGCGGGTGTTTTTTTCTGTTTACGTAATGTAATTAAAAATTATCACATCATTATATAATGTATCAAAATTATAATACAAATGATGACAAAAAACATCACATAATACAAAAATTGATGTAACATAATTTGATTACAAAATTGATCACAGTGTGATAAGGTAATTTAAGTTGGGCCACATTTCTATTGACAACCATTAAAATATGATCAACCAAAGAATTATGAGTTAGTATGATATATGAAATAGATAAAAAATGTATGATTTTTTACGGAAATTAATTTATTCAACGGCTATGAAAAAATAACATATTTAAAATTTGATTAATATTTGTAAAATATTTTTTTATACAGATTATGAATAATATTGAAAAAGTTACAATTTAATTAAAAGCTTGAGTTTGTGTTAAATAGAAAACTATTTGGGTCATTTAGCATTGAAAAAAGCCCATAATTTTAAAAGCCCATGTGTAACAGTTTTGTTTCCCGGGGAGCAGACATATTTTTTTGGGAACTCGTTTTTGGCAAACGGTTGATGTTCTCTTATCTCTCTCAATCTTCTGCGATCTCTCTATCTTCTTCAATGAGAAGAAAAGTAAAACAAATCCGATTCTGCACCTCAAATTCCTTCTTATGAAGATAGATGATCGAGAATACTAATTCCATCAGAAGAGCTATGCAGGGTTATCAACTGTAATCCTAATCGAGTACTTTAATTATTTTTTTTGTTTAGATATATATTGAACTTGCAGATCTTACAGTGATTTGGAGATATTAGACATGGAACAATCAGATCTTCAAACTTGATAGATCCACATACGACTTCATCTCCTACGATCATGGAAACGGGTTAAATATTTTACTTCTCTTTGAAATCCAAAGCCTCAGCCATAGTTGGATTGAGATCCAAAAGCGATGCATCAAATGCATTTGTTATTTAAACTTCACCTACGATATTGATAGTTAAAAACAATTATAAAATCGCATAAATGTTTGATATTAAACAAAATAATTAAATATTTTCATACATCCAAATTCACTGATTTTAGGAAATCTTATCAAGTAAACAATGTCTTCACCAACATGTTTCTCAAGATGATGTTCGATTTGCTCAGCATAACGGCCCCAAAGACAACATGCCAAAGCATTACCCCTGTTTTACACACATGAAAACAGAATTTTATATTGAAATCAATCTAAGTTTATTGAAATCAATCTAAGATGCGATCTAATTTATTATATTGTGTTAACTACAATACATGTTGTCTCGTATGCGAAACAGAATCCTTTTCCTGTCTTCATTATGGACTTGGATGATCTGAACTTCACCAATATCAATAGCTTGGCCTATTATGTCTGTCATAAGTAAATATAGTAACACTAGTCAGAATATGTAGTACTGAAAAGATAAAATAATCTAAGAAAAGCAGTTCAAAATTATATACCAATAAGACACTTAGTATCAGCAGTTCCATTCAATATCTCTTCGTAACTTGCTAGAGATAAAAAGCTCCTATCGTCAGTGAGATCCGAATCTGTAAAAAACAGTATCGTTTGTGATATTCATCTTATAGCCCAGTTTTGTTGGTTTGTATTTGCAACCGGTTCCAGATATTTTCATGTTCTGAATAACACGCCATTTTCCAAGAGGAAGGTTACGTTGAACTCGCTTAATGAGAGTTCTCTTGCACGAGCACTGAACTTTAGCACCCTAATAATAACAAATGATTGTTTCAGAAATAAAATCTACTTTATTAAAATTCAAAAAAATACAAAGATTATAGAACTAACAGTTTGATCAGCTAAAACCATTTCTAATGTTTCATCAGCGTAAGGTGGGTTTTGTATCCATGAGTGAATCAGTTCCACTTGAATACGCCACGCATCCTTAAAGGGTTTAAGATCGCTGATCAAATGAAATCTTTTGTTAGCAGACATGATTTTTTTGTGAGGTAAGTCGTAAAAGAATGTGTAGAATGGGTTTGTACTCGGGTAGAATATATAGTAGAGTGACAATACCCTAGTTGAGAATAAATATCTTTGCTTATTTTGCAAGGCATATTAGGCGAAATAAATGAAAAGAATATTTTGTTGATTCTCTTTCTTGTTTTCGAAATTATGGTAAAATCTTAATGGTTATGATTTGAAATAGGAAATGATAAGATCTTGTGCTTGTTCCGCGAGTGTGTGGGTCAATTTTTTTAGCGCAATACAAAACGCTAAAGTTGAGGAAATATTTTAATCACTCTCGCAAGGCATCTCTTGTTTGCATTAATATGCAGAATATTTTGTTTATTGTGTGTTATTGTTAAACCAACAAAATAGGAAAGGGTAAGATTATATTGGTGAAATTCGAATATTGTGTTTATTGTTTAGTAGTTATGGATCAAATTTTATATATATATTTCTTGTTCCGAAATTGAAGGGGAAATCTTGTTTAGAAACAAATTAGTAAATTCTGCAAATATTTCTAATTATTTTTCCGAAGTCTAAGTAGATGATTGTTAGGAAAAAATATTTTCAATTCAAAAATATTAGATTTTAATAAGATAGATAATGATTATTAATTATTTGGACATATGGAAGTCAGTGTAATATTCAATATAATAAGGTGGTTACAAATATGCTACAGACACCATCTTGAAATTAAGTGAACTGAAATTGTTCAAACTCGTGTGAGAATCATTGTTAGTTTTTCTTAGTTTAAATACTTATAAAGCTTATATAATTTGATGTTCGTGCAGGTTACGTAAGCTAATGATGTGATTCATATAATAAGCAATGTTAGGGTGTCGATATTGCAAGGGAATTATTTATATTTGTTCATTTATTTAAAAATATGTAGTTTGTTTGAGTTTATTAATAATATGTTTCTTTTTTTTGTGGTTCGTTTGAGTTATTTTAGGAAAACAATGAATAAGTGGAAAAGACAATCATTTTTAATAGAAGACTAATTTAATTCTCAATGGCAGTTGACTGTAAATATTGTGTAACTTTTAGGATTATTCTATAAGTGTACTTCTGTTTTAATAAAGTAGATAATTGAAATAAAATAAATGTTTTGATTAAATTTAGTTAATATTTCTATTACAATAATATATTTTTAGTTATTCATAGTTATTAATTTTCAATAGATTAAATAATGTTTTAAGTTTAAAAGTTTTGTTATAAATAATTTATTTTCCACCATTCCGTAAAATTTATCGACTTATTTAGAAAACTATTCCGCATTTATTGTTCAACAAATTTCAGAATTTTGCGCAGCTTAATTAATTTTTCCACAATTTAACTATTTTTTCGTGATTTCGCGATTAAATAATGTTATAAATCGAAACTAGTCAATTTTTTCACCAATCAAATTTTTCTAATTTTAATGATTCTATAGTTCTCAAATCCATTTTCTATTTATCTCTTTTTCTCAATGGAATACGTACGACATCATTCATTCACGTGGCTTTACAAAAAAAATAGGTTTTTGTTTTATTTTATTGTAAAAATATTTTTTCTTTTTCTCCACAATAACAAAAATACTTATTCTACTTTATATTGATTTTATTATAAACTTTATATGGTAAATTAATCATTGTTATTTTTTTTTGTTATTTCGAGATCTATATTGTATAAATTTTGGTTTCATATATGTTTTTTTTATTATTTACATAATTTTATATTTATAATGAAAATTTTAAAATATTATTTAATTTTTTGATGATTTTGATTATTAATTTTACTTTTTCAGTATTTAAAATATTAACAGTTTTAACAACCAACCGTCTAAAACAACAGTTTAAAACAAAAGTGTTTACCAAAATCTCTACGGTTAACGGTCTAAAGTAACAGTGTAAAGCAATCAAAGCCATGAGTTCATCTTTATGTGTTTCATTTTTCAAGTGTTTAGTTCATTTCTTTGTGCACTCAGATGTTTACTTCATTATTTTTAGTTTTTAAATCTTTTTCTTAAACTATGCATGGATAGTTTTAATTATCTTGTTTATGGTAGGAAATAGGGCTGGGCAAATAAAACGAACCGGAAAACCCGAACCGAACCCGGTCCGATAAAAATAAATCCGAACCGATCTGAACCCGGCATAAATACCGAATGGATCTTGTTTTATGGTATTTTGAGGTTATGGGTATTATCGGAACCGAACCCGAACCTAAATGGATACCTGATATAACCCGAAACATTCAAAATTTCCAAAAAGAACTTGTACCAAACATGGAGGATGATTGGTTGAGTTGTAACTGTAGAAATTTACTTTAGAATTTAATCTGTAGGATTTTTTTATTTAACTTTAAGAGATGTAGCTTTAAAATTTTCTACTGCCAAAAAGATGAGGCTTTAGAAAATAAGACTTTTACAGCTATATTTTTTGTTTTTTCCGGCTGTATCTTTAATTTTTTGGTTGTAGCTTTAAAAACTAATATAAAACATGATTGATGGTTTTAAGGCTGTAGATAAAAATTAATGCTAAAGTCACTTGCTACAGCCCAACCAACCACCCCCCATGATCTCAATTCCTAATATGTATTCAAAATATATTGAACATCTAAAATAATTATCTATTATATGAAGATTGATGGTTGAAGGTGGCAGTTGAAGGTTGAAGTTTTTAGATTTTGGTTTTGTTTTCATTGAATAATGTTTTTTTATTTCATGAGAACTTGGTTTTCGTTTTATGCTTTCATTTATTTGGTTTTCTTTCGATCAATAACTATGTTTACCTTTCACACTGATTTTGAATGATCATATTTGATGCTCATTTCTTTTTTTGAACCGATTTTATTTATGTTTTGGTTACAAAATATATACAAATCAAGTATTTTAAAACTGAAGAACCGATTTTACTTACTTTTTGGTTACAAAGTAGATATAAATCAGGTACATTTAAACCGAAGAATCGATTGGGACCCGAACCCGAAAGTACATCGGGTTGTACCGGTTCTTTGAAGATTTTCTAACCCCGACTTGAACCCGATAGAACCCGAACCGGTCCTTAACCGAATTTTCATATAGTCCGAATGAGACTGGTTTTGATAAACCCGAAAAACCGAAACCCGATTGGACTAAACCGAAATCCGATTGGGACTCCGAATGCCCAGGCCTAGTAGGAAACCAATAATTATTATTTTTCTTTGGTCAAGAAACCAATAATTTTCTACGTTGCACGGAAGCTTCATCGGACGTCCGCTTCCCGCTTCGGAACCGGAATCGGAATCAGAACCTTGTGGAAGCTTACGGAATCTCGCTTCCAGAACGCTTCCAAAATATTCTTTTTAAAAACACGTTGGAAGCTTATGATTCCATTTTGAAATCACGCTTCCGTTCTTTAAAAAAAATACAAGGTTGAATATCAATAAAAATATAATCGTAGTTATTAATTTCTGTAAAATCAAAATTTTAATAGTAATGAATAGA
>NC_027748.1:12746843-12761262 GCF_000695525.1 Brassica oleracea var. oleracea
ATGTATTGAGGTTTTTACTAAACATATATCATATATTCAAATATATTGTGTCAATTATTTATGAAGCATTAACAATAATTAATATAATAATTTCTTTTAAACTTAATTTATGTCTATTTTCATAGTTTTAGTATGAAATCATTACAAAATTATTACAAATGAATAAATAATTTATTTAAATTTATAACTTATAATTTTTATTCCTAATTTTTTTAAAGAAAATCTTATATTTTAATATATATATATATACATATATATACATACATATGGATATACGCTTCCAATACGTACCCGCTTCCTAATTTTTCAAAAAATCTCGTTTCTGCGCTTCCGTTTCCGCGTACCCGCTTCCGTTTCCATGTAACATAGATAATTTTTAAGCGCTTATTATAGTTAGCACGTGAAACGAAAAGAATCCAAAAACATGACACGTTAGAACACGATTATCGCTAAAATGGGCTTAAAGGTTTCTTAAATTTTTTTTTTGTTTTTTGTCGGAAAGAAATTAAAAAAAAACACCAATTACGGGTCGCCTTGTGTCAGTGGAGTCCGCGAACAGTACATGAAACCAACAAAAGTTGATCTTTATTTGATCACTTTTGTTACCTGTTTTTTGCTGATTTGTGGAGTCCACCATTATTTTTTTTTTGTAAAACCCCTATAAAAACTAGTGATAAAGATGGCCTTCGATTTACAGTTTTCTATTGTTGATACTTGATTTTGTGTTACTATTGTTGATACAGTTTTACTATTGTTGAAACAAAGAGAATCAGAAGATATTAAATCAGTGATTTTGTGTTCATATTGTTGATACGCTACTATTTTTTTTTTTTGACATCGAGACGTTACTATTTAAGTTCAATAATTATTGACATATAAATAATTTAAACATGGCAATAAATGTCATTGAGCCGGAGATGACGGAAATAAATATAACAAATATGGTGTATTAAACTCCAATAGATTAGAATGAAATGGGTAACCGGAGTAATCGGCGTGGATATTGGGTAAGGTCAAGAGCAGGCAAACAAGACTATTCTTGTTTCTTTGTTCAACAAAATAAAGTCTCCTCTCTTTGATCAAAAAAAAAATGTCTTCTCTCTTAATCAAATTAGCGAGTTGTAGGTTCTTACTCGTTTTATTTCGTTGACTTTTTTTTATTCCTTCTCATTGGCCTATTTATAGAAATAAAAAGGATATAAACTTTCAACAAGGTATCGTCCTCGTGAGCGAACAGTGTGAGGAGACGATTCACGATGGGGAATAAGGCAAATCTGATCTTCTTATGGGCTATGCTCGTTGCAGTAGTCGCCATGGCCAAGGAGCATCGTCCCTTTGAGCGGACTAAGGGCATCAATGGTCTCGAGAAGATCATCGTCCGCGACCGTCGCGGTCGATCTTTCGAGGTACTCTTCTTTGTCTGATTATCATATACGGAACAACCAGATCAGCCCGTGTTAATGTTTGCTAATTATTAGTATCAGTTTTGACTTTTGATCTGATGATCGTTATGTAGATAGCCGACAGTTGGTTTCCAGTAATCTTTTTAGAATTCAATTCTATATGTAATTCATTTTCTTCAATATTCGTTACATAATTTCAGGTTTATTTGTATGGAGGTCAAGTGACTTCTTGGAAGAATGAGAAAGGAGAGGATTTACTTTTTATGAGTACCAAGGTACTTCAGATTCACCCTTGTATATGAGCTTTTATGAGCTCCAAAATGAGTGAGATCTGAGATAATGTGTTATGTGCTGTGCAGGCTATATTCAAGCCTCCAACACCTATTCGTGGAGGGATTCCAGTATTGTTTCCGCAAGTATGTGCTTAAGAATGTTCTTTTTTTTTCTTACTATGTTTATTGAATGTTGTATAAATGTTGTTAATGAAATGCTCTTTTTTTTTTTCTGTAAATGCAGTACGCTAACACTGGTCCACTTCCCTCACATGGGTTTGTCAGACAAAGGTTCTGGGAAATTGATGCTAATCCACCTCATTTACCATCACATCCTTCTTCTGGTGCTCACGTTGACCTCATCCTAAAATCATCCGAAGCTGATTTGAAGATCTGGCCTAATAAGTAAAGATTTTTAAACCTCTCTTTTTTTTCCTACTCTTATATCATTTTTCAATATGTTATAATATCCCACATTAGAAATGAAAATGATTCAAAATCAAAATAAAAATCATATGATATTATATCTCTGGAATTGTCAATTAGTTTTGTGTTGAAAACCGGCTAACATATAAGCCTTTTTGGTTTAATTCTCATTTAAAAGCAGCCTTGTGACCAGCTCTTTTATGTCTTTCAGATTTGTATATCGCCTGAGAGTAGCATTGGGGCATGGTGGAGACTTGACTTTGACGTCTCGTGTTAAAAACTCTGATGTAAAGCCGTTTAACTTCACTGTTGGTCTTCACCCCTATTTCTCTGTTTCCGATATCAGGTAAATCTCATCTCAATTCTTTTTAAATATTTTGTTGTGTTGGTGTTAGTATATAAAGTTATACATCGATTTGCTTCTTTTGTTTCAGTCAAATCCAGGTGGAAGGATTGCAAAATTTGGATTATCTTGACCAACAAAAGAACAGAACACGTTTCACTGACCATGGCAAAGTTATAACTTTTAATTCTCAGGTAAGTCTTTTCTTTTTTTCCACCGCTTATATCATCACTAGTATAAAAAACACTGCTAACTCTTTCAAAATAGCTTGACAGGCTTTACCTGAGGACTCCAAAAAAGATCAGAATCGTGGACCACAATAAAAAGAAGACAATCGTGGTACACAAGGAAGGATATGCTGATGCAGGTAATGCGTTAGATTTTCTTATACATAATTTTATGAAACAAATGGACACATAAACATTTTGTTCTAGTAACGATGGATCATTTATAATGATAATACAATATGCAGTGGTGTGGAATCCATGGGAGAAGAAAGTGTCCGATTTGGGAGTTGAAGATTACAAACGTTTTGTTGCTGTGGAACCCGTTGCGGTCGAGAAACCGATCATATTGAAACCTAGACAAGAGTGGAAAGGAGTACTCCAAGTCTCTGTGGTTCCTTCTGGTTGCTCCAGAAAGCCATGCATTCCACATACTTAAAAACTTAAAAATGTTCTTGAAGATATACTTTATGTTACAGAATCGTATGTGAACTAGTCAGGATTCATACCGGACCTTACCAGTGTATTTGTTTTGTAACTTTAGTATTCTTGGATCATTATATCTGCAATAATTGATATTTTCAATAAGAATTTCAATTTTATTTCTCTAGTGTACTTGCCATATACATTTTTCCGTTGTTGATTAATACAAAATATTTCAGTTTTCAACTAATGATGTAAATAAAATATTGTCAAGAAACAGAAAAAGAAATGAGAACAGATGGAGAAAAAAATGTCGAGAAGATAGTTTCAAGACCAACGATGCGTTGGACTAGTTGTTTATTGATTGGAGTTGGTTCTATTGTACTATTAGTTCGGTTTTCCCTGAGGATACTTTACCTCATGACACTGGTATGACCACCGGCTGATCTCAGGTCTAAGGAAAGATTAGGGACTTGGTTCAAACTCTTCCTAGTTTACCAAAAAAAAAGTTCGAAGGAATAATAATAAAAGTGTTGCATTGAGATTTGTAACGTGCTATCGAGCGATCATATTATAATCCGTGTTTTTAATATAGCAATATGTGTATGAATCGTAAGGCGACGAACAAGAGCAGATGTGGCGTTATCGCTGATTTTGAGCAAGATGGGATAAAATAAGACTTTTCTTTATATGGCCAACGTAATGAACTCCTTTACTACAATATTTTTGGTCAACATAAATAGTCTTTTCTTAAATTAAATGATTGGAACTGTACGATTTATTTCTGTTTTTAGGCTTTGTTCTTTTTTCACCTTCTGTGGTGTATATATGGAACGAAAAGATAAAAGAACTTGGACAAGGTATCTTCTTCGTGAGCTACATTGAAGGAGAAAATAAATAAATATGGGGAATAAAGGAAATCTCGGATATCTCATCTTCTTATGGGCAACTCTCGTTGCAGTAGTCGCCATGGCCACCGCGCAGCGTCCCTTTGAGCGGACTAAGGGCATCAATGGTCTTGAAAAGATCATCGTCCGTGACGATCGTGGCAGATCTTTTGAGGTATTTGTTTTGGTTTTAATAAGATATATATTGCTTTAGTAAAAAAAGATATTGCTAAAGCGTATGATAGTAAAAATAAAATAAAAATTGAAGTTGCAAAATGAGAGAAAACATGTAGTTTGGAAAATGAATAAACAAAAATGAGAGGAAATATGTAGATTGAAAAAGAATGACATTCCCTTATGCGTGTGACTGGATAAATTTGCAGAACCATATAAAATGTTGCAAACTTAATATGTACACCTATTAAGAAGCAAATAATATATTTAAGAAGCAAATAATACCTTTTAAAATAATGAATGTCAATATATTATCCTACAGGGTGGATATTCAAAACTTAATTTGTTTTGGTCTCAAGTCATGTTTTCAGTAGGGTCTCACTATAAATTAATTAGTGATTTATGCTACCTAGACTTCAACTTCCGAATTGTTTGGGCATTATCTTAGTATAATACTTTCAGGTTTACTTGTATGGAGGTCAAGTAGCTTCTTGGAAGAATGAGAAAGGAGAGGAGTTACTTGTTATGAGTAGCAAGGTACTTCAGATTCAGTCATCAATCTTTACTTCATTTTAGGCATATAGATGAACAGATAAGTAGTTACTAGCCTATAAGTATGATCTCCAGAACCAAAGGAACTATAAAATCATGGGTTGTATATTGTGCAGGCTATATTCAAGCCTCCAATACCAATTCGTGGAGGAATTCCGATATTGTTTCCGCAAGTATGTGCTTTCAGATTATTATTATTATTATAATTTTTAAACAATTCTTTTTTTTAAACAATTCTTCTTTGTGTTTCAAAAAAAAAAAAAAAAAAAAAAAAAAAAACAATTCTTCTTTGTAATTTATTTGTTTTGTTAATGAAATTATTCTTTTTCTGTAAATGCAGTACGCTAACACTGGTCCACTTCCCTCGCATGGATTTGTAAGACAAAGGTTCTGGGAAATAGATACTAATCCACCTCAGCTGCCATCAAACTCTTACTATAAAGCTTGGGTTGACCTAATCCTAAGGTCATCCCAAGATGATTTGAAGATCTGGCCTCATAAGTTAGTTTCTTGAAACCTCTCTTTTACTTTATGTTTCAGATACATATTTGGCTATATACATTTACATTGAACTTTGACCCAAAAAAAAAAAATTTACATTGAATATGAATCATATCTTCTTTTGTATAGTTAGTATCTCACGGAAACCTCTATATCCATTTCAGGTTTGAGTACAGACTGAGAGTACATTTGGGAACTGAAGGAGATTTGATATTGACATCTCGTGTTAAGAATACTGATGTAAAGCCGTTTAACTTCACAATGGCTCTTCACCCCTATTTCTCTGTTTCCGATATCAGGTAAGCTCATATCTAGACTCGAGGGCAGTCATCTTCATCATAGCAAATTGTTAAGCAGTTCTTGTTTTTGGTTCTGCTGGTTATAGTATATTATATGGAGTTACATAAGCTTCTTCTTGCGTGCAGTGAAATTCAGGTGGACGGATTGCAGAATCTGAATTATCTTGACCAACTAAAGAACAGAACACGTTTTACTGATCATGACAAGACTATAACTTTTAAATCTCAGGTAAGCTTTGTTCCATATTTCATTACTAGTTAAAAGGAGAGAAAAAAAATAACTCTTTTAAAAATAGTTTGACAGGATATACCTAAGCACTCCAAATGACATCAGAATCGTGGACAAGAAGAAACAGAAGACAATTGTTGTACACAAGGAGGGACAAGTTGATGCTGGTAAAAAAAAAACTTAAAAGATCTTGTCTACGTGATTGTATATGTTTTATAGTAATGATGGAATGTAACAATAATAATATGCAGTGGTGTGGAATCCATGGGAGAAGAAAGTGGAGGACTTGGGAACTGAAGACTACAGGCGTTTTGTAACGGTGGAAAGCGCTGCGGTAGAGAAACCGATCACAGTGAATCCAGGACAAGAGTGGAAAGGAATACTCCAAATGAGTGTGGTTCCTTCGAGTTTATCCAGTAGAAAGCTTGATGTAAAGAAAGTCATGCATTCATCCTCATACTAAAAATCATATATATAAAAAAGTATACTTTGTCAGGATCCAAACCAGACTTGACCAGTCTTTGGTTTTGTAAAATTTTAGAATCCTGTAATAAACTCTAACAAAATCATAATAAGAGTCAATTGCACTAGAATTACTAGATAACAAGAAAATTTGCAAGGATGGAAAAATGTAAAAGTCGAAAGAGAGAGAAAGAAGTAAAATGACACTGTTACCCTATGGAAAAAGAAAAAGAATAATTTATAGTCTATAAATTAGTTTATCCGGCTAATAAACATATGTTTTGATATTTATTTTCCTTAATTTTATTTCGGGTTAAATATAATTCATATAGTTGATATGTAAATAAACACGGTTAAATTATGAATTATTTCATATGCTTCGTAAATTAGCATGATTATATTCCAGTTTATCCGGATATTTTACATATTACATGGTTATTATGTTAGTTATCCGTACAATGTTATTGTTAGTTGGATTTTTCGAACAGTAGCCGATTATCACTATAGACTCAAACTCTAATAAGTTAAGTAGTGTATATCAATTATCCGGATAGCATCATTATTAGCTGGATTTTCCGACCAATGGTCGGCTAAAAAAAGAGTTTAGGAGGATTACGGTCAAAGGGGGCATGCAAAGTGACATAAAACATATGCAATCATCGTTGACAGTATCCACCATGCAATCACTCATCATCATGTGATTCTAATTACACAAGAAGACTAAGAAGAAAGTATGAAACGTTTACACAAAGGGCAAGATCAGAGTCCAAAAAATAAAATTGAAAAAGTCATAAAAATCAAAACTTTATCAAAAAGGAAAAATTCAGAAAAGCCCTCAAATCTCATAGCTATTAAATCTGATAATTCACGACTGGATTCTGTTGTTGTAGTGAGAGAAAGCAGTGTGGCCAGGGTTTCTGATGGAGGTGAATTGGGAGTATGTGAAGCTGACGGAGCTGTGGGGAAGTAGAACGTGACGTTTGTGACGGAGATCTCGGGATCTCTTAGTCGGAAAACGGTGTGGTAAACGTAATCACGACCGTGATCAGGGACAATGAAAGGTTACAGAGAAAACAAAGAGTTCCTATGGAGAAAACAAATAGATTGAGAGAAGATAAAAGATGGTTCCGCAGAGAAAACAAAGAAATTGAGAAGAGAGATGTGAGAGATGATTCTGACGGAGAAAACAAAGAAGTTGAGAGAGATGAGAGATAACAGGGGCAGAATTGACAATAAGAAAAACCACATGAGCGAGAAAGTTCAAATTCCATCCGTGCAAAATAAGAGATTATGTTTGTATATGCACTGCAAATTCCATCCGTGCAAAATTTTAATGGTACACAATATATATCTTTTTATGTTTATGGAATGAACTATTAAATTCTCTCTCCTTGCATCGTATCAATTTCCGATGGCGAACAACCCTAGAGTGCTATGTCTTCCCGAAACATTTTCAGAAGTTGGTCAATCAGTTGCGAGCTTGGCAACTGAAGGTGGCCGAGATGGAGAATGCACTGGTAATGCAGACCATTTCATATGAAATGGGGAACCGAAAATTCGAGATAAAGGAGTCCATGGCACTGCAGGAGCTGCTCATGGTACCTTGTACCCACAGAAAAGTAGAGCAGTCGGTGCCACATGAAAGTGAAGGAGAAGGCCCTGGTCATGGCATTCCTGAAGAGAAGTAGAGCACTCTGCAAATAGTTACGGCAGTAGAGCACTCTGCATTCCTGAAGAGCAGTAGAGCACTCTGCATTCCTGAAGAGCAGTAGAGCACTCTGCAAATAGATATTTTGGCTGGAATGTACGTGGATTTAATAAGGTCAACCACCGTACTGGATTTAAAAAATGATTCAATCAGCATAGACCATCTTTTGGGTGTCTTCTTGAGACACATGTACAACGGATTAAGCTGAATAAATTTGTTACCTCCCTCTTACCCGGTTGGGGTTTTGATGGTAATTACGAGTTTTCTGAGCTGGGAAAAATATGGATCTTGTGGCATCCTTCGCTCCAAGTCTCGATTATCCACAAATCCCTTCAGATGATCACTTGCCTTGTCAAGCATCCGGACTATCTACCTCCGGTCATTGTTTCTTGTATCTACGCCTCTACTGATGAGGATATTCGAAAAGAGCTTTGGTCTGAGATCATTCGCATCTCAACTCATTCAGAAGTGCAAGGGAAAGCTTGGCTTCTTGTTGGCGACTTCAACCATGTCTTAAAACCTGAGGAACACTCAAGACCGCCTACTCTTAATGTAGACAGGAAAACCAGGGAGTTCCAGGAATGTATTTCAGATGCTGTGCTATCTGATCTCAGCTACATTGGGCCAACTTTCTCATGGTGGAACAGTCAAAAAGCCAACCCCATTGGAAAGAAGCTTGATCGTATCTTGGTAAACGACTAGTGGCATGTTCATTTCCCATCTTCTCTCGGTGTTTTTGGACCTCCACAATTTTCTGATCACACGTCTATGTCGGTCATATTTGAATCTGCTAAGTCTAAGCATCGAATCCCATTCAGATTCTACAACTTCTTACTCTTGGATGGTGAGTTCCTGCCAATAATCACCTGGCTCTGGTTTTCTACAAATATTGTGGGTTCTGAAATGTTCTGAGTCTCGAAAAAGCTCAAAGCTCTTAAGAACCCGATAAGATCTTTCAACGGAGACCATTACTCAAACCTGGAGAAATGGGCAGAAGAAGCTCTAACAAGTCTGAATCAAATTCAACAGGATCTCCTTTCTTCCCCGACTGTGGCTTTAGCAGAAGCAGAGGCCGAAGCACAAAGAAAGTTGGGCATTCTCCTCAATGCAGAGCAAGTGTTCCTATTTCAGAGATCTAACATATCATGGCTTAATGTTGGTGACTGTGGTTCTCACTACTTTCACAAAATTATGGCTACAAGGCACTCTCAGAATCATATCCATCTCTTAATTGGCCTGTCTAGTCAAAGATTCGAAACCCGTGGGGCTATTCATGCTCATTGTCTTGCTCACTTTGCTGACTTCTTAGGGAGCGCTCCTACCATGTCTCTCTTTGATCCTAAAGATATCACTCTACTGCTAAACTACAATTGCCCAGAAAGTCAATGCGACAAGCTGCAGGAGGGTTTCTCAGACGAGGAAATCAAGGATGCATTCTTCAAGTTACCACGTAACAAATCATGTGGTTTTGATGGCTTCTCCTTCGAATTCTTCATTGGCTGCTGGTCTATCATTGGTCCTGAGATCACTTCAGCTGTTAAAGAATTCTTCAGGGAAGGAAAGCTGTTGAGGCAATGGAACTCAACATTGTTGGTGCTTATACCTAAAATCAGGAATGCTTCAAAGATAGGGGATTTCAGACCAATATCTTGTCTCAACACCTTATATAAAGTGATTTCTCGGCTGTTAACTGGCAGATTGAAGGAGGCTCTCATCCCGGTTATCTCTCATGCCCAATCAGCTTTTATGCCTGGTAGGCTCCTCGCTGAGAACGTCTTACTGGCTACGGAGCTAATTCAAGGTTACAAACGGAAGAACATCTCACCTCGTGTTATGCTCAAGGTTGATCTCCGTAAAGATTTTGACTCTATTTGATGGGATTTTGTTCTTGCATCACTCAGAGCCATTGGACTGCCTCATCGCTTTATAAACTAGATATCGGAGTGTATCTCTTCTGCCTCCTTCACGATCTGTGTAAATGGAGAAGCAGGTGGCTATTTCAAAAGCTCGAGAGGATTGAGGCAGGAGGATCCCCTATCGCCGTATCTTTTCGTGCTGGCAATGGAAGTATTTTCTAGACTACACAAATCTCGTTATGCGTCGGGCTATATTGAGTATCACCCAAACGCTAAACCGGTGGATATCTCTCATTTAATGTTCGCCGATGACGTAATGGTCTTCTATGATGGTAGCAGCTCTTCACTTCATGGCATCTCAGAAACGCTTGACGACTTTGCTATGTGGTCAGGACTTGAAATCAACCAAACCAAGTCTAAGCTTTTCACTGCAGGCCTCACCCATCAAGAAACAATCACCTCCATGAGCTATGGTTTCCCTATTGGTACACTACCTATCCGCTATTTGGGCCTCCCGCTTATGCACCGTAAGCTGAGAATCTCGGAATACTCCCCGCTGTTGGATAAAATTGCTGGAAACTTTAATGCTTGGTCAGCGAGACGTCTCTCCTTCGCAGGCAGACTTGTTCTTATAAAATCTGTTATCTCAGGCACGGTGGTGTTTTGGATCACAACGTTCATCTTGCCAAAGGGTTGTATCAAGAATATCAAATCTCTCTGCTCAAAGTTCCTATGGTCAGGTCAAATCGAAGGTCCCGTATTTACAAAGATCTCTTGGGCTACTTGTTGCCTACCAAAGCAAGAAGGCGGGTTAGGTCTGTGCCGTTATGAAACTTGGAATAAAACTCTATGCCTTCATCTCATCTGGCTACTATTTGCTGAATGAGGATCACTTTGGGTGGCGTGACACAAACACCATCACCTTAACTGTAAAAGTTTCTGGGAGTTAACTGGCCATGCTAGATATTCATGGCATTTGAAGTCGCTTCTCAAGCTTAGACAACTTTCGAGGCCATTTATTGTATGCACGGTTCAAAATGGAAGATCAGCTAATTTCTGGTTTGATCAATGGACACCATTGGGAGCTCTAATTGATGCTCTAGGACCTTCAGGACCCCGTGCTCTACGAATACCTCTTCAAGCTACTGTCTCCGAGGCTACTACAGACGACTTATGGAATCTGCCAGTGCCTAGATCCGACGAAGCAGTAGCTCTCCATGCTTATCTGACAACAATTCCTGTTCCTTCAGGTGCACTTGACTCAAATTTCTATTCTTGGACCATTGGGGGGGGGGGGGGAAGCTTGGGGGGGGGGGGGTGAAGCTTCAGTCTTTCTCCTCATCCAAAACGTGGAACACAATCAGAGAAAGACAACCAAACCGTAATTGGTACAATGCGGTATGGTTTAAAGGCAATACGCCTAAACATGCTTTCCATATGTGGGTTGCTGTCAATGACAGGCTACCGACGCGCTCCAGATTAGCGGCTTGGGGAATGCTCATTCCAACCACATGTTGCTTGTGCATGTGTGGAGATGAATTAAGGGACCATATCTTCATAGAATGTCCTTTTAGCAAGGACCTTTGGCGAAGGATGCTCCAAAAACTGTCTTTAACAAGACTAACTTTTCACTCTTGGATGCAGCTACTGAATTGGCCTTCCACGGCTCCCGTTCGGCCTCTGCGTATCCTCAGAAGTGTTGCAGTCCAAGAAATTGTTTACAATCTCTGGGCTGAAAGAAATAACAGAATCTTCAAGAACAAGGTGTTAACCACATCAGAACTCTTCAAGATTTTGGACAGACAAGTGAGGAACACCATCTCTGCTCGCAAGACCAGGAAGCATTTCAAGAATCTCATGGCTGTTTGGTTGTTCTAACTAAAAGCGTCTAAAAACTCTTTCAGATTGTAGGCATGTTTTTCCTTTGTTTTTGCCATCCCAAGCAAACTTTAGTTTTCAAGCTATTTAGATTGTAAGCTTCTTTCATTTATATTATATTCAAAGTTAAGCAAACAAAAATGGCGCTGGTCTCGTTTACTATTTCTTGTTGGTTGTTCGTTTGGTGTTGTTTACCTTCTTCTTGTTTTAATTTGGATACACTATTAAATAATGTTAAGCGTAAAAAAAAAAAGAATGTTGTGAACTTAAGGATTTAGAATCTGTAAGTTCTTGTTATTATTACTCAATCATAAGGTGCCCTTATATATGGGAGTTACAAAGAGAGGAAAGAGATAAATATGAAAATTATACAAATACAAGGAAAAGAAAATATAGTTTCCTTTTTTCTAACTAGGTAAGCCGCCTCTCTCTCTCCATGCGTGGCCGCCTCTCTCTCTCTCTAGGTATTGGGCCGGTTATAGACCGGGCCAGTTATGGACATCCATCATTTAGAATAAATACAAGGAAAAAGAAATATAGTTTTCTTTTCTCTAACTAGGTAAACCACCTCTCTCTCTCTCTCCATGTGTGGTCGCCTCTCTCTCTCTAGGTATTGGGCCGGTTATGGACATCCATCATATGATTTATAACAGTCCCCCTTGGATGCCATAACCATACATGGATTGTATACGCTTTGGATGTTGCCTCATTAAAACCTTACCAGGAAAACCCAGTGGGACAAAACCATGGTGAAGAAAAAAGAGTACAACACATATACTCCCCCTGTTCTGATCATCACTGAAGATCATCCAGTCTACGCACCCTAATCTGATGCGTGAGCCTCCTGAATGTAGAAGTCGGAAGTGACTTGGTGAACAGGTCGGCTGAGTTATCGTTGGAACGTACTTGGACCACTTGGACCTCTCCAGCCTTTTGCAAATCGTGAGTGAAGGACTTGGGCAAAATATGCTTTATTCTGTCTCCTTTGATGTAGCCATCTTTGATCTGATCAATGCATGCTGCATTGTCCTCAAACATCTCGGTCGGTTTCTTGCACTCGACCATCCCACAATCTGATCGGACATGTTGGGTCATCGACCTCAATCAGACACATTCGCGGCTGGCCTCATGTATGGCCAATATTTCCGAATGGTTCGAAGATGTGGCAGCGATCGTCTGCTTCATGGAACGCCATGATATGGCCGTACCTCCATGTGTAAAGACATATCCTGTCTGTGATAGAGCATTGTATGGATCTGATAGAAAGCATGCATCAGCAAATCCAACTAAACCATCTTTGTTATGGTTAGTATAAAATAGACCCAAGTCTTTAGTTCCTTGCAGGTAACGAAAAACATGTTTAATCCTGTTTCAGTGCCTTTGGGTCGGACAGGAGCTAAACCTAGACAGTAGGTTCACGACAAAGGATATATCAGGTCGTGTGTGAGTTGCTAAATACATTAAAGCTCCTATGGCACTGAGATATGGCACTTCGGGACCAAGGACATCCTCATCGTCCATCTTGGGACGAAAGGGATCAGTGTCTAGGCTTAGAGACCTCACGACCATGGGGCTAGACAAAGGGTGTGAGTCGGCCATGTTAAACCTCTTGAGTACCTTTTCTGTGTATGCCATTTGGTGCACAAGGATGCCATCTTTTATATACTCAAGTTGTAATCCCAAACAGAATTTTGTCTTCCCAAGATCTTTCATCTCGAATTCTTTCTTTAGATATTCAACTGTTTGAGAAATCTCTCCAGAGGTTCCTAGGATATTCAGATCATCAACATATACTGCTATGATCACGAATCCTTTATTTTCGAATTTCTTTATGAAAATACATGGACTGATCGGGTCGTTCTTATAGCCCTCTTTCACTAGGTACTCACTTAGTCTATTGTACCACATTCGACCAGATTGTTTCAGTCCATAAAGAGATTTATTCAACTTAATACAATGTTGTTCTCGAGAACTCTATTTGCTTTTCAATTCAATACCCTCTTGGACTTTCATGTACATCTCATTATCCAGTAGACCATATAAATATGCAGTTACTACATCCATTAACCGCAGGTTTAAGTTTTCTCTTATGGCCAGACTTATCAGGAATCTAAAATTTGTTGCGTCCACCACAGGGGAATATGTTTTCTCATAATCGATTCCAGGTCTCTATGAGAATCCTTGTGCAACAAGCCGGGCTTTATACCTCACGACTTCACCATTCTCATTTCTTTTCCTCACAAAGACCCATTTGTATCCAACTGGTTTTACATCAATTGGTGTTCGGATTATAGGGCCGAAAACACCTCTCTTCTTTAAAGTGTTTAACTCCATGTTTATAGCTTATTTCCATTTGATCCAATCTGATCGTTGAGTGCACTCATAAATGGATGTGGGTTCATGATCCTCATTTAAATCCATAAGTTCAAGTGCTACCTTGTATGCAAATACATCATCAATGTCGACATTCTTTCTGTTCCATTGTATCCCAGACAAGACATAGTTTATTGAGATCTCATTGTTATATGGACCATCATTACCATGAGGCTCGGCATCCCAAGCCACATTGTTTGGTACATCAGGGCCGGCCGCTTTTAGGGCATCAGGGTCGACCATGGCCGTGTCCCGGGGTTTCGGATCAGCCGCGGCCGTTTCTCGGATATCATGTCCCTCGGTTTCTATTTCAACACCTTTCTTTGTTTTTCGAGGGTTCTTATCTTTAGAACCTATTGGTCTACCACGTTTCAAACGTTGTCTAGACTCTATAGTAACTTGATTGTGT